>NC_090448.1:122925631-123228661 GCF_031143425.1 Pleurodeles waltl | reverse complement strand
TTATTATGCACCATTTGGCCAACTAACAATAATACTTCTTGGTATATTGCTTGTAATCATCTGCAATCCCATCATGTACAATCTATGCTAGGCAGAGGACATTGAAAGTGATCAACCATTTTCTTAACTATTGTACAATGTATACATTAGACAACATGCCTGTTGATAATGATGAATGATAAAGGTAGATAAATCACTAAATGAATTCAGAATACCTATGTACATTCATAATTTTGGAAACAAATGGGACAGGACTTCAATGTGTGCCGCAAGTTCATTATTCATGTTCAATCCACATAGGACCCTTGTGTCCAAATCCACAATTAAATGTGTCTCCATTTCTGCAAGTGATAAATCATGCAATGTTTTTTTCTCATTGGGCAATGAATAGATTTTATGATTATTTTTATGCATACAGACTTTTCATTTGCTACATTTGTAAGCACCCCCTGCATTCTTAAGCTACCCTTCCGTAGTAGGTCTCTGAAAGTGACTGTAAGTGTATCTGTCAATGATTTTCCTCTCCTGTACGTGACACCTATATGAGGACCTACTGTGGATTTCAACGCTGGATCTGCTCTCAACACACTCCAATGCTCATTCATAGATCATCTAATATCAGCAGATTTGCAAAAAAAAATTGTGATGAATCTTATTTAATTTTCCTTCAGATTCTTACATATTTTCTTAAAGAGTAGATCATCCCTTTTTAGAGATGCCACGCTTTCTTGTGCTGGATTTAGAACTTTATTGGGATAGCCCCTCTCCTGTAATCTGTTTATTATTGTGCTAGACTCTGTGCCATAGGATTCCTCATCCGAACAGTTCCTTCTGGCACGAAGTAATTTGCCAAATGGCATACTCCATTTCAAGCTGGTAGGATGATAGCGGTTGGCATGCAACACATTGTTGCCAGTGGTTTCATCCCTATGTAGTTTAGTCTTTAGTTATCATCCAGATGCCATGGACAAATATCCAAGTAATCTATACTTTCACAATTGATTTTATGACTGAAGCTTATATTAAGACCATTGACCTGTAGTATATTTACAAATTCTACTGCTAATCTCTCTTCCCCATCCCATATTATAAACAAATTGTCGGTATATCTAATCCACATTGTTACATGGGAGGTATAGATCTCCTGCTGCTCTCTCCAGATCACCTGCTTCTCCCAGGAACAAATCAGCAAAGCTAGGGGCGAAGCAGGTGCCCATCACACTTCTGGAGATCTGGTGATAGTAGAAGTTATCTTAAATGAAAATATTTTTTTCCAGATATGTGCCAAATAATGGCTCAAATATATTGCTGTGGGTACAAATAAACCACCATTAGCTGAAACTTTTAGTCTTCCTGGTGATTTGCGAAGTGTTTGTGCACTTTAGGTAGAAAATATATAGTGGGTATTCTAGTGCTGTTCACTTTTAGAAAATTATATTCATCCTTATCATTGATTTCCTTGACTTTCCACACATCTAACAAATCATGATATTCAGAAACTGATTTCTTCTATTCCAAATGGTTAATGACTACACAACATTTATCATTATCCAATTGTTTATAGGCTTTTTCACAATACTGATCAATGTCCATACTTACAATATTCCCTCCTTTGTCAGAGGGCTTGATAGTAATGTTTTTGTCATTCGCCAATGTGTCTATTGCCAATTTCAGTTTTTTTTTGTCAAATTATATTCATTAGGGTAATTTTGATCCCTTAATTTGTGTAATTTCATATTTTGTGTCCCTGCCTCCTTTAGTTTGTATGGGAGTGTGTTGCAGTAGCAGTAACTGGCCATCTGTAGTACTTTGCTTACTCCAAGACTGAGCTGGAGTACATTTACTGTTTAGTGGGTGGGTGTTTGTGCCTGTCCCTCACTTAACCCTTCCTTGAATTTCCCTGAACCCCTCCCAATTTATAGTAAGTAGTCCATATATCCTAGCCACTCTCCCTTGTCCTGCCCATATGTACTACTAAATCATAGCTGTACCTATGTGGAGATCTCCGTCACTGTAGTGGATAGAAAATATAATGAAGGTTGGACTGCTATTTCAAGACCCATGTGTTTTTTTTATTTTTTATTATCCCTAGAGCTACAGCTTTTTATGGCATTATTTATCATAACTATTGCAGTGTGAGTCCTGACACTTCTAAGATTGGTGTAACCAAATAAACATGGATACTGTTGTATGCTTCCAAGGTTATTTCCAGATGGTATTACAGTCCAGCAAGTCTAGGTGATCAAAGATGTGTTGGAGAGATTCTAACTTGGAAGAGTCCTACCATGGTGATCATATAGACAAATCCAAAAGTACAGTCACCAACATTGATGTCCAGTCTGATCTAGTGATTATTTTGTTGGGAAATTCAGAAGAGGATAGTATGAACGCTCTGACTATGGAGTTAGGCAAAGTGATAGCACATTTATTTCTGGCTGCTGAGATAAATGCTAGCACACATGCGGAAAACTAGGACCCCTTTTTCGATCTTATGATGGATGAGAACGTGACACATGTATGCCGTGGGACAGCTTTCTGAATTGGTAGAATGAGCAAGTTGAAGAGGTCTAGACCCCAAGGGTATTTTCAGAGGGTGTAATCTACCCTCATAACCATGTGGATGGCTGGGCTTGCTTTCCACACCATACACATTTTGGAATATCACGTGTGACCCTACAGAATTGCCTGTTTGTGGCATTTCACTGGATATATTCACAAATTGTTCAATAAACTCAATTTATATAACTTTTCTAATGGGAAGAAGCCCTGTAACTCATCCAGAAAAAGACTTGCTTTACAGGCAGGGGCTGCTTCTAAAATGAATACTCAAATGTAGGTAATACAACGGTAAGGTACAATTTATTGTCCCTTAGTGGCCACCATACCTGTGTTCACAGGCACTTTCAGATAGTTGGATAGTTCATACACCAGGCCCTGTAAGTGTCCTGCTGCACACATTCTAGTGTTTCCACCAGCCTCTTTTGAGGACTGGCTTCCACACTCACCCCACACCCATCCATCGCAGGCGTCACCAGTCGGGTGACCCTGCTAATAAGAAGGGCCTGGTGCACATGCCCAAGGCCAGTTATACGAACATACAACTATGGGGGTCATTATGAACCTGGCGGTCCTGCCCCACCACGCCAGTGGTGGCGGCCAGACTGCCAACAGTGTGACAGTGCAGGACCACCAAATTATGACATCGCTAGTCACCACCTGTACCGCCAGGAGGGTGGGACTGCCTGGCAAAGGTTGACCATCTTCGACCTGGCGGCCCACCTAACACTGCCAACGGCATTTTGTATATTTTACCCGCCAGGGATTCATGGCGGCAGCCCTGCCACAAACCAACTGGCGGTAAGGGTACTGGCGACAGGAATACTCATTCCTGTCACCACAACAGGACTCCCCCTCTTGGAGGAGTCCCCACACCCGACCCAATCTGAAGCCCTCTCCACCCCCCCAAAAAGCAACAATCCCCCATCCCCGTTCTGTACCCCTGCCCCACGATCCCCGTTTTGTACCCCCATCCACACACGCACACACCACACTTGCATAAATGCATGCACACATCCATGCTCACTCATTCACACACACCCATGCATACACAGCCACAACACCCCCCCTTCCCTCGCCTACATGCACACATACTCCCCCCACCCTGCATACATGCATTCACACAAGGACACACCCTTGCGCACACACATCCCCGGACCCCCCTAAATTCACACACACCCACATTCATGCACACTACACTCAACACCCCCTCCCCTGTCGGTCGATCACCTTACCTGGTGGTCGCGTTGGTCATCCAGGAGGGAACTGGGGTCCATGGTGCTTGCTCCGCCGCCAGCGCCCCACCAACACAACACCGCCACGTTGTCTACAATGTTGTAATATGGTGGGCAGTGTTGTGGTGATGTGGCGGTGGCAATAGAGCGAGCTCCACTAGACTGCCGACCACCAGTATGGCTTCTGGCGGCTTGCCCGCCACATAGTGGCGGAGAGCAGCCATAATATGGTGGTCTGAAGCGCCAACACTGTCGGTCATGTGGTGGGCTTGACTTCGGCGTCTCATAAATAGATCGCCAAAGTCATAATGAGGGCCTATGCCTCCGCGTCACCTTATTTAACAGTATGATGGCCTAGGGCCCCCAATGCTACAATTGCTACGAGTGGGCCTACCCCACATGGGCGCTGGCAGAAACTTCCACGTTGTTCATGGGGGAATGAGTAGCCTTTGAACAAGGCATCCCTACACCCACTGCCAGTGCGAAGGTCACTTGCGCGAGGAAACAAGACGGCCACCCAGTGTGGACAATAGCATCCCTAATCATGGACAGGTCAGAAGAAAAGTGAGTAGGGCAAAATTGGGATGTAGGTGTTAGGTGGCCGCACTTTTGGAAGTGTGCCAAAGCAGCTCCTGAGAGTCGGAGCTGCCACTGCCTGCTGCGGGCCCGTATACTACTGCTCCCCCCCCGGAGGTCATTAATAAGAGTGAAGAGGGGGCATATCTCCCAAGTCCACTCCTGGCAAAATGGTGGTGGACCACAGCCACCCCCTGCTGGCACAACTGAGGTGAAGCTGCATGTGAGACCAAAGTGATTAGGAGGCTAAAGACAGACTGCCGCGGCCTGTGCAGAAGGGCAAGCCACTGAGGGCATCAGAGAAAACCCAAGTAAAACTGCAGAGCCTGACGCGGCTAGTGAGTGATGCGTCCCGCCGTGAGGACTTGGGGCCGGTGGCAGAGGTCTGCAGTGCCACCCAGAGAAGGCCCGCTTGCAGAGGACAAGCCCAATGACAGTGCATATCCACTCCACTTGCTGACAGTGCTGAGAACAAGGCCGCGAGCGAGGCCTAGGAGTATGGGCATGGGAAAAGCACCATGTCACAAAGGAGTGCACGCCCTCCCAAGCAACAGGCCTACCTCAAGTGCTGAACCCCCACAGAATGGTGCCTGCCTCCCCACTGCGAGGCTGAGAGAAAGAAGAGGAAGAGGGGAAGAAAAACATAAAAACTGCACTTACCTGAAGCCCCGGCCACCAGAGACTGGCATCACCGGAATATGTCTTCTTCATAGAGGGCCACAGCTGGAGGTAAGAGTGCCACAGCCTGTAAAGGACAGCACCAAACAGAGGTACTGCACCCGTTTTGTGTTTTCAAAAATATACTAAGCACTGGCTAAAACAAACTGACCTTCAGCACCAAGATCCTTGCTGTGCCCATAGGTGAAGCCTATGGAGGCTGCAAGCTGCACGTGGCGCACAAGGAGAATGTATGCTAAATGTGCAACCCCTGGCAGCCGTTTGCTGCCACTAAAGGAAAGGGACAAGGTCAGAGGTGCGCAGTGGGCTGCACCGGCAAACCTGACAAAACGGCAGGAGCCCAAGAGACACTGACCCCACTAAGACAGTGACGCAATGCCAGGGAGAAGAGGCTGTGCCAGTCAGCCACACCACAGCTCAAGATGGCTACTGGCATGACTCAGCCTGCGAGGAGGTGCCGTGCAAGTCAGCGAACGGTCCATGTGGTGCAACATGTGACCTTTAGTGCAATGCTACCTCAAGAGGAGAGAAAAACGTGGCACGACACCATGACATGAATGGGTGAAGAGAAGAACGGTGTGACAGACCGGTCACACAGAAGATCAACACCACCACAGGTTCGCAAGCGAAAGGAGAAAAGAGACCGGACTGAGGACTCATGCCAGCAGACAAGAGGGCATCCATCACCCCAAGTCAACCACCGGGATGAGGAGAAGTCATTGGAGACAGCTCCGCAGGTGGACCCACTGTAAGCCGCAAGCATGCGCTAACCGCATCCAGGCCCCGTGCTTCATAGCTCGACTGTCCTACCACCAGGCCCCATGCTTCACAGCTCGACTGTCCTACCACCTGTCACTGGCTGCTTGACCACAATGGCATCCCTGTTGCCAACTGCACAAGCCAGGCAACAACCCCAAGTGGTCACAAAGTCCCTCAAGTCAATTTTTCACCAGAGATCATCATCTTTACAAGGTGCATCACCCAAAACACCTGAGGAGCACAACACCAGCCGAGTGGAGCTCAAGTCAGTAGCAAGATATGAAGCTGGCAAGGCATCCCCGGCACCGTGGGAGGCTGACCACCCAAACACCTGCCAACAAGAGCAGACCAGACGATTCGGATCATCCATCTTGGGGTTTCACAAGGCTTGGATGTGGTCCCGTGGCAATCCAGAGGCAAAGGCCTCAAGGGAATTCCGGTGAGAGAGGAATCCTGAGGCAGCTCCACAACAGGCACTGGGAAGCATGGAGGTCACAGACAGAGACTAGTCACCCAAAGACAATTGCACTAAAGCCAGAGCACCTGAGTCCTGACGGCCCGAGCACGCCAACCCTGCGACAACCACCCTTGTGGCTCCATGCGTGGCTGGGATGTGATCCTGTTGGCAGTTCCTCAGCGACGCCTTTGCTTGGCCTGTGATAGGCCCAGCGCAGTCCACACAGTCCCATGGCAGCCCGCCAAAGGACCTCGAGGAGACTCCTGTCTGAAGGAGTTATGGCATGAGAGGGAAGCCTGCTGCTGCTCTACCAATGGAGGAAAGGTGCACCAAGGTTTTCAACAACTCTTCTTTCATCCAGGTATTCTGCAGTATTTGGAGGTGTGCCATCCCTGGAGCCAGAATGCCTTCCAGAAATCCTTAAAGTGGACTCCCCACTGCTCCTGATGCACCAGCATCAAACATTGTATATGGCTCTAACACCGGGAGCCCAGGCAGAACAGGACCGACAGTCCCCAGTAAACTGTGATGTCGTGGACATGCAACGGCAGTATCCGGACATCGTCTGCACTTCTATTTGTGTCCAGAGCAGTCTGGTTAAACAACTGAGGTGCACCATGATGCTTAGTGACCCGCTGCACCTGTTCCATGCCGTATGTCAGGTGGACCACCTGAAGAGACTCGATATTTATTTTGTGTCTATTTTTCTCTCCCACAGGTTAGACTTGTTTGTTTCTTTCTTTTGAAATAAAGTTTGGGAGGGATGTAGTGCCCTGCTGGACACGTTCTAGTGTCTCCACCAGCCACTCTCCTGAGGGCTGGCTTCCACACTCACCCCACACCCATCCATCGCAGGCGTCACCAGTCAGGTGACCCTGCTCATAAAAAGGGGCAGGCACACGTGCCCAAGGACAGTCATACGAACATACAACTATGTCTCTGCGTCACCTTATTTAGCAGTATGAGGGCCTATGGCCCCCAGTGCTACAGGCCCTAAGTTGTTTATACACCATACACTCGCTTAGAAAGGGGAAGGTATTTTTATGATTTTATGCCTTCCTAGGTATGACCATTTTAAAAGGTTTTGCCGAGTCTGTTTTTGGTTGCACTGATATTTTGATATTGCACTCTTTTCAGCCTCTGACATAAGTGATTCAGAGTTTGATGATTCTCTGTGCTAACAAGTTGACATTTTACTGCTGCGTGTGCAGGCCCGACTAAACTTCCACGTGAGCAGAACACAAAACTGGTTTTGAGTTATTATTGGCATAAATCTTATTGAAGAGTGCCAGCGCCCACAGTGTATTTCTAAAGCTTCTGTTACAAAGGGATACTATTTCCACCTCTTAGCACGACTGTTAAACTTTTAAACTAAGAGTTTGCACTTCACAGGAGTCTTGAATTAAGTATAGTGAATTAATTATTTAGATGTTTACCCCCGATCTTTTATTGTTTATTGTAGGGTTCCTCTCAAAGACGAGACACCCACAAGGATGTGTTCAACTGTTCTCCCATGAAACACCTCGGCCTCAGCAACAGAAGCAACTGACCTACTTGGAACCTTATTCAAATAACTCCAAAGGAGACTATTAGGATTGGCAACAAGGATTACCACACTCACATAAGAGATCCATTCTTGCAGGAGCCTGAAGAAAGATGTCACTTTTACCACAAAAAAAAGTTGGGCCCTCGGTAATAGAGCACCACACTTACAAAGGGACAGCACCATCATCTTTCCTCACCCCTGATCTGCAGGCCATAACTAAAGTTGTGGGGACTCCCCTATAAAATAGATTTATTAGGCTAGGCACAATTTAAATTTCGCATGTGTAACTTTGAGAATTTGGCGTCATGCTCAATAAGCAAAATTTCTGAAAGTATGCCATATCAAATAATTAGGTGCTGCTCGTAGCAAAATTCTACTGTGAACACGAGGGTATAATGCAAACGCAACAAGAGCAGCTATTGCTCACGCCTCGTGTGTTTTTGCAGTGTAGTTTTTACTTGAGAATTGCGCCCTCTCATGAAAAACTGATGTGCGGATACATTTCTCGGGAAAATATAAAACTAAATGGCTGCCAGCTTTAGAAGTATGCTTTGTCCGTCAAAATTCCAGAGGCATCACACGTCGTTTACAGCACTTAGAAAAGAAAAAAAATAATATTCTTGTTGGTAGATTGATTTACAAAGGAGGAGTTATAATAGTGCCCATGTGTAGTGAGAACGTGTCCATCGCATCACCGAAAAATGAAGGCCAAAAGTGACCTTTATGTCTTTTAAAGCAGGAACTACATTTTTGATCATTTTTTTCATTGACTAAAACAATTATCTAAAAGCTTTCGACTGCAGAAAATGTGTTACACCTTTATCTGCAACATAGCACTTGAATATATATTCCTTCCATACTGACCATAGTCGTCTGTCATTGAAAAGAGACAACCCTTTTTACGTCTCCAATTCTACCCTGAAAGAGTTTTGTGAGACACGCCCAAGATCCTGAAATTGGCTGAAAACACTGGTTTGTCCCTTGAGAATATCAAACCCAGACAATGCTCATGTGGGAGACTGCACTGGCATATATGTGGGCAAATTTTACGATTCTGTGCAAAAAAACGTCCTCTGCCTGTCCCTCATTACTTTTATCCTCGATAACTGATGTTATACAAATATAGTTGAAGCAAACACCGTAGCCCACTCAGTGAACGTGTTAACATTTTAACCTGGAACAGAATCACACACAAAACTCTTTCACAAACAGTGCCTTTCCCATTAAAATGTACTCATATCCTTCAACTATGATTTTTAAACCTCTAGCTATGAGTCATAGGCATTGTTAGATGACATTTTGGAAAATGAATTCTCAAGTTTCGACGAATCCTGACGAGTGAATGAGTAAATGTTTCTAGTTGTATAGGGCATATGTCCAGTGTACCTGTCTTTGGGTGCTACACTAGTTTGACGTTCATTCCCTAAACCTGGGACCATGATATACATGGATAGCTATAGCAGGTGCATAACATCCCAGTCTCAGCTATTATCCTAACATCTAAACCTGTCAACAGGAGGAAGAGCAAAGATCTCTGTCAGGTGCCTTAACTCTCTTAATTGTTGTAACTTACTCTGATCCCTGTTCAATTAACCTTTCAGGGGCAGGTGACTGTCATGGAGGGGCCAATAGTCTTCTTGAATGGGCTTGGGATATAACCTTAATAATAGGGGCCTGATAACATTGTAACAGATTAACGCTTTAGCTTTTCTAGAGGAAAAGAACTTGAGTAGTGTTTTTCAGGAAAAATCCTTCACATGGAGAATTGGTTGGATCCATTACATATGCTTCTGTGGCTGAATGGGTGCTTCCACTGCAATTAATGCATCATAAAGAAACCACTGAGTTCATTAGCGGTGTGCTAATCTACTTCAAGAAAATAGTTGTTTCACCATCTTGCAACATAGAAAGACCAATATCTGAAGCAGGCCATGAAGGAGCTGGTCCAGCTGTAGTCGTTCTTCTTTCTCTTGCATTCCAGTGTGTTGCAGGTTCAAGGCCTTAACTGGTGAAAAAGAAGTGCAGATGCTCACCATAGGGATGAGTGAAAAAAACTTGTACATTGGCATAAATCAATGGTTCTATAGTGCTAGTATTTTAAATGTAATGAAAAGAAAGAGCTACAAGGCCTTCCCACATTAAAGCGTGAGCCAGAACAAGTCAATCTCTGTAACCCAACAAATCCAATTAGATCCCTGCCATGTTTACTGCCCTGAACTCAGACCGATCTTAGGACGCTAGCCCAATATAAAAACAGAATCAATGAGTCCAGCTGTACGTTCCCCACAGCTTGCTGCTTTCAGGCAACTGCCTATCAATGCTCACAAGGAGGCAATTAAACAGACACAGCATCAACACAATTATCGAGCTCTAGCTCTGAGCATTATTGGCTACTCCCCTCCCCCGCCATAATCAGGTATTTATCACCCAGGTTGTTTTCCATGCTGGTGTAGTTGGAGTCATGTTGCTGCCATATAGTGCTGTGTCAGTTGTGATCCTCCATCATCAGTACAACCAATCCTGACCCTCTGTAGGCAACCCAAAAGCAGTGAGAGTATGCAGGTTTTAGTGGGCAATAGTCTATAAAATCTATACCTGGGGAGTGGCTAGGTACCTTGCTTTCCTTCCTGTTAGCGAGAAGAAGCCTTTGCTTGGGATGTGCTCCTTACTTGTGTTCCTGGCTCTCCATCTGAGGCTATCTTCAGCCCATAACCTAAGTTTATCTTCTCAGAAGTGTTTGGTTGTGGCACATTTTGGAACTTTATTAACAGAGTCACTCCAAAGTATTCCTTTGCATTTGTGGAGTGCTTCATTTCTCCCTGAACTGTCTTTAGAGGGCTCAGCTTAGTGATAGGGAGATTTAGATATTATTGGAAATTCACCCTTTCTGCAGGGTCACTCTGGATATTTGCCTTTTTGCTGGACCCTATTTTGCTGGCTATGGAACTGTGTGATCTTTACCCCTGCTAACCAGTGATAAAGTGGCCCTCCTTTCACCAAAGTGTACCCAGTGCCACTAAGTTAAGTCACCAGTGGGTGGCAGCACTCATTGTGCCACCCACTGCAGTGACAATGCAAACATGAATGCAATCTTGTCACCAGTAGCCTGGCTGTGGAGGTTTTAACTTCAAAGTAGACCTTAAAAGTAGACCTGTCAAAGTAGACTAGAGGGGTCAACGTAGACCCCTCTTGAATGGCCTAAGCCCTCCTTTTAAATATTAGTAAGTCACCCCTAAGTAAGCCTTACTGCCCACCAAAGCAGGGTATCTAAAAGTAGGACATGTAAAGGTTTAATGTTAAACATGTTAAACATGTCCTTAGAGTCAAAAGTCCCTAAAATATTCGCACAATAGCAAGTTTAGCTGTTCCATAGGAAAACATTGGGCTACCATATTAAGTTTAATGACTGTCATCTCTTCCAAGGAAACAGCTACAAATGTAATTTATTTACTTTCTGAAATATAAATTACAAGTATAATTTACTGGGGAAGGCAACTTTGTAACAAATATTTCAGAAAGATGACTTATATAACATCATCTTTACCCTGTAGGAAGTCCCCAAAATCGAAATCTGCATTTTGCGCTCTCCCTTCTGCTAGCCAGTATTTAGCATTTCAATGGGCTTGGATTGGGTGGAAACTGCTCCCAGGACAAGGGCAACAGGCCTTGGGTGTGGGGAGGTGTTATTGATGTAAAATGTATCACCAGAGGCTCTGACTGTGTAGGTCGTGATGTAATCTTGCAGAGGCGATATGGACCCAAGTCCTTCTGCCTGACCGCAACTACCAGTGAAATGCCACTCACAACTAAAAGGCTAGATCAGCAATAGGGTAGTGGATTGTGATGGTTGTTAGAAATGGGTTTCTGTTGGGCAGAGGTATGCACCCTGTCCAAGAAGGAACCACACTCCTAGTGAGGGTAAGTCACAAACACACCCTAGGTAAACCTCTGCTCACCCTCCGGTAGCTCTGGACAGAGCAGTCAGGTTTACCTTAAGAGGAAATGTGTTAAGTATTTGTACAACAGTTCAAACAGTAAAAACACCACACAAAAAAATAATCCACACCAGGTTAGAAAAACAGAGCCTAATTTAATAAATAAAACAAGACCACAAATATATACTAGGTGAGAAATCAATATATGAATTTTTTAAGAATAAAAGTAAAATAGTGCTTAGAAGCATTATTCCCTTAAATGGGAAATCCAGGCGCACTCCATGATGGAATGCAGGCCGGACACAGGGATCCACTTGAGCCCATAGAACAAAAGTACCTTGATCTGGGGTGTGTCACTGTCAACAAAGATATAAGGTGTAACCAAGGCGATGCATCAGTATCAAGCCATGGAGTGGACAAGATGTGTTATTTATCTCAATACAACTATGATGATGCGGTTGTTCTGAATCAAACAAAGATAAAGATGCACCAGTTCAGATGAGGATGCAGGGATTCTGGTTGAAGCAGCACTTTATACCCACTTCCAAGGGCCCAGGACTGGCTTGGCACCACTTGGCAGGTCAAGACTTGCAGCAAACAAAGTACAGGAGCTGTAGCAGGATGGGTTGAAGTATTTTATGTCACTGAGACTTCAGAAAACAGAAGACCAGCCAGCGGTCCTTGGAGTTACTTTGGGTTCTGGTTTGTAGCAATGTAGTTTCAGTCCTTTTCACTCCCAGGCAAGAGGGCAGCAAGCAGCAGGTCAGCTCGGAAAAGAAGGAGTTCTGCAGAGTAGCAGCTCAGCAGAGTAGTAGTTCCTGTAGCAGCACGGCAGTCCTTCTTCCTGGCAGAGTATCCACAGGTCCAGAAGTGTACTGAGTTGGTTTTGTCAGAAGTCCAGTACGTATACCCAGTTGTGCCTTTAAAATGGGTGAGACTTCAAAGAAAGTTATTTGAAGTGTATGGAGGTCCTCCCTTTCTGCCCTGATTCAAGGCTCCCTGCACTGTGGTATGCAGCCCCTTTGTGCTGGGTAGGACACTGCCCATTCAGGTGTAAGTTTCAGTCCCACCCTCCCATTCTACCTAGGATGACCCATCAGGCCGTGGTCAGACCATCATAGACACATAGGCACCTTTTGTGTGTGCCTGTTTAGAGGGAATGCACAAGCCCAGTTGTATTCGAGACAGGCAGCATGCATCAAATGGCTAAAGTGAGAAAATGTCAACTTTCTAAAAGTGGCATTTTTAGACCTGCAATTTAAATCCAACTTCAACATAAATTGTGATTTTCAGTTGTGAGTCCAGGAACACCAAACTTGTCAAACTTAAATCTTCCAGATTGTGAATTACACGAAAAAAATGTAAAAAGATAATCCAGCTGTTATCCTATAAAAAAGATAGGCCTTGCAGTGGTGAAAAACGAATTTGGGAATTTGTCACTACCAGGGTGGGAGAAATGGGGTCTATAGTAGCCAGAGTTATTCACCTTTGTCCAAATAGGGACCACAATCCTAGTCAGGGTAAGTCACACACAATCCAAATTATCCTGTGCCCACCCTCTGATAGCTTGGCACTGAGCAGTCAGGCGTAACTTAGAAGGCAATGTGTAAAGTATTTGTGCAATAAATCATACAGTAACACAGTGAAAACACCACAAAAATACACCACACAGGTTTAGAAACATATAGGATATTTATCTGGTTAAATTAAGGTCAAAACGATAAAGAATGATTAAGCACAAGTTGAGATATCACTTTTGCGAGAATAAAAAGAGTCTTAAATATTAGAAATCAACAGTTGTCTCTTGTTTGCACAAAGTAACTGGTTTGCATTAAAAATAACACGTACAGAGACCGCAGAGGAGGAGATGTGTTGAAAAATAGGGTGTGCAGGGTGTGCATCAGAATGTCCGGTGCGTAGATTTCCGGCGTGCAGTCTTGGTTCCTCACTGCGATGCAGGGATCTTTTTGATGCCTGGGGGCGATGCATGGAAATCCTGGGCATGCGGGACGAAGTCACAGGTGTTGCGATGATGTGGTTTGTTGTGTGTGAATTTACTGTGGCACATCAGGCAGTGCATCGATTCTTCACTCAGGAAGTCCAACTGCGTCGTTCCGGGTCGGCTGGGTGTCACCTACACTTTCATCACTCTTTTAATTCCATCTCTCACCACTCTTTCTTTCCCACTCTGTCTCATTTCACTTCTGTCTCTACAGCACTTCTTTTCTCTCCCTCACTGTACTATTCCACCTCTCTTCCTGTCTCTTTCCTTGATCTGTTACTATTTTAATTTTATTCTTTGCCTTTCTCTAAGTTCCTACTCCCTCTCACTCACTTTCCCCTAACATACTTCTCCTCACCTTCCGCTCTCTATTTCTCAATATTTCTCTCTCATCATCCATCTCTCTCTCTCTTTCTCTGTCCCAGTCTCTCCCCTCGCCTCTCTCTTTCTTCAAACTTTCCTAGTCCCATTCTCTTTTTTTCCTCTTGTTCCCCCTCTTTCTACCATCTTTCTTTGTCACTTTTGTACTCCCAATTTTCAGATCAATGATACAAATTAAAAGGAAAGACCATGGCACTGATTTGCTAAGGGCTTGCTGTACCCTTGCGTCGTGCAAAGTGGTTCAAGGGCAATTCAAGCCCTTAAGTGAGATTTACTGTGCCATGCAGAGCCACTTTGCCTAGCATGGCATGGCAAAGCTGGAGTAACGCAAGGCAGCCTCCGACCTCTCCGGGCGTTATTGCCAGCAGCCGCTGCTGGGTGTAGCGTGGCTGCTCTCACGCATCCACTATTGGGTTTTGATTCATTCCCAGATTTATTAACACTAGTAAACCTGGGAATGCGTCAAACTGCTACGCCTTCCCAGAGGAGGTGTAACGAGGAGAAACATATTTACTTCTCCTTGTTTTTCCTCTTTCTAAATATGCTGAATTCTGCAGCACACACAGAAAGAGGAAACAGTTTCATAGGAGTGTTTTAGTGCAGGAAGTTATCCCTTCCTGCATAAAAACTATTCTGCCTGCAACGCAGGCACTCTTGCACCATGGTGCAAGGGTGCCTGTGTTGGTATCCCTTCCTGCATAAAAACAATTCTGCCTGCAACGCAGGCACTCTTGCGCCATGGTGCAAGGGTGCCTGTGTTGGCCCTTGGAAGCCATGCGTGCCAGCACAGAGAGCAGGAATGTGCCATATCTTATTAGATATGGCACATTCCTGCCCTCTCCATTTGACACAGTGCAACAGGTTGTCTTGCCACGTTGAGCTGCACTAATTGTTAGTAAATTTGTCCCCAGATGTTTATTGTGACCTAGTGGATGACCAAGCCGGGAAGCGCTGACACTTTCTAAGAATTCACTGCGACGTACTGCTTAACAAAATTAACTAGATTTGAATTTTGAGTCGGAGGTCTCCCCTTTGAGCCTAATACCGCATATTACTTGCGCAAAAAGTAACCTTTGTAAAGGGAGATGTGTAAGGGAGAAATCCGAACTGCTGCAATGGGTGGAGCAACTCTCCACCTTTGATCTACAACTCGGTCGTTTCTCTGCTGTTTCATCCTCAAGGTGTTTGTTTCAGGATTTGTGTAAGTACACTATTCTTCAACTATTCTACATTTATTTACTGAGCCATTTTTCAGAGTGTGAAATGTTCCACGTAATTAGGTCAGTTCACAAAAGGAAATAAACGTGGCAGCGCGAGTCTTGCCTTGGCAGGAAAGGGTAATGATGTTTTTAATGGCAGTGAGCTCAGTGGGACAGGGTTCGCCGCTTTCATTTCATGGGCGTGAACAAATGTTCACAGAAGCCGACTTGTTTGAGAAATTACAAGTTTACTTTACTCCCTTTTTGTGGCAGAATGTTCTACATTTACTTGGGAGAAACAGAAATATTGTACATTTGGAACAGAGGGTCTAAAAAACTACAGGAAAAAGGTCAAAATTCTAAATTAAAATTCAGGGCAAACAATCAGTTTTTTGGACACATTTGAGTAGGTCAAGCAATAATATAAAAGTAAGTAAATAGATGGACTACATAAGTACAAAACATTGTAGTTTATTGATTTGATTTGACTGCATTTCATTTAGCCATTTATAAAGCGTAAAACCTGCTTCCTAGGAAGCTTCCAGCACAAAGGTGAGAACGGAAATAGCTCCACCAAGGCGGGGTTTTTTCCACAGTTATCATATTCTGTTGAAAATCTCTCTCTGTTGCATTCTGTCTTTATTAACTTTTCATTCTACACCGAAGCCACTTCTGATACCTGTTCTGGCTAACGAAAAGCCCGTAAAAGTGACAAACTTTTAAACACAGAAAGCTGTGAAAATGAACAGTGCTGACATTATAGACAAATGCTGTCTATTGTCAGATCAATTTGCAGACAGTCCTTGTAATCTACGTACAGGTGACCAATTCAGTTACCTTCAAAGGAAGAGGCTTCTCACTTTGACAATGCGCCCGGCAGCCTACTGTCCCCATCACATCACCTTAACCCTTTTTATATAAAGAACCTACATCAGTATACAGAATCCTGTACATCACTTAGGGCCACATGAACGAATATTTGGAATTGTGATTCCCTAATTGCGATTCCATGCGAATCACAATTCCATTCCCGGTGGGTCGCAAATAGACCTGCCTCATTAATACCTGCAATTTGCAGCCCACCGAGAATCGCAACAATCACTGGGATGGTGGCCTGCTGGTGTCAGCAGATCACCATGTCTGTGATTGCTTTTAAATAAAAAATCTTTTTTTTTTTTTTTTTAAATGCAGCCCGTTTTCCTTAAAGGACAACAGGCTGCGTTTAAAAAGAAAAAAAATGAAATGTTTCGGTTTCATTTTTTAAGAGTAGGCAGTGGTCCCTGGGACCACTGCCTGCTCTTCAAAATCATTTTCACATGCATTCACAAAGGGGAAGGGGCCTTCGACCCTTTCCCCTTTGCGAATTTGAAATTGCTGCTAACTGCAATTGTTTTGCGACTGCATTCAAAGTCACAAAACAATCATACTGTACATACCATTTATATTCGGTATTAGGAAGGGACGCCCTGGACACGCCCCTTCCTAATACCGAATCGCAAAACCCAAATTGCAGTTTAGGCTTTGTACATCCCAAAAACTTTTTTGTAGTTGCAAACGGGTCGATTCTGCGAATCGGACCATTTTTGACTAGAAAAATGCTTTGTACATCTGGCCCTAAGAACTCACATAGCAACCCACAGTTTCAAATATAGTTTAGAACTTCACAAAAGCAGAATGTAACAGTTGAGTTATCTTATCTGCTGGCGAAGGCATGATGTAGCTCAAAGGGTTACATAGTGGTGCAATGTGTAAATTTGGCGTGGTGATTTTGGCCTCGTTTAGTCACATTAGTGTAAAAATAAATGACACTCGTGGCAGAAGGAGGTGTTGGGGCTCTCAAATCTGCCCCTAAGGGTTGTGATATGGTAGTGACGGGTTGGTCATGAGCCAACCACCTGAGCACTTCATAAACAGGATCAGTGCACAGGCATGCAGAAGGCATGCCAAAAGCAAGCCTTTTGGGTCTTGCGGGGCCCAGTGGTTCGAGGGGCCTACCACTCTTCCACTTTGGCCCCTGACTGACCTAAGGAAAAATCTTACTTAAGTACCTCTCTTTCGTCTATTCAGATCCATGACTTGTCCCCAACCTCGAGACAGTAATCCTCTTAAAGAAGGTATTTTTTTTTTTTAAATCTTTTAACACGATCCCTATTACCAGGAATACGTCACAAATTAAAATATTGGATTAATTAAGGTCAAATGCTTTCCCAAACATACAACTGAATTCTTTGATCTATTTCCTAAAATGGCTCAGAGAATGGTGTAACGCATCAATATTAAGAAGTCTTCCCTAGGACTAATGTATAACATTCATGCCACTAAATCCGAATCTGACTGGAGACTGCGGATTTCTGCGGCCAAAAATGGTTTAATTCTAGCTGCTCCAGCCTGTAATTGCCTCTGATTCAATATAAGTCAACGGGGAAAATACATTCCCCTGTTTTTTTCTCAAAATCTCCCTGCTTTCCTTTTCGAAAATGTTGGCATGTGTGGTATTAGTCACAATGACTGCCCATGTTAATGTGCAAGCTCTGAGCACCAGAAAAAGATATGTTCCAGGTTCAGTATTAATTTTAGAAAAGACAACAAATATGTTTCTTTTAATGCTGAAAGGTGATTTTTTAAAGTATTTTAAGCACCCTCTTCACAGTGGGACTATTTTCCATCAGTACTCGCATTCTCCTTGTTTAAAACAAATGTCCTTCCCTTTGTTAGAATGACAGAAGGTGACAGGTCTTACTTTTTTCTCAATTCTTTACATTTCTGTACTGTATTCATTGTGTGCTATTATCTGGCTCATATACTTCATTTATCACAACTCAAGTGGGAGCGTAACTCCAACGTGGCTGCTGTTTTCGGCTTTCTCTCTGCTGATGCATAGTCCTTTGTCTATTGTATTTCTGTATTTGTGGGAAGCATAGTTCTTTGTCTGTTTTAGCAAGAACGCCCACCCAATTCACTTGTTGAAGCCATTAGATGGCAACAATGGAGCTTGGTGGGGAGCCGACCACCGGAGGTCTCCACCCTCGGAGGGACTAGGGAAATGGTGCAGTGCGAATACTGCTTGGGCTATATTGTGCTTCTTGAGCTACTCAGGTGGGCTGGAGTATATAGGCAGACATCTTTAGGGGCAGGCACTATTTTGTAAACTGTGACCTGGTGGTTGGTTAGCTAGGTAGGTAGAAAGTTTTTGAGAGAGTCGTAGCGTGGCAATGTAGGTGGTTCCTTTGGTTCCATTCATTGGTAGTGTTAGAAATTGGGTCTCTGGTTGGCAGTCAGTTTGCACTCTGTCCAAGCAGGGACCCTCACTCTAATCAGGGCATGAGAGATACACACTTAAGAAAACCCCCGCTCACCCCCTTGGTAGCTTGATGCGCAAAGTATTTGTACCAACACACACAGCAGTACAGTGAAAACACTACAAAATGGACATCACACCATTTTAGAAAAATAGCCAATATTTTTCTAAATCAAACAAAACAAAAACAACAAAAATCCAACATACACAATGAATTTTTAAAATAATAGAATCTTAATCCATGGAAAACAATGGAAACATTGTTGTTACACAAAGTACCTGGTTTGCGTAAAAAATAAACTGCACAGGCGAGAGTGTGTCAGAAAAGTCAGCGATGCATTGATTCCTTACTCACAAGTGAGACCATGCATTGTTTTTTCTCTGGTCAGGTAGGCGATGCATCGTTTTTCTCTCCCATGAGAGAGCATGTGTCGATTTCCGGACCGGCACCTCTGGTCCGCGAAGGTTCACGTTCATTTTGACGCCCAGTGAAGTTGCATGCTAAATCTGGCCACACGAGGATGAGAATCTACGCAGCATGGGGTTTGCGTCAAATTTAGTGGCCCTAAGCAGGTGTTGCATCGTTTCTCCAGTAGCGATGCAGGTGATGCACCGATTTCCCAGCTGCAATGCAAGTGGTGTGTCGATTTCAGCCACAATGTGGGTGGTGCATCGTTTTTTCAGCCACATTGCAGGTGGTGCACCAAATATTTCCCAGCACGAATCCTGTGCATGGATTTCCACCTTGGTTCCACCAGCTTCACCTTTCAAGGGCCCAGAGACTGGATAGGGCACAGTCTCAGCAGAGAGTCCACGTGCTGGCAGAGGAAGTATTTGATGTCCCTGAGACTTCAAAACAGGAGGCAAGCTCAATTCAAGTTCAAGCCCTTCAAGACACTTCACAAGCAGGAATATACCACAAAGTCCAGTCTTTATTCTCTTTCAGGCAGAAGCAGCAACTGCAGGCCAACCCAGCAAAGCACATTCACAGGCAAAGGGGCAGTACTCCCCCTCCAGCTCTTCAGCTCTTCTCCTTGGCATGGGTCCTCTTGGTTCCAGAAGTAATCTGAAAATATGGGGATTTGGATCCACAACTTTTACCCCTTTCTGCCTTTGAAGTAGGCAAACTTCAAAGGAAAGTCTCTGTTGTTCACAAGAGCCTGCCTTACCCAGGCCTGGCTTCAGACTCACACCAGGGGGTGGAGTCTGCACTGTGTGAGGGCAGTCACAGCCTATTCAGGTGTGTCAGCTCCTCCCTCCTCTCTAGCCCAGATGACCCATCAGGATATGCAGGCGACATCCCAGCTCCCCTTGTGTCACTGTCTAGTGGAGATTGATAAATAGCCCAACTGTCAGTCTGACCCAGACAGGGAATACACAAGCAGCCACAGTCACAGAATGGTTTAAGCAAGAAAATGCCCACATTCTAAAAGTGGCATTTTCAAACTGACAATCTAAAAATCTAACATCACCAAAAGATGTTTTTCTAAATTGTAAGTTGAGAGACCACAAACTCACATCTCTATCTGCTTCCAAAGGGAAACTGAACTTAAAAGCTATTTAAAGGCAGCCCCCATGTTAACCTATGAGAAAGATAGACCTCGAAAAAGTGAAAAACAAATTTGGCAGCATTTCACTGTTAGGACCTGTAAAACAAATCAGTACATGTCCCACCTTTAACGTAGACTGCACCCTGCCCATGAGGCTACCTGGGGCCGACCTTACGGGTGCCTTACATGTATAAAAAGGGAAGGTTTGGGCCTGGCAAGTGGGTACACTTGCCAGGTCGAATTGGCAGGTTAAAACTGCGCAACCAGACACTGCAGGTCTGAGCCATGTTTACAGGGCTACTCAGGTGGGTGGCACAATCAGTGCAGCAGGCCCACTCATACCATTTGATTTACAGGTCCTGGGCACCTCCAGTGCACTTTTACATCCTGGGACTTACTGGTAAATCAAATATGCCAATCATGAAAATGCCAATTACACATGCAATTTACACAGGTAGCACTTTCACATTAACTCTGGTCAGCAGTGGTAAAGTGCCCAGAGTACCAAAACCAGCAAAAACAGAGTCCAGCACACAGTCAAAACATGGGAAGCACAGGCAAAAAAAATAGGGAGACTATGCCAAGGATGCCAGGTCTTATAATTAGATAGAATACACTGTTGTATGGTCATAAAAAAACAATGCAGTGGCTTACCATTTTTTCTGCTGAGGATAAAGTGACCCAAGCCATGAGGCTTTTGAGGGAGGTGGGCTGCCTGGACCTGGCAGTCCAAGGCACTCAGGAACAGGGCTCCCTGGCGCAGAGAACCCCATAGTGCATGGCAGCAGCCCCATGGGCATGTTCACCACTGTGCTCGATGCAGATTTGGGGCACTGCGGTAAGTGGTAGGGGCTGCTTCTGCATTGGAGAGTGGCGCCCTGGGAAGTTGGGAGAAGCGCCTGAACCACAGGGGCTGCCAGTAGAGGTGTCAGCCCTCATGCCACCAAAGGTTATCCGTTTGGCACCTCCGATATGGCAGGAGGAGGTACCAGTAACTGCCAAGGAGTGTAGGTCTCCTCTGATGTTTCGAGAGGCCTTGCACATACAAGGGAGATGCAGCGCATCACTCAATGCTCACGCCTCCTCTATCAGAGGCAGAGGGAGGGGCAGGCTGCATACTCATTGCAGAGCGAGTAGCATGTCCTCAATGAACCAGATAGGAGCAGGGGGCATAAAGGAGGTGATTTTTGGTGGGGGCTAGGTGAGCCCGGAGGAGAAAGGGGAGGGACAGGCTCCCCGTAGTTAAAGCAAACTGGGGCATGTACTTGGGAGCCATGTCCCAACAATGTTAGATGAAGAAATAGTTGATCGTGATTATTGGGGTCCTACCATTACACTGCATGAAGCAGCTTGGCTGAAGAGCGTGCCTCTTGGGGCAATGAGGCAGCTAGGGGCTCTGTTGAATACTGAGGAGTTGGTACTGCAATGGCAGCAGGACATTGTAGAAGCACATCAAGAAGGTGTTAGACAGAAAAGGACAAATGACCAGTTACTGGGCATAGACTTAACTGAGCTGGAATGGAGTAATGCTGAGGCAGAAGAGGAATAGCAGATGGAGAACCCTGTTCAGTTTAAGGCCAAACCTCAGAAGAAAGTGTATTGTAGAAGGGGGCTTGATCCCCCCGACATCAGGGCTCGAGGGAGGAGTGTTCGGGCAGGTATTTATGAGTAACAGGGGAGTACAGGTGCAGGAGATGAGAGGTGAAGCAATAGAAGAGGGTCAGGAGAATGTAGTAGATCTGACCAGCACACCAGCAACATTTTTGTATGTACAGGTCGGCATGACGTAGGAGATTCCTGACTCGGGAGAACCTAGTGTAGCTTCACAGCCCCAAGGTGAAGGGAAGGCGGGGCCCAGGTGGCCAGCCAGAACTCTCAAGGGACCACAGTACATCCCTGCTGTGAGAAGGAGGGTGGAGCTCACCCTCTGGCGCGTCAGCCCACAGGGCAGGGTTGCCTGCATTGGGGGAGTGGCAGGAGGGGTGTGGTGTGGCCTCTTCCTACTTCGACAGCAACAGAGTTCTGGTGCATTAGAGGTGCTGGCCTAAGGTCGGTCAGACAGTTACCTCACTGGCAGGCGAGTGTGGCGACCTTGATACTACCACACTAGATTATGATGAGGAGAGTATGGAGGATGGGAAAGAGCAGGAGGACAGTGCAGAGCAGCAGGAAAGGCAATGGTGGGCAGCAGGAGCGGGTGAGCGGGTTCTCATCCATCTGTACATTCTATATCACAGGTAGTGTACGCAGGAAATGGTCACAGTGGGCATGGGGAAGATACTTGGCAGAGGCAGCTGGCAAGGTGGCGAGCTCAAGAGCGGGCACCAATCTTGGTTCCAGGTAAGCCTGCGCTGGGTAGGACGGCATTTGCAGATAGTTTCAGTTGCTGTAGCGGAGAAACGATCGCCTGAGGTCTGGGTAGCCCACCTGTTGAAAGATACTAATGTGCAGGACACAGGAGTAGGAATGGAGGACAATGATGATATGCTCGGGGCATCCAAGGGCAATGCAAGTAAGGCAAAGGGAGAAGCGGGAATAAGTAAGGTAAGGGGACGATACAAGAAAAATAGAGCAGGTAAACAAAATAGGGCAAGGACAAAGGAGGGTAAAGTACAGATGGAGCCTTTAGAGAGCAAGGAATTGAATGTAAAAAAGCTCCCCTGTTTGGGGAATCTAAGCCTTTGGGAGCCCATTTAATGTTTTCCACAAAGGAAAAAGTATGAAAGGGCGAATATATAGAAATTCTAAAACTATTGCATAAAGAACTTCGGGTGCAAAAAGGGTCCAAAGAAGAAGAATATGAGCTAGTCAAGTATCCTAAGGTACCAGTAAGTATCGAAAATTGGACAGCGTCCTTTCTGATTTATGCAATTGTGTACTCTGAGAAGTAGCCGGAATGCTTGGTCGCCTTGTTCAAATATAAAAACGTCAACAGAAAGGCATACATTAATTACGGTGGATACGCCTGGGTGCAATATGATGAGTGGTTTTGGGTGCACAGGCGGTGGACTCAGATATACAGTGGGGAGAAATTGATTCCGATTTGTGGCAGTACACAATGGCCCCTTCCAAATTTGGCAAGACCATCTTTACTGCCAGCGGTCTACCTATAGTTTGTCGCCCCTTTCAAGGATGTCCCACCCGGGGAGTGATAGGATCGTTGGGCAAGACTCAAGGTAAGTACATCAAGATGCTCAAATGTGCAGACAGGAGTGTGCTTGGATTATAACAAAGGCTCATGCACCAGGGGGTACTGCAAATTCTGACATGAATGCTCGAAGTGTTCGGGTCGGCACAAATGGTCCAATGCTACGGAACAACAGGTTCCTCAGGAAGTACAGCGGGACAATGGGCAGGGCAACAGGACAGCACTGGAGGGCAACAGATGGGGCAGTCAGGAGGATATAGAGGTGGATGAGGCACTCAGGTTACTAAAGGAAAGGGCTTCTACTCCTATTTATCTGGAAAAAGTGGTTTACTGGTTAGACAAATATGACTGATGGGACAGCACAAGACTGTTATTTAGTTTGGGATATCAGGACCCTTGAATACGATGCTGGGCAGACAAACACAAATTAGTGCATGCTCAAAAACAAGTAGTGAGAGACAAGCTTAGGAAGGAGGTATAGTAGGAAAGTATGTTGGGCTCATTTGTGGATTGGCCAATAAGAAATGTGATTGTGTCTCCAATTGGAGGGGTCCCAAAAAAACAGAAGGGCCAATTCTGTTTGATTCAGCACTTGTCATGGCCAGAGGGGAGTTCAGTGAATCAGGAGGATGTGGTTCTAAAAATTCTGGACCCATGTAATTTACTTTGCCACAGCAGTACAATTTTAGTATCAAAAGACCGATAATGACTAGTACACTAAGCATGAGCATTTTCGCTCAATTCCAGCAGCGTTTTCACCCCGAAATCGCCATTTTCGTCCTGCACTCGTGGCTCCCATTTTATACACGGCAGCCATTTTGAAAAGTTGCCCTCACATAGGCTTATAATACAGTCAGATTTGATTCCAAGGACACGTACACCTTGATTGACTTTTCTCTGACCTGGGCAAGCTGGAACCATTGCCTCAGGCCAAACCTGTTTGGTCAGTCCCTCTCCCAGTGGCCGAATCAGATAGCATCAAGGCACACCATGCCATAAAACCCTTATTATCGCTCACACACCCTGCCTAATCTTGCTCACACCTGCACCTGCTCTTTTCTTCTTCTTACTTTACGAGGGGGAGGTGCCCGTTTTTATTGGGGGTCCACACTTATCTGATGTAAAATACTAGGCCTTGCCGGGTAATTTATTATGGGTTGGATGACATGAAATATGAGGTTTCATCATGACACTGTTTTTTCCTTTGTAGTGAAAACATGTGAATGACCAACCAAAATGTCAAGAATGTTTGCCTGAAGCTTAAAAAACTGTATATAAGGAAACCTGACTTTGCATTGACACACAGGGCCTCATTATGACCCTGGCGGTAGAGAACCGCCAGGGCCAACGGGGGCGGGAGCACCGCCGACAGGCCGGCGGTGCTCCCTTGGGCATTCTGACCGCGGCGCTTTGGCCGCGGTCAGAACGGGAAAACCGGCGGTCTCCCGCCGGTTTTCCACTGCCCCTAAGAATCCTCCAAGGCGGCGCAGCTCGCTGCGCCACCGAGGGGATTCTGACAATCCTTACCGCCATCCTGTTCCTGGCGGCTCGCCCGCCAGGAACAGGATGGCGGTAAGGATTGTCGTGGGGCCCCTGGGGGGCACTGCAGGGGCCCCCGTAAGAGGGCCCCGCTAGTATTTCACTGTCTGCGCAGCAGACAGTGAAATACGCGACGGGTGCAGTAGCACCCGTCGCACCTTCCCACTCCGCCTGCTCGATTACGAGCCGGCATCCTCGTGGGAAGGGAGTTTTTCCCTGGGCTGGCGGGCGGTCTTTTGGAGACCGCCCGCCAGCCCAGGGAAAAACTCATAATACCCTCTGCGGTCTTCTGACCGCGGAGCGGTATTATGGAGGGCGGCATCCTGGCGGGCGGCCTCCGCCGCCCGCCAGGGTCATAATGAGACCCACAGTCTCCTGAGAACATACAAACCGTGCTGTTGTACTTCTAGGACGCTTGTTACTTGGTTGCAGCCAATAAATTCGATCTTTGACTTCACCTAGAAGACTCTGAGTTTCTGTGGTCTGAATCAGGAAAGTACCCGAGGTCTTTGGGTGTACCCTGGCACCACTGGGTTACCGGATCAGTACCGGTTCTGAAAAACCCAGTACCTCAGTTGGCGCCCAACGTGGGGCGATACCAGTGGTACCAGTCCAAGCCTGAGGTCCGTGAGGAGCTTCGTGTGAAAATTCTGGAGGAAGGCCGCCACTTCATCGACCCCTGCATGTCGACGTGGTCCGAAAGTCTTTGCTGCGAGGTTCCCCGCTTCCCGACGGCTACGAAGGACTGCTGCCCTGGCTATCGCCCTGATTTGGACCCTTGATGTTTGGTAGAGCGAAACGATAAGACGAGTCTTCTGGTGACGTCATCGATATTTTCAGTTAAGTATAAGTGGAGCGTCTCCCAGTCCTTAGTTGGACACTTGGTTTGGTCCTTAGTTGGACATTTGGTGTGGTATCCCTTCGGGATCACTTTGATTTGGAACTTGCAAGTACCAAAGCCGAAGGACTCGTGTATTCACGAGACTATCGTAAACGATAATCCTTTTAAGTTTGAAGCTAGACTAGTGAGCGAAGATGCCTGGTCTTAGCAGACTTGGAAATTTGTTTTGTCTTGGTTGTAAAAGGGACTCCCGGTTGGAGGACTCATGTCCGGTTCCTCCGATTGGAACTCCAACCTATGAACTATATGTGAAGCACGGAGTAGGCCCCATCACATATAATGAAGTATGGATCCGTTACACCAGAAAAGATGGTGTTTTAAAATGGCCCCAAAATGGTAGCTTTGACACAGAAATCTTAGATAACCTCGAAGTTAGACTTTTTAAGAAGAAAGCCCGGCCGGCAATGTTTGATTCTTTCCGCTTATGGCGTAAGGAAGCCAAGCAAAAGGAAATTAAATTAGCTAAGAAAAATAAGAGAGAAAAAGGTATTTCGATTATGCAAGCTGCTATACAGTTTAAAGATAACGAAGTAGAACAGTTGAATGAGCAGTTGCATAGGCGACATAAAATGACAGTAGATAAATGCTATCCAGTTTTGCCGCCTCTTCAGCAAGATGCAGCAAAAGACTCTGAAAAAGATCCCCTAATGTTGCATTTGCTAAGTTCGCCACCACCCTATGCGCAGAATGCCACGGCACCTCCGCAACCTCTAGTTGCACAACCAGTGGTTGCATTGCCTCCTGCTCCTCCACAGCACCCACCAGCTATTCTTCAGTTGGTTCCTATTCCTCCGGTGCAGCCTCCTCAAGGGCCACCGGCTTTGACATCTGCTCTGCCTTTACTTCCTACAACTTTGACTACTATAGCGACTACCACTCCTGGTATTGTTTCTGACACTGCTTCTGTCTCTGCCTTGTCTCATTCTGTTTTTCCTCCTGTTTATTTGTCAACCTCTCCCTCTATCCGTCAGAGAATGACAAACACTGTGACTAGTCTTTTATCCCCTCTCTTTGGGTCATTAGCTACGACCCCAGTTTCAGAGCGTAAACAATTGCGTAGCCAATTGCCTGATGGTAGGGAGAAAGAGACACTGAATTATTTGGCGCATAAATGGGTTACTGAACCAGCGAGATATGAACTAGAGTCTGTTATGGATGTCTTCCATCAGTGGGAAGAACCGAAACAGAGATACGTTTTTGAGAAAATGTGTACTTTTCTTTCTGAGGATTTAGAGGAAAATGGTTTGGAGCCCAATCCGCTTAAGTTGTGTCGTGTATGGTTCGATTTTGCGACAGGTTTGATTGTGGGTTCAGATGTCGAGAAAGCAGTTGCGATGTTATTGTCATTTAGGACTGAAGGTGTTTCCAGGTTATTGTTTAAGTATGATTCTTCTGCTAAAAAGAAAGGGAAACAGTACCCCATGAGAGAAGTTCCCCCACAATGGAGGGAAGGGGACCCAAATGCTAATCCACCTGTCCTGCCTCATTTCCAGCGTGTATGGGTACACGTTCCATGGAAGCGAGCTGAAGTTTTAGCTCTTAAGCAGACATTGCCTGATCCCCGTAAGAATCCTGCAGGGTATTACAAGGAATTGTCACAGACTGCGGGGTCTTGCATTATGAATTTAGCTGACATAGACATGTTGTTTGGGAATGTTGTTCCACAGCCTTTATGGGGAAAGATTCGCCATACAGACCATGCTCAAGAGTTAGGTGACACATGGGCTAATATTGCTGCTGCAGATGCCCGACAAATTGGTGGTGCTAAACCTGAGCCTTTAGTGACAGAGCTTCCTGGTAGGATTATTGATTACATGAAAACTATAATGCCTGCGATGCGTGTAAACTGGGATAAATTGTCTGCATGTAAGCAAAAGAAAGAAGAAACGGTATCAGATTTCTTCACCAGGTTTGAAGAAACGTTTGTGGACCACAGTGGTCAAGATATGAGCACGGAAGGTGGTCAACGTTTGTTCGTCGATAAATTTGTGCATAATCTGCTTCCTGAGTTGTGTAAAAAGTTAAAAGATTCAGAAAGTTATTGGGCAGTTTCCTCTTCAGCGCAGATATTGGCTACTGCACAGTACTACGAAAATAGAGATAAAGATGAGAGAGATAGAGTAGAGAAGAAAACTAAAGAATTGAAAACGAAGGTTCTGTTACAACAAGCGTACCCGCCACGTGGTGGTCAAAATAGTGGTGCACAGAGTAACTATCAGAACAACTATCAGAATAACTATCAGCCCCAACCATTTCAGAGAAACTCGCAAAGAGCCGAGTATGCTCAACCACGTATCCCAGTAGGTCCCAATCAGTATTCATATTGCAAGGAAGAGGGTCATTTCAAGTATAGTTGCCCTGCTTTGCTACAGCGCGCAAATGGTACTTCTGGTTTAAGAGGTCGAGGTGTTCCACAAGCACCTAGAGGAAGAGGACGTGGATATGTTCCCCAGAGCACGCGCCCATTCCTCCCTCAAAACTCAATGAACAGATTTGATCAACAGGTTAATGCATCTGGTAGGACGGCTCAGTACTATACTGATGATTACTATACAGAGGATGAGCATTTGGACAGTAATGATTGCTAGGACAGCCATAGACAAAGAGAGGGAGTTGTTTCAGTTCCAGTAGATCAGAGTGGGCCTTATGTTAAGGTGATTGCATCAGGTGTGTCAGAACCTTTTCTGTTGGATACTGGTGCTACCAAGAGTTCTATTATGCACTCAAAACTCCCTGGCGCACCTTTGTCTGGCGAAACAAATGTATCAGTAGGGTTTTCCGGCGTCCCAGTTAGAAATCCGATTTCTAACCCTATATCTCTTTCTGTTGGACCTTGTAAATTTGAAACACCCCTTATTTTGACGACAGGTTGTGGCGAGAACTTGTTAGGATTAGATCTGTTAAAGAGATTGTATGCAACATTGTATTGCTCTCCTTCTGGAGTGCAACTCACATTGGGTAAGAAAGTAGTTTCACCAATGTATTTGTCAAAGGACAGATTTCCACCAGAATTTTCGTCTCTTCCTAATACTCTTTGGGCTACTGGACCTAATGATGTAGGTCTTTTGGAAATTCAGCCATATGTGATAACATTAAAAGCCAATGTTAAAATGCCACGTATTCCCCAATACAAGATCTCTAGTGAAGGGGAAAAAGCGTTGTTAGCAATTATTTGTGATCTGATTGAGAAGGATGTAATTGAAGAGACAAGAGGCAACGTTTGCAATAGTCCTGTTTTGCCTGTCTTGAAGCATACTGACCCTACTCAGCCACATGTTTATAGGTTTGTAATTGATCTTAGAGAAGTGAACAAAATAGTTGTGCCACAGTTTCCAGTCGTCCCCGATATCACTGCATTGTTGACAATGATTCCAGCTTCAGCCACTTGGTTTTCAGTGATAGACCTGAAAAATGCTTTCTTCAGCATCCCTATTGCAGAAGAGGGCAGGGACATTTTTGGCTTCAATTTGGGAGGACGAAGCTTCAGATTTAAGAGAGCTCCTCAAGGCTATTGTGAAAGTCCATCTATCTATAATCAGGCTTTGAAAGCACAACTTGACACTCTTATGTTACCTGATGGCGCCACTCTCATTCAATATGTCGATGATTTGCTAGTTGCTGCAGATACTAAGGAGATCTGCAAAGAAGCAACATTGTCATTATTGCGTCATTTGTCTGATTTACACCACAAAGTGTCCCTTTCAAAGTTACAGTATTGTCAAAAAGAAGTGACCTATTTAGGTCATCTCTTTTCGAAGGAGGGAAGGCAACTGACCCCAGAGAGAATCAGGGCTGTTGCAGCAATGAGTGTGCCAAGAACACAGAGAGAAGTGCGTGCTTTCTTGGGTATTACATCATATTGCAGACAATGGATACCTAATTTTTCGTTAATAGCCAAACCCTTGGTGGCATTAACTTGTAAAGATACACCAAATCCCGCCCCATGGTCTGAAGATTGTCAGAAAAGTTTTGTCGAATTACGTGATGCATTATGTTCAGCTCCTGTGTTGGGTACCCCCAACTACAGCAAGCCTTTTACATTGTATGTCCATGAGAAAGAAGGTTGTGCGTTAGCAGTTTTGACACAACAGTTTGGAGACAGGGAGCGTCCATGCGCCTATTTCTCTTCAACCTTAGACCCAGTAGCTAAGGCACTACCAAGCTGCTTAAGAGCGGCAGCGGCAACTGCTGTTTCTATCCGACAGTCTGCTGGTTTAGTGATGAATAACACATTAATCGTAATGGTTCCACATGCAGTGGACACGTTGTTAAACAGAACCAAGACACAGCATTTAACTAGTGCTCGATTGTCAGGTTACGAGTTGACATTGTTAGCAAGCCATGTACATATAAAAAGATGCACTACACTTAACCCAGCTACGTTATTGCCAATTGTGACGGAGTTAGATACTTCTGAACAACATGATTGTCTCCATAGAACAGAAGAAGAAACGAAAGGGAGAATAGACATTCTGGACACTCCCCTTGCAAAGAGTGATGGTACTTTGTGGGTGGATGGTTCATGCTTTAAGCTCACGAATGGTGACACGACTGCGGCGTATGCTGTGACAACTTTGTGTACGATTGTTGAAGCTGCACGTATGCCACACAATTCAGCCCAAGCAGCTGAGTTAATAGCCCTAACAAGAGCATGTACAGTATCAAAAGGAATGAAAGTGACTATCTATACCGATAGCCAATATGCGTTTGGTGTGGCCCATAGTTTTGGGCGTTTGTGGAAGGAACGTGGGTTCCTGACCTCGCATGGAACTAAAATACAGCATGGTCAGTTGGTAAATGAGCTCCTTGATTCACTTACTTTACCGTTGCAAGTTGCGATTGTGAAGTGTAGCGCACATAAAAAGGTGACTGATGATGTTGGTCGTGGGAATGCATTTGCTGACGAGGTCGCAAAAGAAACGGCAAGGAATGTGATGAGCCGAATGTATGTCGCGGGCCCTGCAAGATGGATTGGTGATGTTGGAATGTGTGAAGACACGATAGAAAGCGTGAAATCGATTCAAGCTGAAGCCACAGAGAGAGAATTGAGTGTGTGGAGAGAAAGTACGGGTAAATTGGATGCGAATGGTTGTTGGGTCGAGTTGTCAGAACATCAAAGATGGTTGCTACCCGATGCGTATGTGCTTGCAGTAGTTACAATGGCTCATGGAATGGCTCACATCAGTGTGAAAGGGATTTGTAAGTTGTTGGCCCCAGTATGGCAAAATGCAGGAATTCCCAAGTGCGCAGAAAATGTGGTTAAAAATTGCATGGTATGCCTGAAACACAACCCTGGTAGAGGAACCCCAACTCCAGCTGGTCATTTTGCACCTCCTACGTATCCGTTTGAGGTTTTGCAGCTAGATTTCATCCACATGGAGAGGTGCAACAACTTAAAATACGTACTCGTTGTTGTTTGTGCCTTTTCAAGATGGGTGGAAGCCTATCCCCTAAAAGACAATACTGCGCTATCCACAGCCAAAGCCCTTGTGAAAGAGTTCTTCCCTAGATTCGGAATGCCGAGAATGATCTGGAGTGACAATGGAAGTGAATTTGTGGGTCAAGTGATGAAGAAAGTATGCGAAGGGCTAGGCATAAACCAAAAGTTTCACGCTGAAAATCACCCCCAATCAGCTGGATTAGTGGAGTGCTATAATGGCACTCTAAAGCTAGAATTGGCCAAGATACAAGCGAGCTCTGGTCTTAAATGGCCTGACGCTCTACCCTTAGCACTCCTATCAACCAGAATGACTGTGCATTCACGAGTGAAACTTAGTCCTTATGAAATAGTCTTTGGCCGCCCGGCCAATATATGGGGAGTGCCCAGGCCCAAGAAGTTTAGCGAGATAGAGCATCCTGTTTTGCTTGACTATCTGTATGAATTGACGGCTAAATTGCGTATTTTACATCAACAGGTCCACGACACCCTGCCTCCGGTCTCTGAATCTCCAGGTCATCCCATTGAGCCTGGATCCTGGGTTTTAATAAAGAACTTTCAGCGAACCAAAAACGAGCAGCCCAGGTGGACCGGACCGCACCTCGTTCTTCTCTCCACAAGATCAGCTGTTCGAGTAGAAGGGAAGAAACACTGGATCCATGGGACCCATTGCAAAAGGGTACCCCTACCTCTGCCATATGACCGGTGGGTCCAGGAAGGTGTCGCCGACTCAGAGACTGAAACCGTGCCACGTTTTCTGCCTTTCAGCGATGCACGAATAAAAGGAACACTCACTGAGAAAGAAAGTGATGACATTTTACAATCAGCAGTATCACCGTCAGTTCGATTGGACACTACAGAACCTGAACTCCTTTTTCAGGACCACACGATACCTGGGACTAACCGTTATAATCTACGACCAAGAATAAAGGCCAAATAAAACAGTTTACTTTTCTTCCCTTTAGCAAAGTTCTCCAATATGGAAAATTATTTTTGAATGACTTTTTGTTTTTTTTGTGTTTTTCGAACCTCCATCCGGGTTCAGCTGTAGGATCGTGGCTGAAAAGACTTAGGGGGGTAGCCTGTGGACGCAAGGTCTACAGGTCTGGTTTGTTCTAGGGCGGCCTGGAACATTCAGAACACTCCTAAGTGAAGTAAACCAACCGCCACGAATGGCAACGGTTAGAGGATGGAATCTTTCCAAAATGGAGAACATGTTGAAAGACTGAATTTCAAGAAGAGAATATGTGAAACGATAACCAGGAAACGGTTTTTGCTGCTGTGCATTTTTATGTTATTTAGTATACTTATGTTTTTTATAGGATATGTTTTATTCTGTTTTAACGTGATATTGGCACCCACTACCTCGTCTACACCTCCTCCTTCCACTGTTTCCCCACATTCTTTTCAACTCCTCCCTAAACATGAATCTGCTAGGAGACTAGAGTTCATTAATAACTCCTTCATCCAGCTTTTGCACCAACACCAACTAGTGATAAATACAACTAACTGTTGGGTGTGTGGCCTTATGCCTCACACAGCAGATAAAGGTATCCCTTATCTGATCCTGCCTTTCAGCCACAATGGTTCCGTGTGGGCATTCAGAACGATATTCATCTATGCACACTACCCCCTACGTTTTGCGGAAGACAACCCTAACAAAAATGCTTTAGTTAAAGGTATCATAGACATGATGAAGGACAATATCTTCTACGAGACTATCCCCAGAGATGAGACAATAGCATATATAGGATGGAACATGACCGGATATGAAGCCACAATGAGTGAGAAACAGCAAGCTAAGATATCTTCCCTGATTTGGGTTGTACCCCATCAGGGTCACCTGTGTCTGCAAGGTACTGGCAAGAATCCCAGAGCTCAGCTAGGGGAAAGCGTCTGCACTGAGACATATGTCTTCACATCTCAGACCTCCCCTCCGCTCTTGGCAGCTAAGGGTACCTATTTCATCTGCCATGATAGAGCCTTTACATGGTTGCCCCCTGACTTTTCGGGCACATGCTTCGTTTCGTTCCTGTTGCCCCCTACCTACACAGCAGCGGCAGATTACCACAAGACAAGGATAGTTAGAGGCGTCTTCAATGAAGAAGACACTGCAGGACAAGAATTTGGGGACTTCGTAAAAGGTTTTCTGCCGTTCTGGGGACAAATAGGTAACAGCAGGAGCATAAGGCAATTGATAAGAGTGGTTGAATCCACCGTGGCTGAAACCGCTGGTGCCCTTGGTAACTTGACTGCTGAGCTCCAGTCGGATCGTCTTATGACCCTTCAGAACAGGGTCGCATTAGATGTCATACTTGCAGACCGGGGTGGAGTATGTACATTAATCCAATCGAGTTGCTGTGTTTTTGTCCCAGATAACGCTCCAACAGTATACCAGGCCATCTCCAAACTGCATAGAATTTCCGAATCTATTCATTTAGATAGAGGAGATTGGTCATTAATGGGATGGTTCTGGGAACTGATATCAGCATGGGGATGGAAGATACTGATGGTCATTGGGATGATCTTGGCCATTCTTTTCCTGTTCTGTCTATGCGTGCAGTGTGCTCCTGCGATATGTGGCCTCTGTGTTACATCATGCATAAGGAAACCTGCACCAAGAGACGAGCTAAATACTAGGATGATGTTACAGCAACATCTCAACGACTTTAGAAACATAGACCTGGACTCAGATTAGCATGAGAATAGGTTTATTGCCTATGTAAGGGCAAAAGGAGGGTTTGTGGTTCTAAAAATTCTGGACCCATGTAATTTACTTTGCCACAGCAGTACGATTTTAGTAAAAAAGACCGATAATGACTAGTACACTAAGCATGAGCATTTTCGCTCAATTCCAGCAGCGTTTTCACCTCGAAATCGCCATTTTCGTCCTGCACTCGTGGCTCCCATTTTATACACGGCAGCCATTTTTAAAAGTTGCCCTCACATAGGCTTATAATACAGTCAGATTTGATTCCAAGGACACGTACACCTTGATTGACTTTTCTCTGACCTGGGCAAGCTGGAACCATTGCCTCAGGCCAAACCTGTTTGGTCAGTCCCTCTCCCAGTGGCCGAATCAGATAGCATCAAGGCACACCATGCCATAAAACCCTTATTATCGCTCACACACCCTGCCTAATCTTGCTCACACCTGCACCTGCTCTTTTCTTCTTCTTACTTTACGAGGGGGAGGTGCCCGTTTTTATTGGGGGTCCACACTTATCTGATGTAAAATACTAGGCCTTGCCGGGTAATTTATTATGGGTTGGATGACATGAAATATGAGGTTTCATCATGACACTGTTTTTTCCTTTGTAGTGAAAACATGTGAATGACCAACCAAAATGTCAAGAATGTTTGCCTGAAGCTTAAAAAACTGTATATAAGGAAACCTGACTTTGCATTGACACACAGTCTCCTGAGAACATACAAACCGTGCTGTTGTACTTCTAGGACGCTTGTTACTTGGTTGCAGCCAATAAATTCGATCTTTGACTTCACCTAGAAGACTCTGAGTTTCTGTGGTCTGAATCAGGAAAGTACCCGAGGTCTTTGGGTGTACCCTGGCACCATTGGGTTACCGGATCAGTACCGGTTCTGAAAAACCCAGTACCTCAAGGAGTTGATCTCTGTATCATACTCAACAGCTGATGTTGCCATGGCAATGGTGGGACAAGTCGGACGGGGGCACTTATTGCCAAGGGCGACATTAAGTCAGCTTTTCGTTTTGCTGCCGGTACACCCTGACGATTTTGAGCTGCTGAGCATACAGTTTGTTGGTCAGTGGTATGTGGACAAAGCCCTGTCAATGGGCGGCTCCATTTCTGGTGCTTTGAGTGATTCCGCACCTTCCTGCTTTGGCTATTCACGTACATTACGGGCCACCAGCAGATCACCCATTAGTTTGATGATTTTTTAATTGTTTAATTGTTGGATTACCAAGGTCACTAGAATGGCAGCTGCAGTTGTTGTCTGATCTCCAGGACATTATGACCGATATAGGGGTTCCCAAAAAAAACATTGGGGCCCTCTACTGAACTTGCCTCTTAAGGGATTGAAATAGACTCAGTTTCTATGACGACTCGTTTGCCACAGGAGAAGAAAATAGCGATGGATTTGTTGCTTGATAACATGCTACGCAAACAAAAAGTCACAGTGAAAGAAATTCAAATGCTTCTTGGTCATTTGAATTTTGTCTGGAGTGGTGAAAGCAGGAAGGACTTTTTGAAGACGCATCGGTTTGGTGCTGTCAGGACAACATTTTCCACATCATCATGTTAGATTGTCAGCAGATGTGAAGGTGGAATTATGGGCGTGGTGATTTTTCTTGGAATTCTTCAACAGGATCCCCTTGACTACTTGGCAGGAGTGGCACTGGGATGCTCAGATTTTCTGAGAAGGAACGGGTGGACAAGGCTTCAGGATTTACTGGCAGTGAAAATGGTGTGGACGAGTGACTGCAGGCATGGAAATGTGGAGGGCGCAGTATTTCCTTCCTAGAGTTGTCCCCCTTGTTAGTGGCTTTGATGTTATAGGAAACCCAATTAGTGCACAAAAAAAATATTTTTAGAATTGATAACATGTCTGCTATGCAAGTAGTTAATCAAGAGTCTGCAAAAGACCCTCAAGTGCTTAAATTGCTGTGAGTTTTTGTGTTGGGCTGCCTAAAGCATGATATCGCCTTTAGGGCATGACATGTGCCGAGGGGCAGAAAATGACATTGCGGACGCTTTGTCTCATTTGTAGTGGAAGAGATTCCATGGACTCGCCTCAGAGGGTGGACTCTGTTGGAACTCAGATGCTCCAAGAATTGTGAAGAGTAGGCAACAGCGGATGCTTCAACTGATTCTGAACTCGTTAGCGGCCTCAACACGTATGGCTTACGCTCCAGCATGGTTGGAATTCTTAAACAGTAGAGCTTGTCACCTGTTGGGGGCTCAGGCAGGACTGGAGGAAGAGTGCATTACTGTCACAGTTCACTCTGGGCTTACCGTCGAAGTTGATGAGAGGTGGGGAACGACCCCGGTTCTGGCAGGTTCTGCTTTGGCCGAGGTAGCGGCGACCCCTTCTGGTAGCCACGGTGCTGTTTGACAATAGCAAGCCACGACAGTCCGTGTCCTCCAGAAGGAGTCCCAGAGGAAAAACCCCAAAAGGGTAAAAAACCTCCAACAGGAACTCCCTGAAACAGAAGAGGGACACAAGGACGTTAGGGCGGAGGATGCTGGCGTTCAGGAGTACTGGAGACGAAAGACAGGTCAAGAATAACTGGCTTCTCAAATGGAAACCAGCCGGAGCGTGACTACCACCACAGGAGTGTTGCAACGCAATGAGAAAGAAGCTGAATTCCCTTTATATACCCCTAGACAGGAAGTAGAAAACAGGAAGTAGAAACACCACCATCTTGGATTGGGGAAGAGGTTATAACAATGAATAAAGAACATGCATCTAAACAAAGAGAAACAATGCATGCTGGGAAGAGAGGAAGTGAGCAGCATGCTGGGAAAGGGAAGGGCATGCATAAAAGAGAATCATGTGCAAAAATCTGGCTTTTGCTTGTGTGGCCGGTAAGTGGTGAAAAGGAGGGGTACTGGGAATCCCACTGTATTAAAGTAGCGCTGCAAGTGCGGCAAGGACCGAGACCCGATTCGGGTCTTCTGGTCCTGCCACGTCCTCCCAGGAATCCGCGGCCGAAGAAAAGGGAAGCGGCGAGTGCCGCGACCCTTGAATTGAGCCGCGGCTTCCCCCGCGGCCCGCCTGCGGGCCGCCGCGGCTTCAGAATGTTGCGCCGCCGCAGACCGTGCTTGCGGCCCCGGCGCAACAGTAGGTCCCCCCCGAGGCCCCAGGTTTGTGAGGGAAAACCCAGAAAAAGCGACTGACCAAAAGAGGGGCATGAACTGAATGGGCATCTTCCCAAGAACATTCACTCATAGGGTAGCCTTTCCAATGAATAAGATATTGGAGGCGTCCATGGAAAAACCGAGAGTCACAGACTTCCTGGACCTCGTATTCGGGCACATTATCAATCAACAGAGGGGGAGGACAGGAGAACTGTCTGCGAAAAGGATCAGGGAGGTAAGGTTTGAGTTGAGAGACATGGAACACAGGATGTATCTTCCAAGTCTGGGGCAGACGAAGACGTACAGATAATGGATTAATCTTTTGGAGAATCTGGAATGGACCATAATAACGAGGTTTAAATTTGTTCTGGGTAAGTCGGAGAGGTAAAAATCTAGAAGAAAGCCAAACCTTATCATGGACCTGATACTGGGGAGCCTCACAACGTCTTTTATCAGCCATCCTTTTCATGCGTGACTTAGTGACCACAAGATTAGAATGGATAACACGTAGGACACCCTGTAGCTGCTGAACATAAGAGGAGATGGCAGGCAGATTGGAAGTATCTTTCAGGGGAGTTGGGATGGCTTTAGGATGAAAACCGTAAGATCCATAGAAAGGGGAAACTTTTGAGGCACTGTGTATTGAGTTGTTGTAGGAGAATTCTGCAAGTGGTAAATAGGTAGACCAATTACTCTGCGTAGCATTGCAGAAGCTCCGTAAATGTCAGGTGCTAGCCGGCGCCTACAGGGCCGATCGGGAGATTGTAGTCATTAGGGACTACACCTCCCATGAAGCCCAGCGCGGTAGAGATCGCGTAAGAGTCAGCGCACCCTGGAAAGGGTGTGCGTTATTCTGTGCTAATGAGGCAGGTCGGAGCCTCAACGAAGTCGGAGCGGACGGCGTTCCCCAGGGGGGAAATCATCGGCGGCCGGAAAAGAGGAATGAGATTCATCAGGGCCCCCTCCTGGAAACTGACCTTTTACCGGCAGAAGGAGTTCCTAGCTGCTCCTCCGTTCGAGATCCAAGTACTAAGGAGGTGGTAAGCGGCAAGCTGTGCTACTTGCCGGAGGCTATCGCCTTTCTTTATTTCTGCATTCCTTACGGCCAGGTTGTGAGTGACTGTTATATATTGGAGCACTTTACTTTTTGAGGTACCATAATAAAGGAACGGCGATCTTATGAGACATAATCTTTTGGCTTTTTGTTGGCGGCAATTCAGAATGAGATTTACTGTTTGCAGGATTCCAAACAGCCGGGACAAATGATTCTTGTCAACATTCACTGAGATATGAACGAGTTACTTCTTCAAATATACGTGACATTAACAAAAGGCTCAGTGGGTTAACTGAATCATAGGAAGAAGTGCAAAATAGATTTTCTTCACCTTATTCTTTCTCCTCATGTTTGTTTCTTTATACGTACTGTAGTATTGTTTAGGAGGAGGGGCGGTGAGACCCTTAAGTGATTATTAGTGGCCGTAGTTGGCTTGGGGCATCCATTGGTGATACTGATGGAACATAGTCAGGCTTTGGACTAGTTCTGCCCTTATGAGTTATGGGCAGGCCAGGTCGTTTTGGTTTTAGTGAGACCTTATGAGAATAGACAGACAATGTGATAATTAACACTGTGTATTTTTCTTTACAGTTATCCCGTCCCTGCTGATCCTTCCCCTTCCTTCCCTCGCTTGATTACTCCAATGCACTGTGTTTTTTTATCGGTGACTTGGTGGTGTCAGGAGGTGGACCTTGTTTGCATCACACCGAGTCTGAGGAGTACCTACACCGTGACAGAATAACGCACCCACGAATAATACTCCTCCTGCTCGGTGTAATGCAAAGATGGCATCTATGGATGATGTATTACAGGCGTTAGTGGTAGTGCAGCAAGAGTTGGCAAATTCTAGGGTGGAGGCAGCGGCCCTAAGGGACAAGGTAGAAAGGCTTACTAGGAATCCCTTCGATGCCTCAGCATCTACACCGCAGGTAACCGTGAACGTCTCCCCTCCAATCCCTTTGGCCAGTCCGGAACGGTTTTCAGGGGACCCCAGGAAAGTTCAGGCTTTTTTAACGCAGTTGTCTCTTCAATTCTCATGTAGACCGGCATCTTTTCCCTCTAACCTCTCCAGGGTAATGTTCGCTATTTCTTATCTCTCGGGAGATGCAGCTAACTGGGCAGTGCCGTTAGTTAGAAACGATGACCCATTATTATCGGATTGGAATGCCTTTCGGTCGGCCTTTGAGAAGGTGTTTGATCACAGAACAACCACCTTTAGTGCTGATAGAGAATTGCTGGAACTGAGACAGGGGAGGTCTGACCTGGTTACTTATCTTACGACCTTCAATAGACTGGTGGCGGAATCAGAGTGGCCAGAGGAGAAGAGAATGTCTCTCTATTATCAAGGATTAAGAGACGACATGAAGGATATCCTAGCCCAAATAGATCCACAGCCTTCCACGTGTACTGAACTTGTGAATCTTACCTTGAGATTGAATCATCGGCTAGCAGAGAGAAGGGGAGAGCGTAGAGCGGGTGATAGGCGGCCAGTCATTCCAGAAAGGGAGGGGCGACCAGTTCCTAATTCCCATGATTTATGCGGGGAACCTATGGAAGTGGGAGCCGTTAGGGCACCTCTGTCAAGGGCCGAAAAAGAGAGTAGGAGGGTACAGGGGTTGTGCATGTATTGCGGCAGGAAGGGTCATTATGTGAGAGAGTGTCCCCAAAAACCAAGAAAAAGGTTCTCCTACTCCCCCACTCAAAAGGCCGCGGTGACGTCAGGGAAGATATCAGAGAAAGAGGATTTGCCCTTTATAGAACCCCTATCGGGGTTCCGGTTGACTTCTTTAACCCTCTTGCCACAAGAAGAAAAGGCGTCACACCTTTTGTTATCCGTAGAGCTGGTGTCCCAAGATCGAACCCATCCTGTGTGGGCAATGATAGACTCAGGAGCCACGGGAAATTTCATAGATGAAGGGGTGGTTAAGAGACTGGGACTTCTGAGAATTCCAAGAAAGAACCCCGAAATAGTGTTGGCAGTTGACGGTACACCACTGAAGTCTGGACCCCTTACTGAACAAACTGAGGATGTGGGGTTGGTTTTCAGTGGAGTATCTCCGGCACGCAGAGAAATAATCAGGCTAGATATAATAGAGGCTCCTCAGTATGAAATAATTTTGGGAATGCCCTGGCTAAGAAAAAGCAATCCTGTTATCGATTGGCAAACCAAGACGGTTAGTTTTCAGTCCTTGAGGAGTGAGAAAGTCTGTTCCTTATATGATAACCCCCCTGCGTTAGCGTTGGCTCAAGGGTTACAGTTGGCCACAGTGGTGGAGAAAGCGGTGATATTGCCCTCTGTTTACGCCAAGTTCAAGGATTTGTTCGACGAAGGTCAGGCGGAGACATTGCCACCCCATCGTATATACGATTGCAAGATAGATCTGATTCCGGGAGCACTCCTTCCTTCTTGTAGGGTATATGCTCTATCAGACCCAGAAACCAAACATTTGCGAAGATATCTGGACCGCTTCCTGGAAATCGGGTTCATTAGACCATCTTGTTCTCCGGCAGCTTCTCCACTCTTTTTCATAGCTAAAGCGAATAAAGAGTTGAGAACCTGCATCGATTATCGAATGCTGAACAAGAACACGATAAGGAATAGATACCCTCTTCCCCTCATTCCTGTGTTATTGGAACAGGTGAAAGAGGCAACTATCTATACAAGGTTGGATCTGAAGGGGGCTTACCATCTGGTCAGAATCCGTGAAGGGGATGAATGGAAGACGGCGTTCAAGACCCGTTATGGCCTGTTTGAATACTTGGTAATGCCGTTCGGGTTGTGTAACGCCCCGGCGGCTTTCCAGTACTTTCTGAACGATGTTCTCAAAGAATACGTAGACCACTTTGTGATCGTTTATATAGATGACATATTGGTGTATTCTACCTCCCTAGAGCGGCACATGGAACATGTTTCCCTAGTACTCCAAGCATTGCAACAGCACCATCTTTATTGCAAACTGAGCAAATGCGAGTTCCATGTACAGAAGGTTGAGTTCTTGGGGGTGGATTTAAGCCCGGAAGGGTTCTGCATGTCGACAAGAAAAATACAGGCGGTTCAAGAGTGGCCAGTGCCACTAGTGTGAGAGACGTGCAATGCTTCCTGGGGTTTTCCAATTACTATAGAAGATTCATCTGTCATTTTTCCCACATTGTGTCACCTATAACAAGGTTGCTAAGAAAGGGTGTGTCTTTTGTTTGGTCAGAGGAGGCAGAGGAGGCCTTCTGCTTCTTAAAACAGGCCTTCTGCTCAGTGCCTATACTTCAGCATCCACAGCCAGAAGTACCTTTTATAGTCGAAGCAGATGCCTCGGATATAGCCATTGGGGCTGTGTTATCCCAAAGAAACAAGACCTCGGGACAGCTTCATCCGGTTGCGTTTTTATCTAAGAAGCTATCTGCTGCGGAACTCAACTATACGGTGGCAGAAAAAGAACTACTAGCCATCAAGAAGGCATTTCAGGAATGGAGACACTATCTCTGGGGGGCCCAACACCCGGTCACGGTATATACTGATCACCGAAACCTGCAGTATATGAAGGAGGCTAGACAGCTTACCCAGCGGCAAATGAGGTGGATGCTGTTCTTTTCAGAATATGAGTTTGTAGTAACCTTCCGTCCTGGGGTCGACAATCGCAAGGCAGATTCACTGTCTAGACAAAGGGACGCGAGGAACATCACTTCAAGACCTGATGAAGCAATCATCCAACCGGAAAAAGTGCTTTGTGCCCTTCATATCTCTCACTTCCTAGAAAAGGTCTCTAAGCATAAGTCTGCTGCTCAGTGGAAGGAGTGGGCCGAAGTAAGTCAGGACCGTACCCTTAAGCATGGAATACCGTTGCAAGGTAATCGTTTGTATTTACCAACACCTGAACTTCGAATGCAAGCCTTCAATTGGTGTCATGATGCGGTAACAGCTGGTCATCCGGGGTACACCAAGACTGCGCAAATAGTTCAACGACATTTCAGGTGGAAAGGTTGGGCTAAGGACGTTGCGACATGGGTAGCTCGGTGTGAGATATGTGCTCGATCCAAGGGAGAAAACGCGAAGAGCCAGGGCAAGCTGATGCCTTTGCCCACTCCGGAAAAACCATGGCAAACCATCAGCGTGGATTTTGTGGTAGGATTGCCAATGGATCAGGGGTACAATGCTATCATGGTGGTAATCGATAGTCTTACCAAGATGGGTCACTTTCTCCCTTGTAGAAACCTACCTACAGCAAGTCAGACCGCCCATCTAATTCTGTCTCAAGTGGTGCGGTTACATGGTTTACCAAGAACCATTATTTCAGACAGAGGCCCCCAGTTCGTTGCTAGGTTTTGGCGCATGTGGTGCAAGGTTCTGCGCATTGAATCCGCCCTATCCACCAGTTTCCACCCACAAACCGATGGCCAGACGGAGCGCCTCAACCAAACCCTGAAGAAATATCTGAGGTGCTATGCAAAGGACGCCCAGGAATCGTGGGTGTCATTGCTATGGCTGGCCGAACTATCGTACAACAATGCTTGGCATAGCTCGATAAGGGAGTCTCCTTTTCGTGCTAACACAGGGTTCCACGCGGAGATGTTGCCCATAATCATACCTCGGGATGTCACGGATCAACCTACTGTCCATGCTATGGTTAAGAACCTACAATCCATGCAAAAAAAAATACGACTTAATTTGGATAAAGCCAAGGAACAGTATAAGAAATGGGGTGATGTACATCGGCGTGAGGGGCCGGTGTATCAGCCAGGGGATCGAGTGTGGCTTTCCACCAAGTATATACGCTTTAAGATGCGTAGCATCTTTCATCCTCGTTACATTGGTCCTTATGAGGTGGTACGCAAGATAAACCCTGTGGCTTACCGTCTCAACTTACCTGCTTCCTTAAGAATCCATCCGGTGTTTCATTGCAGCCTTTTGAAGCCAGCTCTGTCAGCGACCCGGCGGGCGGTGCCTCCGGTGGTTAGAGACGGGCAGCTGGAGCATGAGGTGCGCAAGGTGTTGGATTCCAAACTACGGGGGGGTAAGTTATGGTACTTGGTTTCGTGGAAGGGGTATGAGGCCGAGGAGGATTCATGGGAGCCGGAAGGCAATGTCCATGCCCCTAGGGCGGTGCAACGGTTTCATGCTTGTCATCCCACTAAACCTGGCCCTAGGAGGCGCTTTGGAGGTGGGCGTACTGTCAGGTGCTAGCCGGCGCCTACAGGGCCGATCGGGAGATTGTAGTCATTAGGGACTACACCTCCCATGAAGCCCAGCGCGGTAGAGATCGCGTAAGAGTCAGCGCACCCTGGAAAGGGTGTGCGTTATTCTGTGCTAATGAGGCAGGTCGGAGCCTCAACGAAGTCGGAGCGGACGGCGTTCCCCAGGGGGGAAATCATCGGCGGCCGGAAAAGAGGAATGAGATTCATCAGGGCCCCCTCCTGGAAACTGACCTTTTACCGGCAGAAGGAGTTCCTAGCTGCTCCTCCGTTCGAGATCCAAGTACTAAGGAGGTGGTAAGCGGCAAGCTGTGCTACTTGCCGGAGGCTATCGCCTTTCTTTATTTCTGCATTCCTTACGGCCAGGTTGTGAGTGACTGTTATATATTGGAGCACTTTACTTTTTGAGGTACCATAATAAAGGAACGGCGATCTTATGAGACATAATCTTTTGGCTTTTTGTTGGCGGCAATTCAGAATGAGATTTACTGTTTGCAGGATTCCAAACAGCCGGGACAAATGATTCTTGTCAACATTCACTGAGATATGAACGAGTTACTTCTTCAAATATACGTGACATTAACAAAAGGCTCAGTGGGTTAACTGAATCATAGGAAGAAGTGCAAAATAGATTTTCTTCACCTTATTCTTTCTCCTCATGTTTGTTTCTTTATACGTACTGTAGTATTGTTTAGGAGGAGGGGCGGTGAGACCCTTAAGTGATTATTAGTGGCCGTAGTTGGCTTGGGGCATCCATTGGTGATACTGATGGAACATAGTCAGGCTTTGGACTAGTTCTGCCCTTATGAGTTATGGGCAGGCCAGGTCGTTTTGGTTTTAGTGAGACCTTATGAGAATAGACAGACAATGTGATAATTAACACTGTGTATTTTTCTTTACAGTTATCCCGTCCCTGCTGATCCTTCCCCTTCCTTCCCTCGCTTGATTACTCCAATGCACTGTGTTTTTTTATCGGTGACTTGGTGGTGTCAGGAGGTGGACCTTGTTTGCATCACACCGAGTCTGAGGAGTACCTACACCGTGACAGTAAATATTGTTCGAGGCCTTGATTTAATCGTTCCGTCTGTCCGTTAGTTTGAGGATGGAACCCTGATGATAAGGCCACTTCGATTCCCAAGATCTTACAGAATTGTTTCCAGAATCGGGAGATATATTGAGGACCCCTATCCGAGATAATGACCTGAGGTAATCCATGAAGTCGAAAGATTTCTTGTGTAAAGATTTGACTTAATTCCTTTGCCGTTGGTAACTTTCTTAAGGCCGTGAAATGAGCCATTTTAGTGAAGGAGTCCATGGTTTCCATGATTACTTGATTTCCCACTGAAGAGGGTAAAGAGCACATGAAATCCGTGGAGATAGTGTGCCATGGACCTGGGGGAACTGGTAATGGGCGAAGTAATCCTACTGGTTTAGTACGGGGTGTCTTGGCTTGAGCACATATAGGACAGGATGATACATAATCTTCAGTATTCGCCTTGAGAGTTGGCCACCAGAAGGAGCGAAGCAGAAGCTCTTGGGTAGCTTTCATTCCTCAGTGACCTGCGATGGGAGAATCATGGCACATACGTAAGGCTTCAGTCTGTACTAATTTAGTGGGTAAGAACAGGGCCTTATTATGGTAATAGTACCCTTGATCTATATGAAGTTGCGGACGCAACTTATTCAGCTCTGTGGTTCCTAGCCGTGAATATTCGAACTTGACCTGATCTAGAAAAGTCTGTACTAAACCAATGATCTTGTTATTGTCAAATAGGTTCTGTACAGGAGAATCGCTACACTCAGGGTAACGCCGAGACAAGGCATCAGCCAGGATATTCTGAGAACCAGGGATGTATGTGATATAAAAGTCTTATTGGCTGAAAAAGAAAGCCCATCGAGCCTGCCGGCTATTCTGACACTGAAAGTTTCTCAAGCATTGTAGATTTCTGTGGTCTGTCCGGGCTTCAAAGGGTTCTTTCGAGCCCATCAGAAAGTGTCTCCATTCTGTGCACGCGGTCTTCAAGGCGAGTAATTCTCGTTCTAGCACTGAATAATTCTGCTCTGAATCGGATAAGATGTGTGACTGGTAGAATACAGTTTTAGCAGTAAAGCAGCCCCAATGGCTCTTTCTGAGGCGTCTACGACAACAATGAATTGTTTGCTGGTGTCTGGGTGTCGTAGAATAGGAGCTTGAATGAAGGCTTTCTTTAAGTCTTGAAAGGCTAACTCTGCGTCTTGTGTCCAACAAAAGCCCTTCTTTAGATGGTCTTTTTTAAGGGTTTGAGTAATGTAACTGGTTCTCTGGGTAAAGTCTGCTATAAATTGTCGATAGAAATTGGCTAATCCTAAAAATGTTACGACTCGGTCGTCCCATTTCCAGGGGGTGCTGTAAGGGGACTGTCAGAAGCCTCGGAATCACCTTGAACACCTATCTAGAGTCCCTTGCTGACTCCTGTTTGTTTCTCTTTTCTCCATGGTACACTTGTGTAGGACTACATTTGCTTCTTGGGACTGCAAATCCCATAATGCACAGCTTGGTAGTCAGGAAAACCCGGATTCTGTTTCCCATTGTTTTCAATGGGAGAAGTCCAGTTGCTCCTTTTCACTGGATCCTCTCCTCCAGGACTTGCAAGTGTCCGAAACCACACACACCTGAAACCTCTCCTGTGCAGCCCAGCTTGGAACTGCTTATAAGCAGCCATTTCCTCAAGCTCCCCGTCGTGCATCGGACTTCAATTCCTTTGTGTTACAGACCCCTTGTCGGATGGTGTTCCAGTTTTGTTCCTGTTCTGTTCCAGCCTGATCCTGTTTCCTGTTTCTCTGCCCTGCTCCTGATTGTTCCAGCCAGAGTCTGCTCCCTACTTCTTAGCCTTGTACCTGTTTGTTTCTTCCAAAGCCTGCTCCCTGTTTCTCTGCCCTGCTCCTGCCTTGTTTCAGCCTGAACCTTCTCTCTGTTTCCCAGTCCTGTTTACTGCTCATTTCCTACTCCCTGTATTCCAGTCCTGTCCTTGCCTGTTCCAGCCAGACCCTGTTCTCAGTTTCCCAGTCCTGTCTCTGTCTGTCCCAGCCAGAAGTTTGCGCCCTGTTTTCAAGTCCTAGTCCCGCCTTTGCTTCAGCCTGAGCCTGTTCCTAGTTCTTGCCTCTGCATCTTTGTTTGTTCCCTTCTGTTTCTGTTTCTTCTTGGTTCTTTGTGTCTGGTAAGTGTTCTATCAGTCTTCACCAGTGTATACGTGTCCTCCTGTGTACTGGGGTTGGCTCCTGGTTTCCAGGAGGCAATTCCAGCCCCCATCCTTGTCCAGTGTTATACGTTGTATTTCGTGCCTAACAGTGACAGTGTGCTATTGCTGTTTTCTCAGGAATCGCCACTGTGTTTCCAGCTGGACCCACAAGAGCGTGTCCTGTGTATGTAAGTACTATCCTTGTTTGTGCTCTAGGGTCCAGAGACAGAATCACTTCTGCTGCCTCCTTTCTATGGGGCTGGCAGGGTGACTATCTGTAAGAGCAAACTGCACAGAGGCATTGAGATTCCCTGTCACTGTGGGAGGTTCTGCGCCTTACTCTGTGTACAACCCCAGCGTGTTTGTCCACTGGTAATCCGTTTCCTGTTTGTTCGCACAAGGGTTGCTCTGCTTTTACTTTCCTGTTTCCTGTGCCTATCCATAGCTGTCCTTTCCGTGTATGCCTTTAGCTGCTCCTCTGCCCCAGTGTACTACCTCTTTAGGATATTCGGTGACCTCAAGGGGTGTCCCAACCAAAGTCCTGATCAGACCCGCCCGAAACCGTGACAAAAAAACACTGACGGCCATATTTATACTTTTTGACGCAAAACTGCGCTAACGCAGTTTTGCATCAAAAAAATTAGCGCCGGCTAACGCCATTCTGAAGCATCATGCGGGCGCCGTATTTAATCAATGACGTTAGCCGGCGTTAGCTGCCGGCGCTGCCTGGTGTGCGTGGAAAAAAACGACGTACACCAGGCAGCGCCGGCGTAGGGGGATATGGGGCTTGGGCGTCAAAAAATGGGGCAAGTCAGGTTGAGGCAAATTTTTCACCTCAACCCGATTTGCGCCATTTTTTTCGACTCCCAACCCCCATAGAAATGACTCCTGTCTTAGCAAAGACAGGAGTCATGCCCCCTTGCCCAATGGCCATGCCCAGGGGACTTCTGTCCCCTGGGCATGGTCATTGGGCGTAGTGGCATGTAGGGGGGCACAAATCAGGCCCCCCCAATGCCACATAAAAAAAAATAAAAAATACTTACCTGAACCTACCTTAATGTCCCTGGGATGGGTCCCTCCAGCCTTGGGTGTCCTCCTGGGGTGGGCAAGGGTGACAGGGGGTGTCCCTGGGGCCATGGGAGGGCACCTCTGGGCTCCTTCAGAGCCCACAGGTCCCTTAACGCCTGCCTTTTGCAGGCGCAAAAAAACGGCGCAAAAGCGGCCGTACGTCATTTTTTTTGACCCGCCCACTCCCGGGCGTGAATTTTGCCCGGGAGTATAAATACGACGCACATGCCTCGGAGTCAATTTTTTAGACGTGAACGCCTACCTTGCATCTCATTAACGCAAAGTAGGTGTCCACGCTAAAAAATGACGCAAACTCCATGGACTTTGGCGCTAGACACGTCTAACGCCAAAGTATAAATATGGAGTTAGTTTTGCATCGGAATTGCGTAAAAAAAAACGACGCAATTCCGGCACAAACGGAGTATAAATATGCCCCCGAGTCTCTTTGATGGAAGAGGGAGATGGCCAATCCAGTATAGCTTGTACCTTGTCTGAATCCATGGCGACCCCAGTTTGGTTAATGCAATATCCCAAGTATTTTACCTCTGTTCGATCAAACTCGCACTTCTCTGGTTTGCAATATAAATGGTGTTGTCTGAGTCTCTCTAGGACTTGGAGAACATGTTTAGAGTGTTGCTCTGGGTGGACAGAAAATATAAAAATGTCGTCAAGATAAACAACCACTGTTTGTTGTAGAAGATCGGAAAAAATAGAGTCCATGAACCTTTGAAAAATGGAAGGGGCATTGGTGAGTCCGAATGGCATTACTCGATATTCGTAGTGACCGAAAGGTGTTCTAAAGGCGGTCTTCCACTCATCCCCTTCTTTTATCCTTAAAAGATGGTATGCTCCTCTGAGATCCAGCTTGGTGAATCTCTTTGCCCCTCTGACCGCTTCCAGGATGTCCTTAATAAGGGGTAACGGGTACCGATCCTTAATAGTGATCTTGTTTAATCCTCTGAAATCAATACAGGGACGCAAATCTTTTGTCTTCTTAGGCACAAAGAAGAGAGGAGCCCCTGCAGGTGAAGAGGAGGGAGCAATCAATCCGCTCTGTATATTCTCATCAAGGTATTCCTTAAGAATCTGCTTCTCAGGTTCTGTTAAAGAGTACATTCACCCAAAAGGAACCACTGTATCTGGTTCTAAAGGAATGGCGCAATCATTTTCTCTATGGGGTGGCAGTTCAGGTTTTTCTGGCTTCTGGAATACATTGGCATATTCTTGATAATGACTGGGTACTCCCTGTAGGACGTTAATAGAACATCCCACCTTAGGGTCCAACAAGGCCAGAGTTCTTTCTTCCCGGCCATCCGTTAAGTGGAGGATAACTGGTAAAAGGAAAAGAGCAGTTCCTTCCTCCCTGGAAGAACAAATGGAAGGTATTTAACGACATCCCGTCCTCTCCCTTCTCACAGAGGATGGGAATTGGCGTTTCCCAAGGGCTTGGCTTGGCGAACGGGACAGGTGCGAATTAGGTGACCAGCTGCACCACAATACAGACAAAGTCCCTTCCTTCGTCTGTGTTCTCGTTCACTAGATGATAAAGGCCCTCGAGCCGTATCGATTTGCATCAGCTCTTCCTCGGTAGCACCCTTAGGTTCAGGACGGACTTCTTCGGTACGATGAGGGAAGGTGCGAGACGTCACTGAGTGTGATGGCAAACGTCTCTTCTTTTTCTCCATTCTTCGCTCATTCAACCGATATTCTATCGTCAAGGTCTGATCCATCAACCCCTTAAGGTTCTCTATTCTGGCAGAGTTCACCAGTTCATCCTTAATCTCCTTTCTGAGAAGCTTGCGAAACAGAGTCACCAAGGTACGTTCCACCCAGGACGTTTCTGCTGCCAATTGTCTGAAACGGGTTATGTATTGTAATACATCCTGATTTCCTTGTTGGATATCGCAGAGAGCTTCTTCTGCTGAAGATTCGAGTCCAGGGCGCTCAAACATCTGTTTAAAGGTAGTGACAAAGCTGGAATAATTAGACAGGCTGGGGTCATTTCTTGTCACTAAAGGAGTGGCCCATGCTAGGGCTGGCCCAGATAGGGCGCTAATCAAATACCCCACCTTGGTCTTGTCTTGCACAAATTGTGAGGGGCGAAAAGCGAAATAGACCGTCAAGGCATCCAGGAATTCTCTCAACTTGTTATGATCCCCGGAGAAACGAGGTGTAGTGGCAGATACCGAGGGAACATCAGTGGTTCTGGAGGCGAAGGCTTGTCGATAGACGGTGTTTTCGGTACGTAGCTGTTGGAGTTCTTCAGCCTGTTGTTGCATAGTCATGAGCAGGGTCTGGTTGGTGGGTTCTGTATTCACCACTGGATTATCCATGGTTCCAGACTGCAATTGGATCTTTGGCCGTTGCAATCTGTCACGGTTCACTCTGGGCTTCCCGTCGAAGTTGATGAGAGGTGGGCAACGACCCCGGTTCCGGCAGGTTCTGCTTTGGCTGAGGTAGGGACGACCCCTTCCGGTAGCCACGGTGCTTTTTGACAATAGCAAGCCACGACAGTCCGTGCCCTCCAGAAGGATTCCCAGAGGAAAAACCCCAAAAGGGTAAAAAACAGGAACTCCCTGAAACAGAAGAGGGACACAAGGACGTTAGGGCGGAGGATGCTGGCGTTCAGGAGTACTGGAGACGAAAGACAGGTCAAGAATAACTGGCTTCTCAAAAGGAAACAAGCCGGAGCGTGACTACCACCACAGGAGTGTTGCAACGCAATGAGAAAGAAGCTGAATTCCCTTTATATACCCCTAGACAGGAAGTAGAAAACAGGAAGTAGAAACACCACCATCTTGGATTGGGGAAGAGGTTATAACAATGAATAAAGAACATGCGTCTAAACAAAGAGAAACAATGCATGCTGGGAAGAGAGGAAGTGAGCAGCATGCTGGGAAAGGGAAGGGCATGCATAAAAGAGAATCATGTGCAAAAATCCGGCTTTTGCTTGTGTGGCCGGTAAGTGGTGAAAAGGAGGGGTACTGGGAATCCCACTGTATTAAAGTAGCGCTAGCACGCTAAGCGCTGCAAGTGTGGCAAGGACCGAGACCCGATTCGGGTCTTCTGGTCCTGCCGCGCCCTCCCAGAAATCCGCAGCTGAAGAAAAGGGAAGCGGCGAGCGCCGCGAACTTTGAATTGAGCCGCGGCTTCCCCCGCGGCCCGCCCGCGGGCCGCCGCGGCTTCAGAATGTTGCACCGCCGCGGACCATGCTTGCGGCCGCGGCGCAACAATTACATGATGACACTCATTGACAAAGGGCAGTCGTGGATCACTATTTTGGGAAAACTAGCAGGATTAGCCTTCATGGGCAAACTGTTCTGGGGGTACTCACCATCGTCAGGAAAAGAAGGCAGGAGGAGGAGGGAGGAGCCAACCTGGTGACCAACATGGCCGGGCAGCGCTGAAGTTCCGGCAGCAGGTCTCCCTGATCCCACCGGAAAATCGCCTGCAGCACATCCCACAGATGTGCTCACTGGAGTGCGGGTAGGTGGGGGCAGCAGGGGGGGCTGCTGCAGACCAATAGTGGCTTGGAGAGCCGCCGGACCATTACTTTTCTGCTGCGACTCCCAGTCCCGACGTGGGCCTCAGAGACCCCACGGCTATAGGGGCTGTGGGGGCGAGCCTGAGGTCCGCGTTCGGAGTGCCACATGTAGCGGTCTGCTGCCCCTGCCTGGGGATGTTTTCTCATTATTCAGGTGCTGGCTCCTGCTTGTGGGGGAGGGCAACAGCTGGGCAGTCCCCGGGCCTGGTGTTGGGGCTCCTATGGCCACGCGGCAATGGAGTGGTGCACCATGAGCTGTATTATCCATCATGGGACTCCGTGCTGCCCCCCCTCAAATATGACCACAGGCACTGGAGGGTGGGGATGTGGTTGGGGGGCCAGGCCATTGCTACAGGACTGTAGTGGTCCACCCCTCCCTTTGGCCACTTTTCCTCCTTATTTGGCCCTACAACGAAGGTGATTGGTGCTATACTACACATCTGGGGCCTGGTTCTAGCATTGGTCCTCTGGGCGGTGGCCCCTCGGGCACATCTTTGTGCAGGTACTTGGAGTTGATTGCCATAGATCGTGGAGACCTCAAACAATGCAAGTTGCCGTACGAAAAGGCGCGTGCCCTTTCAGCAGTGGATACCAACACAACCATGACAGAGGCAGCGACTGGAGGCCCAGCCATGGACCACCAGACAGACCTACGGTCCCTTCTGGCAGAGCTGCGGTCTGAATTCTAGGGCATTGACACACGATTTGACCCCTGGTGTCCCACCTGGACAAGAAGGGAGCGCACCTGGATCTCCAGAACACTCGCTTCCAAGCAGCTGAGGAGCGCTTTTCGTCACTGAAGGACACCTGCACCCAGTCAGATAAGTGTCTAGACAGGTTGGAGGCCAGACAATGCATTGTTGCTATGAAAAACAAGGATCTTGAGGCGTGCAGTCGCCACAACAACATTAGAATTGCGGGGTTGTGGAGACTACCGCCACATGACGTCTGGATGCCGTTGTTGAGACATTACTATGTGAACTACTGTGGTGTCCAAACTTCCCTGCCACAGTTGTGGTGGAACAAGCCCACCATTTCCTAGGCCCTTGGCCTGTCCCGGGTGTGCAGCCCCATCCTCCACTGTATTCGTGTCTTGGAATATTAGAGGTCTTAACAACCCCCGCAAGGGTAAGCAAGTGGTACACTATTTAAATAGACATGGTCTCACAATAGCATTCTTGCAGGAGACTCACCTGGTCCCCAGGTCCACCTATACCTTTGCTGCCCAATAGGGTCCACATCGTTTTTTTTCAAGTTACAGCTCCTACTCATGTGGAGTCTGCATACTGATAGATAAGAGGGTCCCTTTCCATCTTATCTCTACTGTTGCTGATACAGAAGGTCGGTACGTTTTTGTAGAAGGCACACGGGTGGGCCAAAGGGTGCTGCTGGCCAACGTCTACGTCTCACACACAGACAACCCTGATTTTTTTCACACATTATCAACCCAGTTGGCCTGCACAGACTCCGACTGCATTATCATAAGGTGGGATTTTAACATGATGTGGGACCCAACATGCGACACTACGGCCAAGACCCCATCCTTAAAACCCAAGTCATTGTGCACCCTGTGGCATCTCTGCAATTTCTAACAGCTGTGCGACCCATGGCGCCTGCAGTCACAGACATTGCTGGCTTACACTCACTACTCTGCCCCCATAACACATGGACACAAATAGAATTTTGGTTGGTGTCACTGTCAGTATCCACATGGTCAACTAATGTTATGCACCTACTGCGTACATTATTGGATCACTCCCCGGTGATCTTGACCTGTTCTATCCCCCACCCAGGGCTGCTGGAGCGTCCTTGGCGATTCCCTTCTCTGGCCCTCCAGGATGCTGTGTTCCGCTCTGACCTGCAGATGGCCATTATGGAGTACTTTGCTCTGAACGCAGGAACTGTCTCTACCCACACTATGATCTGGGAGGCCTTTAAGGCGTTCACATGGGCATAAGCATAGCTAAGCACAAGGACGTGCTGTAAGATATACAAACTAGCATATCGTGAGTTGAGCCTGTGCTCTGAACATTAGACCTGGCTGCGACATGCGGGGAAACCAGCGCGGATCTGAGTAGGCACTCTGCGCTCATGGAGGAATATCAGGAACTTGCGAACCGTGAAATTCTCTATCTGGGGAAATATGCTGCTGCCCACCGTTACTGCAATGGTGACTGACCTGGGCATACATTGGCGCGCCTCCTCCGCCCCCTAGTGTGGTGACATATACCTGAGCTCTGCGCGGAGGGAGGGGAGTGCAGGGTGGGCACCCGGGAGGTGCAGTCTGAGCTTTTAGCATACTACACCACATTATATGACAGCAGGCAGGGCAAGGACACGTCACTCTTATCACAATACTTGGAGGAGGTGGCCATGGTTTGGCTTACATCGACACAGTGCCAGTTCCTTATTGAACCATTAACCTGTGAGGAGATCATGCAGGCCATAGATACCATGAGTTCATCTAAGGCTCCCGGGCTGGACGGTTTCACCAGCGAGTTTTCTAAAACGTATAAGCAAATTCTGGCCCACACCTTTTGGAGGTGTACAGTGAGGCTCTGGCATGGGTTGAGTTGGCCCTGACACTGCGAGAGGCGGTCATCACACTCCTGCCTAAACCAGATAAAGATCCCTGGTACTGTAGCTCCTACCGTCCGACCTCACTGCTGAACTTTGACACTAAGATCCAGGCAAGACTCCTGGATGTCTGCCTCTCCTTGTTGCTAGACAGCATCATCTCCCCAATGCAGTTGGTATTTGTCCCCAATCGCTCCACGAATATCACCATTTGTACACTGTTCGCAGTGCTTCATAGGATCACCCCCTCTGCCCCTGCAGCTGTCACCCTGCCGGATGCTGAAAAAGCATTTGACTCCCTTGAATGGCCCTTTCTTTTCTTCTTAAATAAGTTGTGGCTCCCTCAGTGCTTCATAGCCCTGATCCAACTACTATATACTGCCCCTACCGCCCGGATAAGGGTGAACAGCACTATAACATCTCCATTTCGTATTTCCAGGGGGACTCAACAGGGTTGCCCACCGCCCCACCTGCTTTTTATAGTAGCAGTAGATCATCTGCTCAGACAACTGCAGGAAAATTACATTCATAGGGAGCTACAATTTCGCAGTGGGCCGCTGCTTGTCTCACTCAATGCGGATGACATTTTGCTGTTTATCTGACACCCGGAGGTCAATCTGGATCATTTGATATGGGAGGATGTCCGGTTCGGTGGTGTCTTGGGGCTAAGGATCAACTGGGCAAAATTAGAGCTTTTTCCCTTCACTGATGCGTTGGTGCCATTTGAGGCTCAATACCCTTTGAAATGATGTGAAGACACTGTTAAGTATCAGGGCGTATGTGTCCACCGAGATAAGGATCAGATTATCTGTCTTAACTATGAACCAGGGGTGGAAAGGCTCTTGGCCCAAAGTGATTGCTCAATTAAGTTGCCGATCTCCTTAGGAGACCGTATTGCTATAATCAAAATTGAAGTGCTCCCCATTTTCATATCTCTTTCTGGACATCCCTATACCATTGACAAATTCCTTTTTCGCTACCCAGCGCTGGCTCCTGACGTGACTTATCTGGGCAGGTAGGCGGTGCGGTTTAGATGGGACACATTGGTGCTTCCCTATGAAGGGGGTGCCTTTGGACTGCCCCCTTATCACTTATATTACTTGGTAGCGCAGTGTAGTTTATCCTTTCACTGGTATCACCCCAATACATGCTCACAATATAATATTCCTGAGAGAGATCTGGTGTTCTTCGAGCCGTTACACACAGTGCTCCCCCAGGGGTACCCCATTGCCCCCAACAAGACACAGATGGTCTCCACTGCCTGCTGGGCCTGGTGCAGGCTGGCCCACATGCCCCAGGGAGGTTGCCTGTATTCGCCTGCATTGTCCTCGGTCGACAAGCCCATGGCTCCCCCTTACGGGTGAGACACTGGTTATATGCCCTTTGATGGCCCTTTCACTGCACACCATGGGGGACCTGTTCCCAGATGGGCACATCTTTTCTAGAACGGAGGATACCCGCTTCACAGCAGCAACCACTATGGATCACTTTGTTCTAAGACGATTACAAAGCACTTTGCGCACTCTGATTCCCACTTACCAGCTGGCACCGGAGGACTTCCCCCCCCTCCCCACGCTGCTGATTGATAGCACAGATAGTGCCAGGTTGATCTCCTGGATGTTTGCAGCATGCCTGGAGCTTCTCCCGACACATCACTCTGGCTGTTGGAGGCAGATCTAGGGCGACCCATTTCCGATAAGATTTGGAAGGACTGCTGCACACAAACACACCGCATATCACTAAACAGCCTCCATTGGGTAATTCATTATAAATTCCTTCAGCAAGTGTATGTAATCCCGGTGGTGCTTTCTTGAATAGACAATGGTAACACGTCCAGCCCTTATAAATTACCTGTACCTGGACACGTTGGAGGTCGGTGAACCTTTTAGCCGAGTCGGGCTCTCCTCATCCTAGAATAGTTGGGTCACTTAGATCAATAATCAATAACTATTGTAATCGATACTCAATACTCAATTAATAAATCAAAATAACACATCAGAAATCAATAACAGTTGATATTTCGGCGCACCATGACCTTTCAGTCATGAATAACCACACCAGTTTATTAAAAGTTAGTGAATTTATTTCCCTATATTAACAAAGCTAGCACGATGTATATAAGTCTCAAAACCAAATGATATATGTATACGAACATTACTAGCTGTCCATAACGGCGGAAGAAACGCAATCTACGCAAAATCTGAATTATGATACATTCAGTTATGGCAATGCAAATCACTAAGATGAGTAACTGTATTTGACTAATTTCATGCATTGGTCAGCATAACAAGATTTCAAATTAGCATGGTGCATCGAATGAATACCTCGACTAACCTCTAATTAGCATTGGCATGTGGGGCTTCATGCAAAACAAATTTAGTCAACACAAATTTGGAAAACTTCTAGCTTGGGCCCTATCAAAATAGCAGTTGGTACCTAAAAGGAAAAACACAATGCATAATACAATTATCCTTTCATATTTACCAAATACAATCAGCATTCAAGAAAAGTCTTCGTCCCTCAGGTACCGGTTCGATCAGCATGGGGCAGGTTTCAAAGGGGCAAAGTTAAGGGCAAGCTTCCTTGCAGCGGCAAGGAGAATAAGGCAAAGTTACTGCATGGGCAAGACGGGGCAAATCAAAGTTAAAGTCTCTAGGGTGAGAATTTATAAAGTCTCTTTCTCTGGAATAGAGAAAGGGCATCAGGGTGTCGTCCAAAATGGAGTCTGGCATCTGGCTTCAAATTGGCATCAAGGAAAATGGCTGACTTCTATTTGTCCAGTGGGTTTAAGTAAGAAACATTCCAAATTCTGCAGGGTCTTCCATTGGAGGGTTCATAGGTTGGCTTCAAATTGTCCAATGAAAACTGTCTTTCTACTAGCGCTCACTTATGCATACATTGTCCTTGGAGCCTTGGATCACAAGTTGCAACATGGTTTGTCAATTATTTTTATATCTGTACCTTCATTGTCCGCACCTGCAGAGACTGACCTTGTATCAAAGGGGATGAAACCGGCCTAGTACGAAACCTTGGAGATAAGTGTATTAGTCATCTCTACTGGAAAAATACAACTTCAAGCAAGAATATATGTTTCATTAGTTCAAGGAAAAGCCACGCAGTTAGAATTTGCGACCAAGTGTAAGGAAATGCCTCCTTGGCATGGTTGCCCCCTGACTTTTTGCCTTTGCTGATGCTATGTTTACAATTGAAAGTGTGCTGAGGCCTGCTAACCAGGCCCCAGCACCAGTGTTCTTTCCCTAACCTGTACTTTTGTATCCACAATTGGCAGATCCTGGCATCCAGATAAGTCCCTTGTAACTGGTACTTCTAGTACCAAGGGCCCTGATGCCAAGGAAGGTCTCTAAGGGCTGCAGCATGTCTTATGCCACCCTGGAGACCTCTCACTCAGCACAAACACACTGCTTGCCAGCTTGTGTGTGCTAGTGAGGACAAAACGAGTAAGTCGACATGGCACTCCCCTCAGGGTGCCATGCCAGCCTCTCACTGCCTATGCAGTATAGGTAAGACACCCCTCTAGCAGGCCTTACAGCCCTAAGGCAGGGTGCACTATACCATAGGTGAGGGTACCAGTGCATGAGCATGGTACCCCTACAGTGTCTAAACAAAACCTTAGACATTGTAAGTGCAGGGTAGCCATAAGAGTATATGGTCTGGGAGTCTGTCAAACACGAACTCCACAGCACCATAATGGCTACACTGAAAACTGGGAAGTTTGGTATCAAACTTCTCAGCACAATAAATGCACACTGATGCCAGTGTACATTTTATTGTAAAATACACCACAGAGGGCACCTTAGAGGTGCCCCCTGAAACTTAACCGACTGTCTGTGTAGGCTGACTAGTTCCAGCAGCCTGCCACACCAGAGACATGTTGCTGGCCCCATGGGGAGAGTGCCTTTGTCACTCTGAGGCCAGTAACAAAGCCTGCACTGGGTGGAGATGCTAACACCTCCCCCAGGCAGGAGCTGTGACACCTGGCGGTGAGCCTCAAAGGCTCACCCCTTTGTCACAGCCCAGCAGGGCACTCCAGCTTAGTGGAGTTGCCCGCCCCCTCCGGCCACGGCCCCCACTTTTGGCGGCAAGGCTGGAGGGAACAAAGAAAGCAACAAGGAGGAGTCACTGGCCAGTCAGGACAGCCCCTAAGGTGTCCTGAGCTGAAGTGACTCTAACTTTTAGAAATCCTCCATCTTGCAGATGGAGGATTCCCCCAATAGGGTTAGGATTGTGACCCCCTCCCCTTGGGAGGAGGCACAAAGAGGGTGTACCCACCCTCAGGGCTAGTAGCCATTGGCTACTAACCCCCCAGACCTAAACACGCCCTTAAATTTAGTATTTAAGGGCTACCCTGAACCCTAGAAAATTAGATTCCTGCAACTACAAGAAGAAGGACTGCCTTGGCTCCAGAAACTCACCGGCCTGTCTCCTGCCTTCCAAAGATCCTGCTCCAGCGACGCCTTCCAAAGGGACCAGCGACCTCGACATCCTCTGAGGACTGCCCCTGCTTCGAAAAGACAAGAAACTCCCGAGGACAGCGGACCTGCTCCAAGAAAGGCTGCAACTTTGTTTCCAGCAGCCTTGAAAGAACCCTGCAAGCTCCCCGCAAGAAGCGTGAGACTTGCAACACTGCACCCGGCGACCCCGACTCGGCTGGTGGAGATCCGACACCTCAGGAGGGACCCCAGGACTACTCTGATACTGTGAGTACCAAAACCTGTCCCCCCTGAGCCCCCACAGCGCCGCCTGCAGAGGGAATCCCGAGGCTTCCCCTGACCGCGACTCTTTGAATCCTAAGTCCCGACGCCTGGGAGAGACCCTGAAGGACCGGACTTTCACTGGAGAAGTGACCCCCAGGAGTCCCTCTCCCTTGCCCAAGTGGAGGTTTCCCCGAGGAACCCCCCCCTTGCCTGCCTGCAGCGCTGAAGAGATCCCGAGGTCTCTCATAGACTAACATTGCGAACCCGACGCTTGTATCTACACTGCACCCGGCCGCCCCCGCGCTGCTGAGGGTGAAATTTCTGTGTGGGCTTGTGTCCCCCCCGGTGCCCTACAAAACCCCCCTGGTCTGCCCTCCGAAGACGCGGGTACTTACCTGCAAGCAGACCGGAACCGGGGCACCCCCTTCTCTCCATTCTAGCCTATGTGTTTTGGGCACCACTTTGAACTCTGCACCTGACCGGCCCTGAGCTGCTGGTGTGGTGACTTTGGGGTTGCTCTGAACCCCCAACGGTGGGCTACCTTGGACCAAGAACTGAACCCTGTAAGTGTCTTACTTACCTGGTAAAACGAACAAAAACTTACCTCCCCCAGGAACTGTGAAAATTGCACTGTGTCCACTTTTAAAACAGCTATTTGTCAATAACTTGAAAAGTATACATGCAATTTTTATGATTTAAAGTTCCTAAAGTACTTACCTGCAATACCTTTCGAATGAGATATTACATGTAGAATTTGAACCTGTGGTTCTTAAAATAAACTAAGAAAAGATATTTTTCTATACAAAAACCTATTGGCTGGATTTGTCTCTGAGTGTGTGTACCTCATTTATTGTCTATGTGTATGTACAACAAATGCTTAACACTACTCCTTGGATAAGCCTACTGCTCGACCACACTACCACAAAATAGAGCATTAGTATTATCTCTTTTTACCACTATTTTACCTCTAAGGGGAACCCTTGGACTCTGTGCATGCTATTCCTTACTTTGAAATAGCACATACAGAGCCAACTTCCTACACCAAGCAACTAGGCCAAAGCCTCTACTAAATTTAAGCTAAGCAAAACAGTTTCAATAAGAAATCATGGCATACATTGCAATTATGACGGATTACTACATTTTTCAATTCTTCATGATTAATAAAGCTAGTTTATAATGATGGCGAACTACCCCGAGGGCACAATTTCCCTCGTACATTATTTTCTTTACTAAAATCACACTACATTATACGATTTCGGTTACATGATATATGAATATATGTTGGACCCTCTTTTTCTGCGTCATCAATCCCTCCTCTGATGACTAATTATGTCATCACATCAAATCTGCCCACAAATTTTATTCCATTAAAATTCTGTTTAGTAATTTGGCACTTCAGTCAATTCCCTTTTTCTTTTAATCCCTTTAGATTTTTCTCTATATATTTCTACCATTTTAGTTTGTTCTTTCTCTTCTCTTCTCCTTTTGCGTCTTGTTCTCAATATTTTAATAGCTTTCCATATTCCCCCAATGCCTAATAAACAAATTAATATTATTAATATTCCCTTTACTATTTTCAGTAATATTCTGTTCCAAACGTTGCTGAGCCAATTTCCCACAGAAGCAAATCCTTTTCCAACCTTCTCCCATACTCCTGGTTCTTTCAGTTCCTTCAAATCTGTACTTTCATTTGTTAAATTTGTAAGCATCTTTCTAATTTTTCCACTGCTGTCTGGTATATATGTACAACAGTGACGTGTACCAAGCATTTTGCAAATGCCGCCATCCTTTGCTAAAAGAATGTCTAAGGCAAGCCGATTTTGAAGAGTCATAGCTCTTTCTGCAGCGAGTTCAGCATCCATCAGGATTATAGCTCCTGAGAATTTTGTCAGCATGTTATCCACAATAGTAGACAACTTTCGTATTTTGATTGAATTCAATATGACTCCCACTGAAGGAATCAATGCTCCAAATATTTCTCCTACCACACCAGAAGCTGTCTCCCTTTTCTGAACATGATGTGATTCAGACAGCTTTGGAAATTTCTTTAAGTCGTCCAGTTGATAAACCTTTGGGAATACTATTCCCAAATAACATCTCCCATACCATCCTTTAGGAAGACAATAATAGGCGTTAAGTCCACAAATATAATATACCCCTGGAATAACTGGGTCTTGTCCATTAAGCATGAACGTCCACTTAGGTTGAAACAAAAACGTATGTTTGCATTCACTCGTTCCCACAAAAACTGTGTCATTGTCAAATCCCAGCTCACCTGAGTCCTTGTTCAGTTCTGATGGAGGTTGAAGACAATCCGACCCCACCCTGAAACTGCTTGTTCCAGCACACTAGTTTTTAAAACAGTGCACTAAGAACAGAAGCTCAAGGGAAGGGGGGAAGTGGATAAAATAAAATAAAGAGACAACAGCGTTCTTGCGTTTCCACTGTTGAAGTGCTGCACAAATCTGCGGCCCTCTCTGACTTCTGTAGAAACTGGTGCCTAATGAAACATAAACAAAGAACAAATAAGTACATCCTATTCCTAACTGGGTTCCTGACTATCCCTTTATTTATTAGAAATTTTCTTCTAAAAGTACCTCTTGGATCCTGGTCTCTAGTTTCCAGGTTTGGAATGTGTTACTGCTCTGGGATGTGCTTTCTATTACTCTAAAGCTTCTAAAACATTAAACAAATACCGTTATCAGAATTATCAATATCAAACATTCATCTTAATATAACTAAAACCTAAATTGCCAATAGCAGACTCACTTTTCCCATATTTCCAGAATCTTTTATAAAACAAATACTGTACTTTTACGTCAAAATACAGCATGTAATTTGTGCAAGTCCTTGATTTACTGTTTGCCTTGCTGTTAATGGTTTCCACGGTTCGATTCTTAAAAGTTCCATAAAAAAAATGTTTGCTTCACAAAGTTCCGCAAAGTATTCTTGTAACAAAGAGTTTGAATCACAATGTTTGTGGAAGGTATCTTGTTTCAAATTGTCTATACACGAATCCAGAAATTGTTGTCAAAGTTCTTTCAGGTAATAAAAGTTTTGCACTTACTTGTTGCTGGCAAGAGATACTGATCAGTCTAACCTTGTCTTCTTTCTCTTTTGCAGGTTGCTTGTAGGAGAGAGGCTGAGGCAAGGAGGAACCGGAAACCGGAAGAAGGAAGAGCCAGCAGCTGCGCCCATTGAAGCCAATGAAAGTCTGTAGAGAGCAGGAGTGCCAGCGCCGAGGGATCTGTCCTCAGGTAAGCGGGAGGTAGACGAGCACAAGCACTGGGCGAGGCTCGGGGGCTGCCTTTTATAGACAGGGCTGGGTGTGGTCCTCACATGCTGCACATGTTCTTGAAAGGTGTGCAGAGCTGGGTGTGGTTTGAAGAGCTGGGTGTGGTCCTCACATGCTGCACATGTTCTTGAAAGGTGTGCAGAGTTTCAGTTATTATGCAAATGAGTTAAATTAACACATGGCCTAGAGAGGAGTGTTTTAAAGAAGCCTTGGTAAAAGCAAGGCCCAATGTGTAAACAAAACAGCACATTAAACAACATACACAGTAGCCTAGGGGGGGGGGGGAAGGTGAGATAACAAGAAAGGCTTTCAATAGTAAGTTTAAAAGGGAGCTATTACAGAACCCACTAGTGCAGTGAGAGGGGACATGCTCTTTGCTGTGCACAAACCCTAACAGTCATAATATGATTTATGTTGGTGTATACAGAATCTCCCTACGTGCAATGTATCTAACGCTATTTTCCCTTGTGTCTTTATTGCGGCAAAAGCATAGTTATCTACAGATGTCCTTTTGTGTAGTTCCCTCTCTAATGTCTCCTTCATTTCTTTCCTCCTATCGTCAGTGTTATCTAAAAAACTTATCTCCACCGGTGAAAGCAAGCATGTAAGGTTCTCTCTATGTGCGTGAGCTGTGTGAAAAGGTGACAACGGCTCAAAGAAACCCCTGATCAATTTTATATAATAATCCCTGGCCACTTTACTCAGATACTCGATTATGGGGACATATGCAAAGGTAACATCGTAATTAGAATAAAAGTAGTGAATATACTCCTGAGCATAAAATCTAGACGTTATTATACTACAGGTAATTCCGTATGTAAGAGGCATGCTATGATATGTCACCCCTTCCACTACTGAGGTAGGTATTTGTGTGCACACATAACAATCTTTCGCATCCATTGTCTCGACATACTCACTCAACAAGCGATAGAAAACGTTAGATGAAAGTTCCTTTTTATCATGCAAATGTCTTTCATCTTGTTCGAGTCTCTTCAGAGCTGTTAGTTCAGTAATAGTAGGTTTAGAAGTAGAAGCATCATTCGTCTCACTCTCGTTCTTCCCATGCATTCCAAGAACTATTGCTACAATGATTAGTACACATGCAGTTATTAAGCCTATACACACGTATTTACAATACTTCCTTTTGTGATTATTGCCTGGTATGATCTATATAGAATCAGAAAGTTGAAGACACTTTATCAAATCAGATTTGCAAATATGTAGAAAGCTGAACGAGTTCAATGTTCATACTGTTTTCTTTAGCAGCTTAGTCTCTTATCGGTTAGCAGCTTTGTCGCAAAATTGGTTTCAAGTCAATCAAGTTAGCAATGTCTTAGCCGGTTCAAAAGTCAATCAGGTTATCAATGTCTTTATTCTGTAATATTCATGAAATTTAACTTCTTCGTTCTCAAGACTGAGTGACAAGAATTCGTCTGACCAATCGTTAGTGGCTAAGTATGCCCACTCCGGACCAGAATATCTTTTGCTCAGTATTCTTTTTCTTTTCAATTTTGCATCTCTCTTTGATTCTCTCTCGCTGGTACTTTCTTCCTTGGCCAAGTCTTTCTCTTCACTTGGTGCTGCTATTGCGACAGACACTTCTTTTCTTTTCTCTTTCACCTTTGGCCCTTCACTTTCGTTTAATGTCTCTCTGATCCTTAATTTTACTGCTGATATGCTTTGTCTTCGTTTTGCACTGTTTCCACTTGATGGACCTGCAACCACTTCTTAAGGAGTTTGAACAGTTTCGCTCTGCCCTGCCTTGTCTTCTCCCTCTGGGAAGTCAATCAGGTTTTCCCTTTCCTTTCCTGTATCGTCTGCTTCTGGGAAAGCCCTCCTCTGATCAGGCTCTCCTGCTCCTTCACCTGTCTCAAGCTCTTTGTCACCGTTACCTGCTTCAGGCTCTCTGTCGCCTTCAGCTATTTCAGGCTCTTTGTCACCTTCAGGACCTTCGTCACTCTCTGAGGCTCCTCCTTGGTCCTCCCCAAATGAATCAGTTGCTTCTTCCTCAGAAAATATTTCTCCTTCCTCTATTTCTACCTGTTCGCCTCTAGGTCCTCTTCGCTCTGTCTCGGTGCTCGGTACTCTGTTGTCAGACACTGGTGATTTCAGTGCTTCAACTTCCTCATCCGTGGGGCACGTCACCCTCTTCGTATGACTGGTGTGAATCCAGTTGGGAACTCCTGCACACTTCACAGCGGTGGTAGTTGTCAGAATCACTCGGAAAGGTCCTTTCCAACGGGGTTCCAAACACGACTTCCTCACGTGCTTCTTTATCACGACCCAGTCACCTGCTTTCAGGGCGTTTCCTGGATCTTGGATCGGTGGCAAGGTGGTTGCCTCCACCTGGTGAGAGAAAGAGCGGACCACATCAGCTAGAGCTTTGCAGTAGTCTAACACCATATCATCTGTAATATTCAAAAGAGCATTTGCAGGAACTGCTGGAAGTCTCATGGCTCTGCCCATGAGGATCTCGTGCGGGGACAGTCCAGTCTTTCTGTCAGGGGTGTATCTCATTGACATTAACACCAAGGGCAATGCGTCAGGCCATTTTAAGTTTGTTGATGCACATATTTTCACCATCCTTGATTTCAATGTGCCATTCATTTGCTCCACTAGTCCTGATGCTTCAGGATGGTAGCTACAATGAAACTTTTGCTCAATGTTCAGCGCTGCACAAAGTAATTTTATTACTTCGTTATTGAAGTGACTTCCCCTATCTGATTCTAAGGAGATCGGGAATCTGAAACGTGGTACTAGCTCTCTCAAGAGCAGTTTTGCAACTGTGAGACTGTCATTTCTGCATGTAGGGTATGCTTCAATCCAATGACTAAAAATGCACACAACCACCAACACATACTTCAAGCCTCCATGCACAGGCATCTCAATAAAGTCCATTTGCATCCTGCTGAAGGGACCCCCTGCTCTTCCAATGTGGCTCAAATTTACTACGGTTCCCTTTCCTGCGTTCATCTGTTGGCAAATGACGCAACAATGGCAAACTGCTTCAGCAACTTGACAGAACTTGGGGTTAAACCAATCAGTTTTAAATAGTCTAATCATGGCATCCCTCCCAAGATGGGCTTGTCCATGGTAGAATCTGGCTAACTGTGTCAAAAGACTGTTTGGCAGAACAAATTTCCCTTCACTTGAAACCCATAATTCGTCTAGTCTCTTTACACATTGCAATTTGGTCCATGAGAGTTTCTCATCTTCACTGACATCATTCTGTAAGGACTTCAATTCATCCATTGTATCTACAACCTTTAGGGCAAAGATTTTGCTTGGTTCAAGTTCTGGCTCATTTATCAAGTTCCATTCATCCCTGAGCAATATACAGTTCAATGCGCAAAACCTTGCGACTTGATCCGCATATCCATTTCCCAGAGAAACATAGTCTTGTGCCTTCGAGTGTGCACTGCATTTTACTACTGCTACTTCTCCTGGTAACTGGATGGCATGTATCAATTCCCTTATTCTTTCACCATTTTTCACTGGTGATCCTGAAGAGGTCATGAAGCCTCTCTGTGACCACAATAGTCCAAAGTCATGCACTATTCCAAATCCGTACTGGCTGTCAGTGTAAATGGTAACTTTCATTAATGCGGAAAGTTGGCAAGCTCTAGTAAGGGCTACCAGTTCCGCTACTTGTGCAGAGTAAACTCCTTGAAGCCAAGAGGCTTCCAGAACACCTGTTACCGTACATACAGCATATCCTGCTTTCAATATTCCCAGTGCATCTCTTAAACATGAACCATCAACAAAAATACCTTGATCATTTTCTTCCAATCGGGTATCTTTGATATCAGGTCTTGGTTTGGTGCAAAAATCAGTCACCTGAAGACAGTCGTGCTCAATGTCTTCAGCGTTCTCAATTTCTGCATTTTCACTGGGAAACAAGGTTGCTGGATTCAACGTAGTGCACCGTTTCAGCTGCACATTAGGTGATCCCAGAATTATTGTTTCATACCTTGTGAGCCTGGCACCAGTCATATGCTGCGTTCGGGAACGTGTCAAAAGTATCTCAACTGAGTGAGGGACCATGACTGTTAAAGGGTGTCCCATCACTATTCCTTCACTTTGAGTTAGGCTGATACCAACTGCAGCTACGGCACGCAAGCACCCTGGCAGTGCTGCTGCGACCGGATCCAAAGTAGCTGAAAAATATGCTACTGGTCTGTTTACGCCACCATGGGCTTGAGTCAAGACAGACAAGGAACATGCATCACGTTCATGACAAAACAATGTGAAAGGCTTTGTGTAATCAGGCATACCCAAAGCTGGAGCCCTGCACATGCATTCCTTCAATTCAATAAAAGCATCCATCTCATCTCCTTTCAGCTCTATTTCATCCAGCGCATCTTTCTGGGTCAGTTTCAATAAAGGTTTTGCTAGAGTTGAGAAATTGGGAATCCATTGGCGACAGTAGCTCACCATTCCCAAAAACTTTCTCACCTCTCGTCTTTGGGGGACTCATTTGAAGTACACTTGTTATTCTTTCTTTCATAATTCTTCGTGACCCTTTCTCTATTTGGTGACCCAAATATTTCACTTTCTTCTGGCAGAACTGTAATTTTGAAGGGGACACCTTGTGTCCGTTCCTTCCCAAATGGTTCAATAGGGCATTGGTGTCGGCTGTACAGTCACTTTCTGTTTTGGATGCGATCAGCAAATCGTCAATGTACTGTACTAGCGTTGACTCGAACGGTAACTCCAACGATTCCAAATCTTTCTTTAGAATCTGATTGAAAATTGATGGTGACTCCAAAAACCCTTGAGGAATTCGACACCAACTCTAGACTCTGTCTAGGAATTCGAAACAAAAGAGAACTTGTCTGTCCTCATGAAGAGGCACAGAAAAGAATGCTTGTGACAAGTCGATGACTGAGAACCACTCAGCATCACAAGGAACTTGAAACATTAGCACAGCTGGATTTGGTACTACGGGACAACATTTGATTATTATGTCATTTATTTTCCTCAAATCCTGTACAATCCGGACCTTTCCACTTGGTTTTATTAGTCCCATGATTGGTGAATTACATGGACTGCTTAACACTTCTTTCAGTACTCCCTGTTTTACAAACTCATCAATGAGTTGGGAGACTTTCATGAGGGTGTCTTGTGCCATATGGTACTGTGGGGTCTGGGGAAAAGTTACATTGGGTTTTACAGTCACTTTCACTGGTTTTACTCCTCTGACCAATCCTACCTCTTTCCCTGTCATATCCCACACTTCCTTTCCGACTGTTTCCTGTAACTCAGCAGGAATATCTGCTTCAGTGAGCATTGGATAAAGAGTAATCAGGGGATACTCTTCATCGACAGTTTCCACTTCGTCCCCTCCTACACTGTCCTCTTCTTCCCCATCACTATTTGTCTGAATTTTAATCCCATCATTTGAACACATAATTGAACACCCCAATTTGCACAATAAGTCTCTCCCTAATAGTGAAATCAGGCTTGAGTCACACACCACAAATTTATGTGACCCTTGATAGTTGCCAATTCTGACTTGAACTGGATCTGTGATTGGGTTCGTCAGGTAGCTATTTGCTACTCCCACTACTTGAACTGTTCTCCCTGAAAGTGGCAGGTTTGGTACTTCAACGCTCCTAACAGTGGAACGTGTAGCTCCTGTGTCAACCAAGAATGAAACGCAGTGACCCATAACTCTTCCCTCCACATACGGACCCTTTTGATCAAGTTCCAAAGATGCTGCAAGCATACAATTTCCCTCCTCATCTGAACTTTCACTCTCCCACGCATCATTTATTCCATTCTCACTATGTAATGGGAATTGGTGTACTGTGTCATTTTGATTCATTCCCTGACCCGTGACCTGTTGAGGAAGCATTGCTTGCTGCTGATTCATTGGTGCTAAGGGAATTTGCATTTGCTGATTAGGTACCATAGGAAACTGCTGTTGCATTGGCTGCAACTGTGCCATTTGCACACGGGGCATTTGCACCTGCTGCGATTGTATGGGTTGTAAACCCTGCATGTGATTTATATTGTTTTGAAAATTTGGATTTGGACCTCTCAATTTCGGTCCTCTCATATTCTGAAATGCATTGACATCATTGTTTTGCTGACCTACACCTTCCTGCACCATCATTGGGCACTCCCGTTTCCAATGCCCGACGATTCCGCACGTGTGACATGGCATCACCTTCTTCATTGCCTGTATGCCATTTGGAATCATAACAGTATTTAAATCAGGACCATTATTCACAAAACCTCCTCGACCTCTGCCTCTCACCTGCGGCTGAAACATAGCATTTCCCTGTTGCCGCTGCTGCGGCATCTGTTGTTGAAAACCTTGCAAACCTGTCTGAGCTGCTCTAAGCTGCATCACCATCACCTTTTCTTTCAACCTTTTCTGCTTTGTCTCAATCTCATCACTGCAGTATTTTGCATAGTTCAATACTTCATCGATCGCTTTTGACTGCCAACAAATCAAATGTGTTTTTTAATCGTCTGGCTGATTTCGGGTCTCAATCCTTCCACAAATCTGAACACAAAATGGAGCATGTCCTTTGCCTCAATTGTTTCTGTGCCACTGTAATTCTTAAATGCTTTCAACAATCTCTCATAGTACGCATGTATAGATTCTTTTACCTCTTGGGCTGTTCTGTCAATCCTCTGCCAATCCACATTTTTCGACGCAACCTTGGTTTTCAAGTGCTCGATCACCTTGTGGTACAAACTCATTACCGTAGGTGATGGCGCACCTGTGTCCCTATCTCTCTCTGGTTCACTCGTCGGCCAACCTACAGCCCTTTTACAATCTTCCCACAAATCTGCCGGAACCACGATTTCAAATAAGGTATTTAGGTCTTCCCAGAGACATTTTGCAAGTTTCACAAATCTATCTGTTTGTTGATACCACTCGATCGGTTTCTCTCTTAATTTAGGGAAATCATCCGTAAAGGATTGAATATCGCACCTGTGCCATGGTACATGTACAAGTTTTCCCCCTGCTGTCTCTCTCATTGGTAACATGGTTATCAGGTCGTCATTCTGTTGTGCTTTCTCATTCCGCTCTGGGGTATTTTCTTTCTTTTTGTCCTTTTTCTTAACCCACCTGCTTTCCCACTTGTCTAAACATCTCCAGACCTGTGCGCTCTGCAGTATCTCTTTAAGGTGTGTTTTCATCCCTGTGGATCTCATGTGTTCAAAGTCTTTTGTCTCAAAGTCTAACCTGTAACTTTTGCTCAGGTGTTTGGTCTTACTTATATCGATCTCGTTCCTGCCTGCAATTTCTTGTAACTTTTTATGTATGCTGCTTACTTCTCTTGTAATTCTAGGGCACATGTACCTCAGCTCTTCTTCTGTGTATGATTCTAATCTGTTCAGACCCATTGTTCCCTCTACCAGTTCATCTGCCTCCATGCCCAATCTTATTTTATTCAGGTATTCTTCTCCCTTCCCGCTGGATGTACTTTGTGGGGAGTTCAGGCTGTTAAACCATTGTGTTAGCTGTTGTGCATTCAGTCCCATCAATGTAGCACTTACATCAACTGCTACTGAAGGTTGCTGTAATGTTTCCGTCTCTGAGGTTAACCGTATTAATAGCGGTGGATTTGACCATACCACTGTTGACGGAGCACAAATTGGAATTGGACTAAATCCCGACAAGGACCCAGATCCATTTGGCAGTGTTGCTATCGGAGTCGTTTCTGGAATGTTTTCTATGCATCTTCTCCCTGACTCACTTTGTGTCATTACTACCCCTTGGTCGCATTTGTTTGGGTTTGCCTGTATATACAGTGGTACTGGTGGACCTACAGTGATAGGCAGAAATATTGCGTCTGGATTCTGTCTGTTCCCCGAATTCTGTGGCATGTTAATCCCCACATTATGGTTCATCATTGCTGGCATACCTAACTGGCTCTCTGTTACTCGAGTATACCTCAGCACTTCTTGTGCCTGCTTTTGAGGCATCAAAAACTGTGTTGATTCGGCTTGAATCAATGTTGGTCTTTGATAATTCTGTCCTCCCTGCGCCATTGAATCAGAGGTCATTCCCCTGTTATGCTCATCACAGCAATGCCTTTGAACCTGTGGCTGATAATTATTAGCAGGTTTCAATTTAGGCACTTCTGGGTATATTCTCTGGTCCTGTGGTATTTGTGGTGAGTAAGGCATATCGGGACTGCTCTGCCTTTGAAATATTCTCAAGTTCGGTGTTACATTACCCTGTATTGGTTCTGGAGGGGCAGTACTAATGCTTGAGCCTTTTTCGCTTTCCACATATGGTGGCGGGCGATCATTCAGCAATTGTATAATGAACTCCTCATCGTCTGACTTGTCTGACCTTTTTGAGTTTCTGTTGTTCTCTCTATCTCTGGACTGACTCCTGTTTGTCTTATAGGTAGCTTTCCTTCCTTCCTTCCGTCTCCGCTTCATCAGTAATTGCTGGAAACAATTTAATCCCCTGCAATACATCTGACCTCCAAACCTTTTGTGTGCGGTCCCATCTAGCATCCGCTAGTGTCTTTTCTACTTTTCTTATTCTTGTCTCAAATTTCTTTTGTTGTTGGTTTCTAGCTATTAGCTCCCAAATTGCTAGTGCCTCAAACTGTGCTGGTCTTGGAGGTACTTTCATGTCGTACAGCTCAAATCTTAGATTCTCTAAAACCCTTAGATTAAACAACCCGTGGATAGGGAACGCTACACTTCCATGCTTCTCTGTTAATTTGCACCATTGCTTTAGCCAAAGACATGGTGCTACCCCTTTTTCTTCAATCACGATGTAAGCTGGTGTACCCTCAGGCGGTGTTTCTTCTCCTACATTTGCTTTAATATAAACATCTCCTCTCATGGCACTCTTAAATGCTTTGAAAAATTTCATCTTTCCGTCTTTTATTTTTCTAAAATGTGTAATCAATAAGTGACTTTAATTCCCGGAATACTCTTCGCTTGCCTTTCCCCTACCAATTGCGCTTCACGGACTGTGTCCAATCCGTGCGCGACCCTTCTCACCAACCGACCTATCCCAGCGCGGCTCCTATTGACGTCACACTCACACACTGCGGCTGACAAAGTCCCGCGGCTTGTCCTCTTTTCATTCGGCTTCACTCATAAACTAATTTCCTGCAATATAACGCGAGCACTAACCAAAGAATAAAACAAATCTGTCGGTTTACTACAGGAAGGGTAATACAATTGCTTCAGAAACCTTAGGGATTTTTCACTAGCCTCTGCAGTTATTCCATCTTTCTCGGTTTCCCGCTTTCGCAAGCAAAATTTGACCCGCAAACTTTACCCTCAACTGATCAATGAACTATTCTAGTGCACTTTAGAATTCGTCAAATCTCAAAGACGAAAATTTTCTTAAATTCCTCAAAATTCATACCGACTTGTTGACCACGCCCGATCAACCTATTAAACCGACCAGATCACAACATCAAAACAAGTGTCTCATACACTTCTCAACATACTCCGGAGTCTCTTGACCTCGCAGGGCCCGTCTCAAATTCAACAACCACGTGGACAATTTTTCTGCACAAAGCGCTACACACATGTGAAGTTCGACGACTTCCCTACTCTCATACTTTCGAGTAACACTCCTCTAATATCTTTTATCTCCCTAAAATCCTCGCAAACTTCTCAATTAATCTGCGGCAATAAGCTGTGCAAGCGCAAAACCCTAACTTCTCTCATACCGTCACTAGAAACGCCGAAAACATTCTCACACCTCCATGTCCTTCATTCGCAAGCTCCGAGATTCCGGGAAAGTCATTGGGGACTTAGGGCATCACCATCCCTCCAACTTGTTTTATCAAAGAAAATTCTAACTTGACTCCGTCTATTGTTCGGATGGGGTCCCAAAGGGCGAAACCATCAATCTCTGCTACCATCTACTGATAACGCGTCCAGCCCTTATAAATTACCCGTACCTGGACACGTTGGAGGTCGGTGAACCTTTTAGCCGAGTCGGGCTCTCCTCATCCTAGAATAGTCGGGTCACTTAGATCAATAATCAATAACTATTGTAATCGATACTCAATACTCAATTAATAAATCAAAATAACACGTCAGAAATCAATAACAGTTGATATTTCGGCGCACCATGACCTTTCAGTCATGAATAACCACACCAGTTTATTAAAAGTTAGTGAATTTATTTCCCTATATTAACAAAGCTAGCACGATGTATATAAGTCTCAAAACCAAATGATATATGTATACGAACATTACTAGCTGTCCATAACGGCAGAAGAAACGCAATCTACGCAAAATCTGAATTATGATACATTCAGTTATGGCAATGCAAATCACTAAGATGAGTAACTGTATTTGACTAATTTCATACATTGGTCAGCATAACAAGATTTCAAATTAGCATGGTGCATCGAATGAATACCTCGACTAACCTCTAATTAGCATTGGCATGTGGGGCTTCATGCAAAACGAATTTAGTCAACACAAATTTGGAAAACTTCTAGCTTGGGCCCTACCAAAATAGCAGTTGGTACCTAAAAGGAAAAACACAATGCATAATACAATTATCCTTTCATATTTACCAAATACAATCAGCATTCAAGAAAAGTCTTCGTCCCTCAGGTACCGGTTCGATTAGCATGGGGCAGGTTTCAAAGGGGCAAAGTTAAGGGCAAGCTTCCTTGCAGCGGCAAGGAGAATAAGGCAAAGTTACTGCATGGGCAAGACGGGGCAAATCAAAGTTAAAGTCTCTAGGGTTAGAATTTATAAAGTCTCTTTCTCTGGAATAGAGAAAGGGCATCAGGGTGTCGTCCAAAATGGAGTCTGGCATCTGGCTTCAAATTGGCATCAAGGAAAATGGTTGACTTCTCTTTGTCCAGTGGGTTTAAGTAAGAAACATTCCAAATTCTGCAGGGTCTTCCATTGGAGGGTTCATAGGTTGGCTTCAAATTGTCCAATGAAAACTGTCTTTCTACTAGCGCTCACTTATGCATACATTGTCCTTGGAGCCTTGGAACACAAGTTGCAACATGGTTTGCCAAATATTTTGATAACTGTACCTTCATTGTCCGCACCTGCAGAGACTGACCTTGTATCAAAGGGGATGAAACCGGCCTAGTACGAAACCTTGGAGATAAGTGTATTAGTCATCTCTACTGGAAAAATACAACTTCAAGCAAGAATATATGTTTCATTAGTTCAAGGAAAAGCCACCCAGTTAGAATTTGAGACCAGGCAACTAGGCCAAAGCCTCTACTAAATTTAAGCTAAGCAAAACAGTTTCAATAAGAAATCATGGCATACATTTGCAATTATGACGGATTACTAAATTTTTCAATTCTTCATGATTAATAAAGCTCATTTATAATGATGGCGAACTACCCCGAGGGCACAATTTCCCTCGTACATTATTTTCTTTACTAAAATCACACTACATTATACGATTTTGGTTACATGATATATGAATATATGTTGCACCCTCTTTTTCTGTGTCATCAACAACTCCCGTCCGTACTCTTGTCCCAAATGCCGGGCACCTGAGGCAGACTTTACACACATGACATGGTCTTGCCCCACCATTGCACGCTACTGGGGGGAGGTGTTTTCTTGTCTCTCCCACATGGTGGGGGCGCAGGTGGAGCTCAGCCCCTATTTTTACCGAGGCTACCAGCTCTGCTGGGATATATGGCAGATCTCCCTAAACCAACCAGAAGGTTTTCCGCCATAGCACTGCTATCTATCAATCAATCAATCAATAGATTTGTAAAGCGCACTACTCATCCGTTAGGGTCTCAAGGTGGTGGGGGAGGGGGACGCTACTGGTCGAAGAGCCATGTCTTGAGGCGTTTCCTGAATGTCAGGAGGTCCTGGGTCTGGCGAAGATGGAGCGGTAGGGAGTTCCAGGTCTTGGTGGCTAGGTGGGAAAATGATCTTCCTCCGGTGGTGGTGCGGCGAATGCGGGGGATGGAGGCGAGGGCTAAGCTGGCGGAGCGAAGATTGCGAGTCGAGGTGTGGAAGGTGAGTCTGTTGTTGAGGTAGGCTGGACCTGTGTTGTTGAGGGCTTTGTGTGCGTCGGTGAGGAGTTTGAAGGTTATCCTCTTCGAGACGGGTAGCCAGTGTAGGTCTCTGAGTTGAGGGAGATGTGGTTGAGGCGTGGGACGTCAAGAATGAGGCAGGCGGAAGCGTTCCAGACTTTTTGCAGCTTCGTTTGGAGTTTGGCCATTGTTCCTGCTACTTGCTTAGTGGCTAATAGCTATGCACTGGGGGACCGGGACCTCCCTAGTGGTGGAGGCTTTGATCCATAGCTTAACATACTGCAACACAAATAGTGAGCTTTATGCCTCCCTGGAGCCCCCGCATCCCACTCCCTGAATATTTGGAAGCTGTTGCGAACACCCTGGTGGATTGGTGAGGGGGTGGACTGGCGGTAGATGGAGCTGGGCTGTGCCGGTGCGGATGCCGCATTGTTGTCATGGTGCAGTCGTATGTGATCTCTGCTTGGAAGTTGGTGGGGAGAGGGAAACCCCTCAACCCCCCTCCTCATCAGCCACCCCCCCTTTTGTGGCCCAGTCACTTCAGTATACCTATGTTACGCATATGTTATTGATGGCTGAAACTGTTCTATCTCCCTCCTGAGCCTGATATTTTATTGTGTGATGAGGATGACAGTGGTCTTCTGTGTCATGTTGTTTCTTAAAAAAATAAAAAAAGTAGGCAGGAGGATATTGGAAGGCTGGTCTAGGGAACAGGGGGTGGTTGGTCAGAGGAGGAAACCTTTATGACTGGGTTGATAGGGTGACCTTATTAGGGATCTACCTCAGGTGTGTATTGAATCAGAAGAGACCTTATTTTTCTGTATCCTCATGTCTTGGATGTTCTTTGGAGCTGCCACAGGAGGAGGGTTATAAGCATTACTCCACATACTAAATATGCAAGTTCATTATGTTTTTTTTTTATTTCCACAAAGACATTTCTTATCAGAATCAATAGTTTGCTCTTCCTCTTTCTCTGTTTTCAGGTTCTGGCCTCCCTCTGGACAGCTGTCGTATTTCATGCCCCTCAGGAGAAAGAGAGATTTCAGGTAAGTATTTGTTATACACGATTAACTAACTTTTCTAATTCGACTTTTTCCAAATTGTCTCCAATTCATGCAAGTTGACTCAGGGTATTTATTTTCCTTGTGCCACCACCACCCAATAACGTGATTTTAATAGAAAGGAAAACGTTCGTGTCTCACGTGAGAAAGGGGTGAGTAGAGGATGTGTGGTCTCTTCCTAGTCGAGGGAGGGTGTAATATAGGGTGTTCGTAAGACATAGGGGCCCTCATTCTGACCTTGGCGGTCTTTTCGCGAGACCGCCGAGTTACCGCCGCGGTGAAGACCGCCGACCGCGGCGGTATGCCGCTGTGCGCATTCCGACCGCTGGGAGCGTTCTGCCGGGAAACCGCCAGCAGCCACACTGGCGGTCGGCAGAAAAGTGGAGACTGGTCAACCTCCACCGCCACGCCAGCAGAACACCGCCCACAGAATTACGACCCACATATCTGTGTGGCGGTCTTCTGTTGGCGGTGTTCTGTTGGCGGTCACCTCCCCATGGCTCCCGTCGCCTCCCGGAGGACCAACGCACAAGGTAAGTTGACCGTCCGTGAGGGGAGGGGGAGGGGGGGTGTTGTGTGATGTGGGCGTGCATGGGGGTGTGCGTGTGAGTGTGTAGAGGGGGTGTGTGAGTGCGTGTATGCAGGCGGGGGGTGCTGCTGTGTCTATGGGTAATGTGTGCTGTTCGGCAGGTGCGCATGTCTGCATGTATGTGTGCGGGTATGTGTCCCCGTTGTGTATGTGTGTGTAGGGGGTGTGTATATGTGCATGTTGGGGGTGTGTGCATGTCGGGGTGCATGTATGTGCATGTCGGGGTGGGGGTGGGGAGGGGGTTTGTACCACCTCTGGGGGGTGGCAGGGGGGTGGAGGGTGTGGGGGGAGGACTCGGGTGGGTAGTGGGGGGTGGGGGAGACCCCTATCAGTGCCAGGGAAGGAATTCCCTGGCCCCGATAGTGCTTACCGCCATGGTTCGCATGGCGGTTCCCGACCGCAAGAAACCGCGGCGGTAGGCAGGGTCATGATACCGTTGGCGGTCTTGGGACGACCGCCGGGCCGGAGTGCGCAAACTCCAGCCCGGCGGTCATGACCGCCGTGGCGGTCGGAGTGGGGAAGTGGCGGGCGATCGCGGCGGTGACCGCCGCGGTCAGAATGCCATTTTTCTGACCGCCGGTCTGTTCGCGGTCCGACCGCCGCCTCTCCGCCGACCGCCAGGGTCAGAATGAGGGCCAGGGTCATGCACGTGAACGCGCGTCTCTATTTCCGGCCATTTTTAGGACTTTAACTTTCAGCCTCATAAAGTAGTCTTTTGAAAAATAAAGGAAGAAAAAAGACAAACAAAACGTACTCAGAATCCCCCCCCCCTTGCTTTAAAACTTAACTGAAGCTTCCATATTTTTGGCCTTGTTACGGGCCCAGAACTGTGTACGCATCTGGGTTAGCCACGACCTCCCTGGGATGTTGGCGGGGCTTCTCATCTAGAGGCAATTCGGATTTTGTTTGTCTGGTTCCTCAATCGTGAAGCAGCCATTCTCTTCCTACTTGGCTCTCAGCGTCCTTGACGGCAGCAGTACTTCGGGTCCCAGGTCGATGGTAAATCCTGCTGGCAATTCTCTCTCCTGCTGCTTGTCTCCTCTTAATTTTTGTGTCACCTCTCTGCTCGCGAATTTACCTCTGTAATCCTCAGCGCCTTCCTTACATGCCGCAAACTTCAAACTAGCACACCTCCCTTAACCGGTTCTGTGCTGCGGACGTAACGGTTACGTCCTGCGGCACAGTGCTGCTGTGCCGGGGACGTAACCATTACGTCCTCGGCACACAGCTCAGAGGGTGCGCTCTCGCTCCCTCTGTGTGCTTCCCCCCACCCCTCCAAAGGCAGGGATGGAAGGGGAAGCCCTTCCCCTTCCACCCCCGACCCCCCCACCCCCGTGACATCAGCGTGCGAGCGCGCGCTGTTTGTCACAGAGCCTTCCCCATCGCGCTGGAAGCTTGCCCATTTCTTCCGATCACGTGGGGGAGGCCGAGGGAGGCTTCAAAGGGAAGGAAATGTATTTCTTTCCCTTTGAAGTCTCTCTCTGCATTTTGGCAGCCGGATTGAAAGCAATCCAGCTGTCAAAACGCCCACTAGACACCAGGGATATATTTTTTTTAATTAAATTGTCATAAGGGAGCGACCCCTTGGGCAAGGGTCGCTCCCGGGGGGGCATTGTTTTTGAAGGTCTTTTCTGCCCCAGGGGGGGGCAGAAACCTCTAGGCACCAGGGATAAAAAACATTTTTTTGTTTTGTCTTTTGTTTTAGGTGTGGTGAGCGAACCCTTAGGCAAGGGTCGCTCCCATAGGGGGCAAATTATATATAGGCCATTTCTGCCCCCCTTGGGGGCAGATTGGCCTATTTTTATGAGGCCAATCTGCCCCCAAGGGGGGCAGAAACCACTAGACACCAGAGAGTTTTTTTTTTTGTTCGTGAATTTCATGTAAGGGGAGCGACCCCTTAGGCAAGGGTCGTTCCCCTGGGGGGCAGATTTATTTTAGGCCATTTCATCCCCCCATGGGGGCAGATCAGCCGATTTTGAAACCACTAGGCACTGAGGATTTTTGTTGTTGTTGTTTTACAGATGGGGAGCGACCCCTTAGGCAAGGGTGGCTCCCCTGGAGGGGCAAATTGTATTTAGGCAATTTCTGCCCACTTTGGGGGCAGATCGGCCGATTTTAGGTCAATCTGCCCCCAGTGGGGGCAGAAACCACTAGGTACCAGGGATCTTTTTTTTTGCACCGTCAGGCAAGGGGAGCGACCCCGTAGGCAAGGGTCACTCCCTGGGGAGGTGGGGGAGCACATATATTTTAGGCCATTTCTGCAGATCACCCTATTGTTAATAGGCTGATCTAGGCGCCAGGGCTAATTTTTTTTGGGTGTTTTTTTTTGTTTGTTTGTTTGTTTTTTAAGAGATGGGGAGCGACCCTTTAGGCAAGGGGCGCTCCCCTAGAGGGGCAAATTGTATATAGGCCATTTCTGCCCGCTTTGGGGGCAGATCGGCCAATTTTAGGTCACTCTGCACCCAAGGGGGCAAATTTATTTCAGGCCATTTCTGCCCCCCCGGGGGCAGATCGACCTATTGGTATTAGGCCGATCTGTCCCCCCTGGGGGCAGAAACCTCAAGGCGCCAGGGCAAATAATTTTTTTGTTTTGTTTTGTTTGTTTGGTTTTTTTTTAGATGGGGAGCGACCCCTAAGGCAAGGGTCGCTCCCCTGGAGGGGCAAATTGCATATAGGCCATTTCTGCCCGCTTTGGGTGCAGATCGGCCGATTTTAGGTCAATCTGCCCCCAAGGGGGGCAGAAACCACTAGGCACCAGGGATCTTTTTTTTTGCGCCGTCACGCAAGGGGAGCGACCTTGTAGGCAAGGGTCGCTCCCCAGGGGCGTGGGGGGGCACATTTATTTTAAGCCATTTCTGCCCCCCTGGGGGCAGATCGGCCTATTGTTATTAGGCAATCTGCCCCCTAGGTCACTCTGCACCCAAGGGGGCAAATTTATTTCAGGCCATTTCTGCCCCCCCGGGGGCAGATCGGCCTATTGGTATTAGGCCGATCTGTCCCCCCTGGGGGCAGAAACCTCTAGGCGCCAGGGCAAATATTTTTTTTTTTTGTTTTGTTTGTTTGGTTTTTTTTTAGATGGGGAGCGACCCCTAAGGCAAGGGTCGCTCCCCTGGAGGGGCAAATTGTATTTAGACCATTTCTGCCCCCCTTGGGGGCAAATCAGCCGATTTTAAGTGAATCTGCCCCCAAGAGGGGCAGAAAGCACTAGGCACTGGGGATCTTTTTTTCTGCGCCGTCACACATGGGGAGCGACCCCGTAGGCAAGGGACGCTCCCTGGGGGGCGGGGGCAAATTTATTTTAGCCAATTTCTGCCCCCCCTGGGGCCAGCTGAGCTCGAGGCCAAAATCCACAGGTAGGCACTTCGCAAAAAACACCTCTGTTTTCTGTGAAAAAATGTGATGTGTCCACGTTGTGTTTTGGGCCATTTCCTTTTGTGGGCTCTAGGCCCACCCACGCAAGTGAGGTACCATTTTTATCATGAGACTTTGGGGAACGCTGGGTGGAAGGACATTTGTGGCTACCTTCAGATTCCAGAACTTTCTGTCACCAAAATGAGAGGAAAAGTTTTTTTTTTTGGCCAAATTTTGAGGTTTGCAAAGGATTTTGGGTAACAGAACCTGGTCAGAGCCCCACAAGTCACGCCCATCTTGGATCCCCTAGGTCTCCAGTTTTCAAAAATGCACAGGTTTGGTAGGTTTCCCTAGGTGCCGGCTGAGCTAGAGGCCAAAATCTACAGGTAGGCACTTTGCAAAAAACACCTCTGTTTTCTGTCAAAAAATGGGATGTGTCCACGTTGTGTTTTGGTGCATTTCCTGTCGCAGGCGCTAGGCCTACCCACACAAGTAAGGTATCATTTTTATTGGGAGACTTGGGGGAACGCTGGGTGGAAGGAAATTTGTGGCTCCTCTCAGATTCCAGAACTTTCTGTCACCGAAATGTGAGGAAAATGAGTTTTTTTAGCCAAATTTTGAGGTTTGCAAAGGATTCTGGGTAACAGGACCTGGTCAGAGCCCCACAAGTCACCCCATCTTGTATTCCCCTAGGTCTCTAGTTTTAAAAAATGTGCTGGTTTGGTAGGTTTCCCTAGGTGCCGGCTGAGCTAGGGGCCAAACTCTACAGGTAGGCACTTTGCAAAAAACACCTCTGTTTTCTGTAAAAAAAAAATGGGATGTGTCCTTGTTGTGTTTTGGGCCATTTCCTTTCGTGGGCGCTAGGCCTACCCACACAAGTGAGGTATCATTTTTATCGGGAGACTTGGGGGAACGCTAGGTGGAAGGAAATTTGTGGCTCCTCTCAGATTCCAGAACTTTCAGTCACCGAAATGTGAGGAAAATGTGTTTTTTAGCCAAATTTTGAGGTTTGCAAAGGATTCTGGGTAACAGAACCTGGTCAGAGCCCCACAAGTCACCCCATCTTGTATTCCCCTAGGTCTCTAGTTTGCAACAATGTGCTGGGTTGGTAGGTTTCCCTAGGTGCCGGCTGAGCTAGGGGCCAAAATCTACAGGTAGGCACTTTGCAAAAAACACCTCTGTTTTCTGTAAAAAAAATGGGATGGGTCCACGTTGTGTTTTGGGGCATTTCCTGTCGCGGGTGCTAGGCCTACCCACACAAGTGAGGTATCATTTTTATCGGGAGACTTGGGGGAACATAGAATAGCAAAACAAGTGTTATTGCCCCTTGCCTTTCTCTACATTTTTTCCTTCCAAATATAAGAGAGTGTGTAAAAAAGACGTCTATTTGAGAAATGCCCTGTAGTTCACATGCTAGTATGGGCACCCCGGAATTCAGAGATGAGCAAATAACCACTGCTCCTCAACACCTTATCTTGTGCCCATTTTGGAAATACAAAGGTTTTCTTGATAGCTATTTTTTACTCTTTATTTTTCAGCAAATGAATTGCTGTATACCCGGTACAGAATGAAAACCCAAGGCAGGGTGCAGATCATTTATTGGCTCTGAGTACCTAGAGTTCTTGATGAACCTACAAGCCCTATATATCCCCGCAACCAGAGGAGTCCAGCAGACGCAACGGTATATTGCTTTAAAAAATTTGACATTGCAGGAAAAAGTTACAGAGTAAAACGTAGAGAAAAATTGCAGATTTTTTACCTCAATTTCTATATATTTTTTTTCTGTTGTTATTTTCTGTAGGAAACCCTTGTAGGATCTACACAAATTACCCCTTGCTGAATTCAGAATGTTGTCTACTTTTCAAAAATGTTTCGGTTTCTGGGATCCAGCATTGGTTTCATGCCCATTTCTGTCACTGACTGGAAGGAGGCTGAAACTCAAAAAATCGTAAAAATGGGGTATGTCTCATTAAAATGGCAAAATTGTGTTGAAAAATTGGGTTTTCTGATTCAAGTCTGCCTGTTCCTGAAAGCTGGGAAGCTGGTGATTTTAGCACCGCAAACCCTTTGTTGATGCCATTTTCAGGGGAAAAAACACAAGCTTTCTTCTGCAGCCCCTTTTTCCCATCTTTTTGAAAAAAACGAAATTTTCACTGTATTTTGGCTAATTTCTTGGCCTCCTTCTGGGGAACCCACAAAGTCTGGGTACCTCTAGAATCCCTAGGATGTTGGAAAAAAAGGACGCAAATTTGGCGTGGGTAGCTTATGTGAACAAAAAGTTATGAGGGCCTAAGCGCGAACTGCCCCAAATAGCCAAAAAAAGGCTCTGCACAGGAGGGGGGAAAGGCCTGGCAGCGAAGGGGTTAAAGAGCCCTTGCCTTCTATCCTTGCGTCGTACGTTAGTGTGAGGGAGTACTTCCCTAATGTTTTGTTCTTCATGTTTTGAGGTGGAATCAGGGGTTGTGTGGTGAGGCTCGCTGTCCACAGTGGGGACCTGAGAATCGAAGGGCATGTTAGTGTTTTTGTGAATATTTCCCCTTCCATAGCAGAGAGTATCGTCCGTTCTTTCCTGGGGACTATCGTCCAGAGAGCCCCTAGACTGAGAGGGGCTTTCAGGGTGTGTGAACTTTTGGGGGGGTAAAAAGGTAACAGGGCAATACATGGGGCTAAGTTCAATTTAGATTGTAGGGGATGCAGCTATGCTTTCTGAAATCTAAAAGGATCAAAAAGGTAAACGAAAAATAGTATGGCTGCCATGTTATCTGAAGGCGGCCATTTGGCCTGTGACTTTGGGGATACAGCTAAACGCTGGAGGTTTTCTCTGCCATTTTGAGGTATTTGTGCATGGGGATGTGAGTGGACTATCGCCTTTCAACTATTGGCGGTTTTGCGCAAGACTGTTAACACTATGGGTTAGATGCCGTGAGGTACGGCACTCACTCATTCGGGATTGGAATGGCTTCTAAAGCGAAACAAACATGGCTGGAGTAGAGACAGGATTATGCATATAGGGAGATGTTCTTCAGATTGTTTCTAATGTTATGTTAAACGGGAGGGGGAGTATTGCTGATACAGGAATACCGCCAATTTTGTTTATTGTGTTTTTACAGATTTGGTGCCTGGCCCGGAAACAACAGGTGTGAGCATATGGATTGTGGGGCACTCATTTATTAGGAGGGGCGAAACAGCAGACTCAGTGAACCTGTTTTATGGAACATTTGGGGCTTGACCGCTCATTGTACCAGATACAGTGGCAGGGAAAAGGGGGAATGAGGTGGTATCAACTGCTGCCTGCTTTAATACATTGCTAAGGAGGGGAATATGTCCTTATATTCTTTTGTTACATGTTGGTGAGAATGACATGGTTGGTGTAAAGAGTTTGGCTTTAATTAAGAAAATGAAGAGAGATCTTAAGGAGATTAAAACATAGTGGTATGGGTGTCACATGGCATGGACAGCATTCATGCCGAGAAAGGTGGTGGAAAGGGGTCACACGGCAAGCAGCTATAGAGAAGGCTCGGTGTAAGTGTAATAAGGAGAAGCAGGTTTTTTTATAGGGAGAAAGGGTTCACCAGACTTGAACATGCAGACATAAAATACGAGGATAAGGAGTTTTTTTAGGGATGACGCCCTTCACGGGCATGGTGATGTATCTATTGCAGATTAAAGAAACTTTTAAGTTGGTCTTGCAGCTATCCTAAACTAGAGGAGCTTGTGGGTGGGGGGACGGGGTAGAAAAAAGCCATTAGAGGTATTTTTCTGGGTGACGTGGGAAGGAAAGCTAGCTTGTTTTTCACAAGTCTATGGTTGTAGGTAGTGGCAGGCCAGGCTGGAAAGGGAAGGGTAGGTAGGATCATACCCCAAAGAGACAGGAAGTGGAATGCTTGGTTTATAAGTTATGTTTATTAGAGGTTAACAGGTATACAAAACTGATAGTTAAGGTAGGGAAGGGGGAGATAGGTTTTAATGCATATATAGTGAGGGAGTTTATTTGTAAGGCAAAAGCCTAGGTTATGTTATAGGTATGTGCATTTCTGTCAATAAAGCGGCCTCTTACACACAACCATTGGCAGTGGTCATTGACGCACCCCTCTTCCCCAAAGATCGTTGCTGATGGGTGTGTGTGCTCCAGACTATGCTTCAATTTCAGTTCAATCGAGAGCCCTGCTGAGGCTTGCAACTTCCGTCTCCAGTCATTGCGTGCTTGCAAACTACATGTTGAAGTATGTTTCCTAATATTGATGCACACGTATGTCCTATCGAGTTGTGCATTCATTGAAATATCATTGTATGTAACCATAGAATGAAAGCTTTGAGCATTTCTTTAAACTTTCACCAATTGAAGTGGCATAAAACTTACACGTTTCACTTAGCTGCTGAATGCACTGCAGATATTGATTGATTAAAATTCCGCATTAAATCCTAATCATGGGATAACAGAGATAACAGCAGAGACCTCACAGGGAATACTCTGAGATCACTGCCCAGGTCATATCACGATAAAATATGAATGTCCTACGTACTCTGCCCTGTATGTTCTTCGTTTGAAGTGTAATGTAGATTTTAGAAGTAAATGATTCCCACTGAGAAGAGTTTTAACTTGTAACCATTTAAAGACATTTAATAATGATGGTCAACATTTTCACCTTGTTTTTTCCACCTGACAAATGAAAGGCTGCTTGAAAACGCAGGCTGCATTAGATAATTTGCTAGCTCTCCAACCAAAAAGAAAACAATGTCCTAGAGACGAGAACCAATGAGAATTTGTAAAGTTCTGTCCCATCAATGTCTATTTGTTCATCATCATGCAATTACTGTGAAGAAATACAGGGTCTGGTTCACAAGTTGAATTTTGTGGTGTGCACAGTAGTAGTGTTACTGTTGCAGTAGTGATGGGAGTTGAACTATGTAGAACCTTGGTGCAAACTCAAATATAAGCTGCGCTCAAGCCGATGCATATTTTGTTCCAGGATGAAGTTTAGCATTAACAAATAAATAATCCATCAACTACAAGGAAGCAAATTAGGCTCCACAAGGTCAACAAAGAGTAGTAGAGTTGCAAAGTTACACCTCATATTATTGATTAAGTTTCTAGTTAATAGTAATGCATACTGATATAAGCAGTATAATTCTAGGCAATTCAAAAAACAAATACAAAGACAGACAGCTTCTCCAACCAGAAGGTAATGAGGTAGCTATGTAGGTATGTTGTTATTAGCTCTCTTGTATGGAGCCAGGCTACTAAATTAGAACCCTTTACTGGGTTAAATGAACGTATGTATCCCAAAGTTGAAAAGTATGCATTCAAGTTGAAAAAGTGTGTATTTTCAAAACCCATCAGCGGATGTTTGAAGAAAAATGGTTGGATTTCCAAAATATATTTATAGGTGATATTTGAGTGATAAATTATGCAGTGCTGGGGAAATACGTTGCAATAGTATTACCTTCATGCCAGGGGCATTGCAGCTATTATCTAGGAAAAAGTTGCATTCCAGATTGAAAAAGCCTTTACATAACTGCTGGCAACATTGCCTGACATACTGAGGTGATCACTGCTAGCAATTGTGCATGTAGTGCCCACATATCTGATTTTGTTTCATGTGGTTGTTCTAAGAACAGTAATAATATTAGTAGCTCTGTATGATTTTCATTGAACATGAGTGGCCCTTATTCAGAAAAGAGTGGAGACGCATGATTTTAAAGTCATCATAAACAATATAAGCAAGTTTCAGTATCCCATGATGGAAAATGACCTATATGCTAACCTTATGGCCGGAAATATGGGGAAGTGGAGCAGAAGGTGTCTGCAAATAAAGCCTCCAAAAAGGAGAATCAAATGAAGATGCGGTCAAGTAAATGAGAAAGGATTTTCTCATGAGCCTATCTCTTTGAGCAAGAGCATAGGTCTTGAGAGGGAAGAAAGGGGAATCTGCTCTCAAGCACAACAGAAAGGACATCGCTAGCTAACCTACTCAGCAAAGCACAATTTGAACAACGATTCTCAACCACATGCTGCTCTCCCCACATTTATCTGGGAGAGATAACCAATCAGACTTCAGCATTAGTTGTAACACGTTTGCAGTCTCCTTCCCAGCATCGCACAATAGACGTGTTCAGCTCTGTGACCTTCAAGCGATATGTAACCAGATGGTACATGTCGTGAGCTTGTTCCAGGCAAAGGTGTGGAAAGTCACTATTCACTCACTAAGAAACGCATTCTGATAATCTGCTCTCACAGAAACTAAACAATTGGAACAATTCATTAATTCAAGCAACTGCAGCTTGGAGTAAGGCTCTTGAAACAAGAGGGAAAGGGAGACAATCGCAGCAGTCAGGATGCCTATTCGATGTTACCGTGAGTGATTAAACTGAATCTTTATATCTTCGGGCCAATTTTAAGATGCTTGGTGAATTTGTGTGTCATTTTTATCTGAAACTGCACGCCAACTTTTGGAGAATAAATTTACCTTTTGCAGCATCTACTATTTACCCATATATTATAAACACTCGGGTATTGCCTTTTTTTGCAAACTTACTGGATGAAATAATATCTGTTGCAATGGACCTATAACATATGGGCCAATTTTAATATCTGAAAGGCAAAAAATGCTCCTCATAAAAAAGCTAAATATTAACAGGTGCACGGCACTTAGTTAAATCTTTAACTCCTTCTGTGTACACTGCTATATATAGATCATGGATACCAGCAGTAATGGACCACAAGAATGAGCTCTACTATTCTCACTGCATAAAACAGGACAACAGGACATAAGACAAACAATGGCGCATTGGCACCTGATAGCTTTCTACATTTTTACTTTCTAAAGTTCTGCGCCACGCCCTTTCTGGATTAAGTGACAACCTTGTCACCTATTTATATTTGACGGGCCTCTTGAAGACTTGGAGGTTTCCAGATAACAAATGTAAAAATACTTTTATAGTGTTGGGGTTGAAAGACAACCTTTTTCTTTGTAGAACACTCTGCTGCTGGTTGGAAGTTTATTTCTAGCTATTATATAGTATATAAAATCAGTAACAGAATAAATATAATTGAGAATTACCTCTATATTAACAAAAGCAATTCATCTAAGGTTGAATGTGACCAAGTGCAGAGGGTCATATATGGAATTAATCACAACCACAATTAGACAAATAATTATATATAACACGCACACATATATACATATTTGTGATATTTGTGTACACATACACAAACATATATATATATATATATATATATATATATATATATATATATATACTGCCCAGTGGCAGTCACCACACACACAGACACACACACGCGCGCTGGAGCTTTGTAGTGCAGTACACTCGCATTTATCTCCTTGGGTCAGTCAGAGTTATTTGCTCAACCCTCAGCTCATCCCTTTGGTAGTTATGGCACAGAGCAGCAAGGCTTAGCAAAGAACAATGTGTAAAGCATTTAACAGCACCAAACAACAAAATAAGAAAGTCACCTAACAAGAAAGAGACACAAGAACAATTGGTAAAAAAGAGAGCATATTTGTATGAATTATTAGAAGCCTTGATCACTAAAATTCACCAGAGGGTTCCGGAGTTATGAATTTTGAAAGCACTTAAAAACTTTAAAATCAAGCTCAAACAAGCAGTGGCAAGTTAAACTTTTGAAAACTTTGTAAAAGTTTGTAACACTGAGTGTGGTGACTCCCACCCAGGTTGGACGACCAAATCTGACAAGACAGAGGTCTAGCAGTCTCGAAAGGAAACTTTGAAGTTGTTACCTGGCCTCCATAGCATCTTAGAAGTAAGTTTCAAACTTTATAAGACAACCACCATTGACTTCTATAGAGTGGTCCTGATACTGAGGGATGCAGGCTTAAGGAGGCACATTTGAAGCTTCAGAGCTGTGCGGTCCTTGGGTGTAAAGTCCACTTGAGTCCTCGGTCCACAGGTGAGTGGTTGAGAGTTCGGTCATGGATCTTAGGGCACCACAAAGCCTTCCACGCAGGAGTAAAAGGTTCCTGGTGCAGACCTTCCTTTGTGCAACACAGCAGTTAAGGTGCAAACTTTTGGTGGGGGCAAGTGTCCTCGCAGTCCAATGAATCTGGTCTTTGAAAGCTTTCCTGGGTCCAGCAGACTTGGGTACAGACTTTGTCTATCTCTGATTCCTTTGTAGGTGCACCCAGCGACTGGTAGCAGCAGAACTCCAGAGAGGCCTGCCAGTTTGTCAATCTGGGCTCTTTCCACTCTTGTGTCCCTTGAGCGGGTCCCAGAGGATCAGCCACCTGATCCTTGGAGCCTCTGCTTTGGATTGGGGCAGAGAATCACATTTTTCCCAGACCAGGCATGCATAACAGGGTCCAAACTCCACTAGCCCAGAGTGCAGCAAGTGCAGTCGCTCCAGCAGCACAGCCTCTCTTTGTGTGCTTCAACAGGGTGAAGAGTCCTAACTTCTAGGGTGCCAGGGGTGGCCATTTTATCTCAGTAAAGTGCCACGAGAGGACAATGAGGTCACTAGCCAATGAGCCTTTCTTCTGAGGCCTTCGTTGACTACTTGTAGGTTCAACACCTCCAGAAGTCTTGGAAGAGGTATTGCACTGGACAACTACCTCCTTTGGGCTCAGACCACCCTCTGGGAGGTCATTTCCAAGGAGACCGTAAAGGAGTAGGTCTGTACTGACTACCATCCTCTGCCAACTAATGGTCCTAGCTATCTTTAGGAGTACTAAAGCCATGGGCCTAACAGTAACCTCCCCTGGAAAAACCCTTACTCTTATGGTCTCTAGTGGCAAATACTGGTCTGGGTATACCAAACTGCCATGCTCAATGGTGAGACTGGCACAAGTATCTCTCAGTGCAGTGACTGAGATCCGATTCACCTGGATGTGGTGAAAGTGTTTACTACCTCCTGGATCACCAACATACCCTTTGGCTTTACTTCAAAGTTAAAACCTACTAGGACTTCCTCATCTGAGGAATAATTCTCCAAGGCTACACTGAGAATCCCAGTGTTTACTTTCTTCTTGGGACAAGCGGAGTCCCCTCTGTAGTGCTCAGCCTGCTGACAATCAAAGCAGGGCTTCCATCTATGACCTTTACAGGCTTAGGGTTTCCACTACTCTGCTTACTACTAGAGTTGGGACGGGATGCATTACCCTCCTTCTTAGGGTGTTCTGAGGAATTACGTTTGTGGTGCTTACCATCTACCTCTTTTTCCTTCTGTGGACGTAACCCTCTTCTTGGGATCGCCCCCCGATGCGTTTTAGGGATTCTAGTTCTAACCTACTCATCAGCTTTTTTACCCAGTTCACTAGGACTAGAGAGCTTGGAAACCACTAGGTGCTGGTTTAACTTCTCTGAGGAACAATTTTGTCAAAATGTGCTCTTTCACAAATAAATTGTACAAGCCCTCAAAGGTATCAACTTGGTTACCTTTTAACCAACCATCCAGTGACTTCACAGATGTATCCAAAAAGTCTATCCATGTTTGAGTAGCCTTGTTCACAGGGTTCCTCAATTCACCCTGTTCTACTCAGGGTAAGTCCAATTAGCTTAACAAGTGCCTGTCTCATGTGGGCTAGGATTCTGCTACATCATCCTCGAGTGTAAGCAATCTGTCCCTCCTTACTAGTTTAACAATACACTACAACAAGGCCCCCCAGTGTTCTACACCCACCCTTCTCATCCTTAGACCTCTCTCATAGGATGCCAGGTATTTGTCTATATCATCACCCTCAATGAATTGTGGTACTATGCCTTTGGTCAATCTGGGATTATGAGTACCACCTGTGTGCACCTCTGAATCAGTAGTGCTGCCACCATTACCTTGGGGTTTAACCCCAGCCTTGCTCTTATCTGGTCAAGGGCTAACATTTTCTCCTGAATCTCCAGCTTTTTTTCTTCAAGCTCCAGAAGTCTGAGCTTAATATCTAAGTCCTTGGGCCTCTTTCTTGCGGTAAAGCTCCTCTCACTCCCAGACAAAGTCCCTTGTGCTTGGGACCACACTGTTGTTGTCCCCATCTGTTTAAAAGAGATTGTCACCAGGTGCCTCCTCGTCACCACTCTCTGGGGTGACGTCCTCTGACAAATGAGTTTGAGCCTGGAGTTCCCTTGCCTCCTACCAGGCTTTAAAAGCTTTCTCCCCTCCTGCACATACTTCTCAAATCATTGATTTTAAGTTTGGAAAGGTTAGCCAGGTCATCTGCCCTGTTTTCCATCTTTAAAGTTGCAACAGTACCTTATGCTTCTTAAAAAGAACTGGTGGTCAACCTCTCTTTGGTTTTCAGAAAAACGTGTTTAGTGCCTACAGAACTTTGGCAATTTTGTGAAATTGTTGCTAGACTCTAAAACAGTATGCACTTTCTGTTAGTAACAACTTATTAATTGTTAGGTGCAGCCAAACACAAGTTCTTGATCCCACCACCTAGACACCAATGTAAGAAAATGGGTGTACTATATGGCAAGGTTGGGGCCTTGCCATGCAGTACACTCACATTTATCTTCTTGGGTCCAGTCAAAGTTATTTGCTCAACCCTCAGCTCACCCGTTTAGTAGCTATGGTACAGAACAACAAGGCTTAGCAAATGAACAATATGTAAAACATTTAACAATACCAAACAATGAAATAAAGTCACCAAACAAGAAAGAGACACTAGAACAAATTATAAAAGTCATGCATATTTTTTGTAATTTTTTGAGTGCTTGATGACTAAAATCCACTGGAAGGTTCTGGAAGTATGAACTTTTAAAGCATTTAAAAACTTGAATGTCAACTGCAAACAAGTATTGGCAAGTCAAAACTTTGCAAACTTTTGAAAACTTTGTAAAAGTTTGTAACACTGAGTTTGGTGACTTTGACCCAGGTTAGGTGACCAAATCGAAGAGGATAGAGGTCTCGGAGTCTGGAAAGGAAACTTTGCAGAGTTACCTGGCGACCAGAGCATCTTAGAAGCAAGTTCCAAACTTTATAGGACAATCCCAATTGACTTCTATGGAGTGCTCCTGATGCAGGTTAAGGATGCTGTGTGGTTTACGACTTTCGATAAGGTGCAGGCGAACCTAAAAAAGGTATTCCAATCAGGCCTTTTTGGGTGGGCCGGGCGAGGCAGGGGCCGCTCATTAGGCTGTCCAAATTTCCAAGGCTCCCAGAGAGGCTCCTTCATCCGGGCCAAGACTTTTCAAGAGAAGGCACCTTCTTCCCCTCCAGCTCCTGCTACATTAGTCGTAGAGGGCAAAGAAGCGGTTCAAGATCCAACGCCCAATCAAGCTTTTCCACAGGTGAGACTTATAGATTCTTCTCTCATTCAGTTGGGGGGTCGTGTGCAGTACTTTCTTCACAACTGGTGTTGAATAACGCAAGATGCTTTGGTGTTACAGACAGTACAGGGTTTTCACCTAGAGTTTTATCAGACTCCACAGCAGGAGGGCCCTCATTCTCATCTCAATTTTTCCCTACAAGATGCAAGCGTGATCGGTTTAGAAATTCAGACTTTTCTCCAGAAGCGGGCAATTGCTGTGTGCGAACCCCATCCTTCCGTATTCTGCAGCAAACTTTTTCTGGTACAAAAAAGGGGAGGAGGGCATTGGTTGGTCTTAAACCTCTGAGAGTTCAACTCCTTCAACATTTACAGGCATTTCAAGATGGAGGGTTCATCTGTTGCCAGATCTTCTTCAGACGGGGGACTGGTTGATGTGGTTAGACCTCAAGGATGCATATCTGACTATTCCGATTTGGCAACCGCACAGAAGATTCCTCCAGTTCAGGTGGAGGGACAGTTGGTTTGAGTATTTGGTCCTGCCTTTTGGGCTTTCTTCGGTGCCTTGGTGCTTCACCAAGCTGCTCAAACCAGTGGTTGCGCACCTGAGAGAAAAAGCGATTTACTTGATCATGTATCTGGATGATATACTGATTATGGCGCAGTCCCAAGACCAGCTCAGGCAGCACTATCTTATGATGATCTCTCTTCTCCAGGATGTGGGGTTTGAAGTAAACGAGAAGAAATCAATCCTGGCTACATCCAGAACAGTAGAATTCTTAGGTTTTGTGATCAGTTCAGGGACGTCCCAGTTGATCCTTCCCAAGGTCAAACTTCGGGACATCAAGAAGGAGTTGGGGTAGCGTTGGCTCAACCCGCGCTGTCTCTGAGGAAGATCGCACGTGTTGTGGGCTTGTTAGCCTGGTCAATTCAGGCGATTTTCCAGGGGCCCCTTAACTACAGGGCCTTACAGAGGCTCAAGATCCAGCATCTTCAGAGGGACCTGACATATTCCGATTTGATTCCTCAGACGGACGAGGTCAGGACGGAGCATAGTTGGTGGTTGATGCAAGTGGATGTGTGGAATGGCAGGGCTATATTCAGTTCCCAGCCGGAGACGGTGATAGAATCAGATGCCAGCCGGTGGGGCTAGGGAGCAGAATGTGGGGATATCTCAACAGGGGTAGATGGTCACAGCAGGAATGTCAGATGCATATCAACTGTCTGGAGTTGCTGGCAGGGTTATTTGCAATAAAGACCTTATCTCCCAAGCAAGTTTCTTGTTCAAGCCTTCTGCGGATGGACAATATCTCAGCGGTCAGATACATCAACAAATTGGGGGGCACCAGGTTGCCTGCCCTGGCCGAGATAGCCAAGGATTTTTGGCATTATTGCTTGGACCACAGGTTGATAGTGACAGCAGAGTATATTCCGGGTCAAGTCAATGTGGTAGCGGTTTGGAATTCCAGGCACCTCAGGGACTTCAGTGACTGGAAGCTTCTTCCTCAGTTATTCCAGTTAACTCAACAACTGTGGGGTCAGTGCAGGATAGACCTTTTTGCTTCATGTTTGAACAGTCATCTGGAGGAATTCTACAGCTGGAGGCTGGACCCTTGCGCAAGGGCTACGGATGCCTTCATTCAGGATTGGTCAGGGTCTCTCAGTTATGCTTTTCCTCCATTCGCCATGATTCCAAGAGTGGCAGCTCAGATCAAGAGGTAGGGGGCAGAACTAGTGTTGATCACTCCGATTTGGAGAGCACAGCCTTAGTTCCCTTTACTTCTGAAGCTGGTGTGCAATTCCCCTCTATGTCTTCCCTGGTCTCCGGACATGCTATTGGGTCCGCAGGGCGAGAGACATCCCCTGGTAGTTGAGAGACAGTTGCACCTGATGGCTTGGAGGCTTTCCGGCAACAGTGGCACTTGCCAGGCATTTCGGAATCGGCTGCAGAATTTATCGGTAGAACATGGGCACCATCTACTAGGAAGAGGTACTCTTCAGCTTGGAGAGCCTGGCAATGTTGGTGCCTGGAACGGCATTTGGATCCCGTGGCATCCGGGATTGTTCAAATTGTACATTTTTTATCACAGAAAGCGGAGGAAGGTTTGTCATACAGGTCGTAAATAATTTTCAATCGGCCATTTCAGCTGACCATGTCAAAATCAATAACAATTCAGTGGGCATGCATCCTATTGTGGTTAAACTTCTTAAGGGCGTGAGAGTTTCCAATCCTCCTGCGCCAAAGTACACGTGTCTGTGGGACGTGAATCTGGTTCTCAGTTTGTTTGAGAGCTGGCCAGACAATTCTGGTTTGACAAGGAAACAATTGTCTGCAAAATTAGTAATGCTTTTATTCTTGACAGCTTGTCGACGGTCATCAGATGTGAAAGCTCTGGATCTTCCAGGTAGAGTTTTTACACCAGAAGGTGTTGTCTTTTCTATCTTTAGAAGGACTAAGACAATGTCTTCGAGTATAGAGTATTTTAAATTTCCTTTTTCTACGAAGTTGTGTGTTGTCAATTGTTTGAAGGCATATGAAGATTGTACTAGAACATTGAGGTCTGATATGACAGGTCAATTTCTGATTTCATTGCGTAAACCATTCAAACCTGCCTCCGCAGCGACCATTGCGAGGTGGTTACGAGATATAATGGTTGAGGCAGGCATTGATATTCAACAATTTGGTGTGCACTCGATTAGGGTCGCAGTGGCATTTAAATCTGTGCATTTGGGAGTCTCTGTGCAGGAAATTATGAAATCAGCTAATTGGTCTTCAGATTCTACTTTTAAGCAGTTTTATTATAAACCAGTGGGTGGTTTTGCGTCTACAGTTTTTCAAGCAGCTTTGAACTAGCATAATTGGAGCCTTCAGTCCTGACATTGAATGCAACATTTGCTAGCATTCGCGCCAAGAATTTTAATTTCTATTAAGGGCACGGAGGCAAGGATTATCCCTCCCATTGTATTTTACAGTGTCATTTATCAATGTAATGATTGACTGATATGTATGTAATTTCACGTTTGCCCTCCCGAGATATGAAGTTGATGAATGGGATTACCATGGTATAATTATTATTTCTCCTGTTTTTTCTTAGGGTCTGAGCAGAAGTCGGAGTAAACGAAGATTTGTGTCAAATTTGGAGGAGCGAACCGTTGTATCTTGGAGGACTGGCTTCCTTCATGCAGATGGGTTTCCTTTGCAAATGCTCGTCAAGTTTTGGTTTGAAGTTTCATCATGTTGGAGTTCTGCAGAGCAAAGAAAGAGGAGTTCTGGCTGACGTTATGGACTCTTTTATGGTCATCGGATACATGCTTGGTGGACATGTGGACTAAAGCATGACGGGAAATGTAGTTTGAATTTTCTCTTTTTTGATTGGCTGCTGTAATTTGAGTAGTAAAGAAAGAGAAGCATAATCCTCGCCTCCATGTCCGTAATAGAATTGAACATTCTTGGTGCGAATGCTAGCAAATTTTTCACCCTGGACTCCAAGGCCTGTCCATACCATGAAGCACCCAACAAAAATGATGATAACAAGCCTTGCCCTTAGACCACACTTGGTCAAGTCACCCGGGACAAACAAAAAACATGAACCAGGGCCATCATAGGTAGCTCTTTCACACTACCAATGATTAACAGTCTTTCTATAAGTGCTCGGGCTATGCAGAGCTTGCACTCATTTTGCTGAAGTGTGTGTGGGCGCTGCTGATTTTGTAAAATTTGCACACAAAGGGATAAATATTGCCCAATTTGGTTCAGCCCACCTGCGTTGCTTTTTCCCCGCACAAATGGGAAAAATCTCACCCATTTGTGCAGAAAGTAGCACAGTCTGGTAACACTGCCAGCCTGTTAGTTGATTCCCCTGTATTCTATTGAAGCCTCCCAGAGTGTTCTAAAGAACAACTAGAGTGCTAACAGTCTTAGTTATGACAAGTGTGGCAATTCTGAAGCCATCTTGAATGACTCAAACTTAAAACATTTAACTTAGAAAGAAACAATAAGAGGGGGCTCATTTTTTCATAGAAATTCTAATTAGTGCTGTAGAAAGCAAAATTAGGACACATTTTAAATGAGTTCTCAAATATCTCACTCTTTTATTTCATTATAACATTCTGACATACAAACTGAAATGAGTAACTATAGTGCTAACATTCTGAGTCTATGCCAAAAGTGTGACAAATCTGAACACCTTCTTGATGGAATCGAAGTGGAAAACTGAAAGCATTTTCTACTGAGGATACTGCAGTAAATGAGGAACTTTAGGAGCTTCTTACAAAAATCTCTTCCAAGAAGGACACCAAAGGAAAAAGAGCATAAATATAGCACAAATATCACCCAATGTAGCCGAAGTATAGCCCAATGACAGAAGTATGCAAAACTGAAAAGTTTCCTAGGGATAGAAAACAAACGTTTTGATTCTTTTAAGGACACAGAGGCGAGGCTTATGCATTTCTTTATTCACTTTTTATTATCCAGCAGCTTCAAAGAACATTGTTGAAAACATAAACATTCACTACATTTCCCATGAACCATAGGGACTAGGTAACCATAACAAACAGTGTTCAATCATAACACAGTCTGTTGTATATATAAATGGATGATGTCTCTTCCTCTTTCTCCTCTTCATTGGAGGAAGTTAACCATTCATGCCTACCCTAGTTGAGTTTTAAATCAGTACCTGCGGGGAGAATTAACACGTTATCCCAAACCTTACACCTAATTCACATAGAAACAACCAATAACATGTATAGTTTCTGCAAATCATCATTTTGTGTAAACTGAATCACTGTATCACCGAATAGACTCAAATATTGTATAGATCCAATTAAGTAAATGTGAAATATTGCTTACTGCCAAACAACAATCCTGGATGTGAAGAGATATCCCTTCATGATGTCTCTGTGAAGATAATCCCTGCCTCCATCTCCTTAATAGAAACAAAACTTTCCTTCTCAATAGCTAGGAAACGTTTCATTCTATGTCAGGACCTGAGGCGAGGATTATGCATGTTTAAAGCTTACTTTCCACCAGGGATGGCATCATAAGTCAGGTTTGAAATAAAACTTTTTGAAGGTCGACTCTGATGACCAATCTGCAGCAATCATAATATATTTCTAATGTACCACCTATCTGGATCGCTTTGAATGCCTTAGCCCCTCTTGTAAAGTGCACCCCAAATTGATGAACATCAATTCCTGCTTCCGCCATAATCCACCTTACCCACCGGGCACCTGGAAGGAGAAGATACTGCCTTGTAGGGTTTCTTTAGTGCAGTCAGGAGTTGCCTCTCGCCCTCAGACCTAATGTCAGCAGTCATTTCTTCATAAGCTATAATACACCAAACCATAGATACCCACGATAGCCTGAATCAATGAGGATAATAATTGACAAAGAAATATCTTGTTTTGGCGTATGGTCAAAAGCAGGATAAGTTACTGACCTGATATTTGTTTTAGTTCTCCTAGAGATATTAAAAGTAACACCCTCTAGGGAAAAAATTATTAGTGAGATATCAAAGGCTCTCACATCTGAAACTGTCTTGCAAGAGATAAAACATAACATAATAGCCAGTTTCTCTGTGATTTCCTTCCTAGAAAGGTATTGATTATCCTGCCAACTCAAGCGAAGTCTTAGAACCACATTGAAATCCCACAAGGTTCCCGGGGTCTTGAGAGTGTAATGCCCTTCATCAGTTTACATATCCAAGGGTGTTCGCACACGGGGGTTGTTAATGGGATGATGGCCAGCAGAGATTGTCAACCTGAAATAGTTCACTGTGCAATATGCGACAACCTATCCTACTAGTTCCACCTGGAAATTTAATATATCTGTAAATTTTGCCTCCGTGGGATCCAGGTGTCTCTCCACACACTAACTAACCCATCTTCTCCATGCTGATCGGTACCTCTTGATAGAACCAATGGCCCATACCTACTGTATGAATCTTTCAGCGCTGTCTGAAAGTCTGTAGTTTTCCCAGCTTCACTGGAAATATTCCACACCATAAGTCTGAAATGGCCCTGCAAGACTGACAGGTGCTGGCAACTATGGGTGCCCTGTAGAATCAAAGGGAAGGATGGCAACTCTATTGAAGACTCCTATGAGAGTTCCACCAGACTCTGGAACCATGCCTGCGATTTCCAGATTGGACACCAGTACCAAGGAAACTCTCTGACGCCTGGAAACTCTCTGACCCCTGACTTGGGCTGCTACTCTAAACATCATCAGAAGAGGCGGGAATGCATAGAGTTGGCCGACTGTTCAGTCCTGTAGGAAAGCATCCACCGCCATTGCCCTGTATCCAGTAACCAACTCACAGAATGAGGAAGTTGAGCATTTAGCCTTGAAGCAAACAGATCCATGGTGCATGGCCTCCCTCTTTCCATCAGGGCTAGGGGGATCTTGCGAGTCAGTTGGTAATCACTGGAGTCCGTGATGTATCTGAAGTTCCAGACTGCCACTGTATTCTGTATCCCAAGCAGGTACTCCGCCATTACTGAAATCTGGCGTTGAAGAAAGTAGTGCCAAAAATACTTTGCCAACTCTGACAGGGCTCTCAACCGGGAGTCCCCAGTGAATGATGTATTGGACTGCTGATATCTTGACCCTCTGTAGAAGGATGCAACAGGAGTCTTTGTCCCGAGTGAGAGACCTGCTTGGGAAAAAACTGGCAAGGAGTTCCAGGCAGTTGATGTGCAACCTCAGCTCCTCTCCCTTCCCCCTTCTCCCAACAGGGACATCACCGTATCTGGCTCCCCAGCCTTGCCAGCTGGCATCCGACTCTTTTATCAGGGCTGGAAAGGAGCTGAAAATCTCCCAGCCATTCCAGGCTTACATGTGATCTCTCCACCACTGCAGTTCCATCCTGGCGTCCGACGACTATGAAATGAGTTCTGAATAAATAAGGCCCCTCCATAGATGTGTCGCCTTCAGGCACTGCAGCACCTTGTGATGTAAGGGACCCGGAAAGCTAGCCTGGATCATCAAGGATATTAATCCCACAATCCTGGCTATTTGACAAAGAGATATCCTGTCTTGTCTCAGATCTTGTTTCAGCTCCTTCTTTATCTTGGATATCTTCGATTTCGATAAACTCATAGTAGCTCACTTCAAGTCAATAAGAAACCCTAGGATGTGTATCCTCTTAGACAAGGTTAACTCTGATTTCTGATCATTGATAACGAACCCCAGGTCTTGCAGGAGCGCAATAGTCAAGTTCAAATGCAATATCAGCTGGCCAGAGACTGATCCATCAGGAGGATGTCGTCCAGGTAGATAATTAATCCCTTTGAGAGGTTCCACCAGTGGTCAAAGGATTTGGTGAAGCACCACAAGGCTGTTGAAAGATCAGATGGGAGAGCCTGGAATTCGTAAATCTGGCTAAATGGACTCCTGCAGCAGTGCCAGAAGGCAAAGGTTGGTGGGAAAATTATTCAGAGGAAATCCCAGAGTGAAAAACCTCAACAGGTTTCCCAATGCATGTCACAAGCCCTCACGAGCGCAAAACACTGCTCTGTCAGGCCACTACACGCCCAACAGATTACTTCGGCGGTGCAAAACAGTGCCACCTAGAGGACCCCCATGGTATAAACACACAGCTGAAAAAGTTATAGGACACTAATCAAAGCTATTAGGAAACGTTAAGTAAATGCAATGGATTTAACTGACGAACAGTGAAGAAAGAGGAACATATGTCATCCATTTATATATATAACAGACTGTGTTATGATTGGACATTACACAAGGAAACGTAAATTTTGGTTTTAGGCACGGAGAAATAAAGTGATCTGTCTAGAATCACAAGATGCTGATCCAATGTTTTTCTGAGGTTCGGTATAGCTTCAGGAGAGGTTTGGGCACAGTGGAGCAGTGCATCAATTTGCACCTAGTCATTAGTAAATACCCTTTGGTAAAAAAAGCGACAACTACATCTTGCCTTTATGGACTTGACCTCTGCATTTGGCTGTGTAAATAGGGGCAGGTTGTGGACCAAGATGTTAGCAATGGGTATTGATGAACCATTGTTTTTTTATCTTGCCACGTTACATGAGAATGTAACGTGCTATGTTAGATATGGTACCAATGGGATGTGTACTGACCCTTTCAAGATGACACATGGGGTGAGGCAAGGGTATGTGCTTGCCCCATTTTTATTCTACCTCTACATTAATGATTTAGATAAATGTCTGAACGAGGCAGAAACAGCCTCTCCCAAGTGTAGGCATCATGAATTTACCAGCTCTTCTTTACGATGATGACTGTGTACTGATGTCGAGGACAGGGGTTGGGCTACAAAAGCTCTTAAACAAATTTGTCTCCTTCATGGGTGACTTGGGTCTGAAGACGAACTCGACCAAGTCTAATGTGATGGTTATGGGCGATGCCCGTATGATCCTGAAATAACATCATATTCATGGGGAAAATTTAGCAGTGGTTCGAACACTAACATGCCTAGGCCTCCCTTTTGACAGCAGAAGTAATTGGCTGCACCTTATCAACACTGGGGCCCATATTTATACTTTATTTAGTGGGGCATTTGATGCAAAAACAGCACAAATTTGCAACATACAATTGTATTTTGCAAGTTTGCGTCGCTATATGCCATACTAAAAAAGTATAAATATGGGCCTAGGTGTCAAAGATTTGTGCAAACCATGGAGGTTTTCCATAAGTTTTCAAAGAAGCTGGTATCCAGGCCTCTGCATGGTGCCTTTTGACAGTCATCTACAGAGGTGGTGTGTGGAGTTATAGGGATGTGTGAAAGCTTCAAGTGAAAGAAAATGTCTTCTTGAGGAGGCATCTGTCAGTTCCCAATAGTGTCCCAGGTTAATTGTGTCAGAGTTGGGCATCTGCCTTCTGGCCCCATTAATGTTGTGACACTCACTTTGGACTAAAGATGAGACCTCTCTCAACTGGGAGATAGTGCAAGATTGCTTACTCCTAGAGCTAGCCTACATGATCCCCCGGATCAGATATGTGAAGAGTCTCCTGATAGCTCTGGGTAGAGACAAGTGTTTTTTTTTTCATCATCAAGTCTGGCATTGGTATCTAGAGGGCAGTTGAAGCAGGATCTTTTGAGTTTGTTTTTAACACGTAGAGTGCCCATCATGAAGGGCAAGAGGAGGGTGGAGAAGTATCTTCCGCTGGTTACCGTGGAGAGTATTGAGCTTTACCTGCTATTTCCATTGTGCCCTTATCAAAGGTTCTATCTCATCAGATTAAGGTTGGGGATAGCTCACTTCCTAGTAGCCTACCCGAGTAACGTGCATTCGGAGTCTGTCGATCCCTGTCCTTGCGACTCCGATTCTCCTCAGTCTCTGCTGCATCTTATCTTCTTCTGCAATTTATATTCTGTGTTTAGGAAAAGGTTTTCTAATACCATTGCTACAATGTTTGAATATCAGGAGGTGTAGACCTGCTTTATTTTAGCTTCAGCTTTTACATTCTGAACACATATGTATGAGCATCTACAAGTTTATTTCTGCTGCTGTGAAACTTAGAGTAACTGCTCTTTGATCATTTATATTTGAACTGTTTGATGGATTTTAATTGGTTTTATGTTTTTTACATAATTTTAATCTTTTTACCAAATGAAGAATTGATTGATTGAGCCAATGCCGAAACTCAAACCTTGTTCCCCAGTTGTAAAGTCGGCAGCTCTGGCAGTTACGCCACATCCTCTCTCCTAAGTGCAACAATAATTAAGTGATCAACTGGATAAAAAATAATGATAATACATAATTTAAAAGTACTTTATCATTTCTTGAGAACCCCAAAAATGTGTCCTCATTTTAGATAATTTGAACACTAACCATAATTTCTATGAGAAAGGACCCCTCATTTTGATAAATTCTAAAGGATATCCTTTAGGCATTACAGTTTAGATTCTATCAAAGTGACTTCGGGTTTGCCACGTTGTTGTAATAAATATACAATGATAATGATCCAGTTCTTCATTGGAACACTGTGGGGAGGTAGAGGTCAGGGGCACAGACTCGGACAATTGAGGGCAGGGAGGAGGGGGCAGAGGCAGCAAGTTGACCACACTCGCCAGGTAGGAGGAGCAGTGGCAGCACAGCAGACCAAAGAAGTCAGGGGAAAGTGGGGCAGGGGCAACAAACCAACCAAGCAGGACAGGCACGAGAGGCTGTGACAGTACAACAGACCACTGAGGGCAGAAGGAAGAGGCAGTTTCACTACAACCATACATACCAACAGACCCAATTCAAGCAGGAAGCTCACAATGTTTTTAAGCCCACGGGGACTATATTTTAGTCTTCTCTCACCTACAATCTCCTCTTTTTTTAATGTATGTCAATGGGAAAAATCAATTCCCCAGATTTTTTTAAACCTTCCTCTTACCAATTTCAAAATGTTGGCATGTATGGTACATTGGACAACGGAGGGCAGGAGAAATGGAGTAGGTACATGAACGCTGACGATAGAGGGCAGGAGGGAGGTGGGCAGGGGCACCAAACTGACCTTACAGTGCAGGCCCCAGGGGTTGCAGCAGCACAATATACTGCACAAGGCAAGTGGGAGGGCAGTGCATCATGCAGCACAATGGATCATGGAAAGCAATAGGGAGGGAACAGGGCCCTGCCCCCTCCCCATTACAGAGGGGAAAGTGGCAAGGGCAGCAGGCTGACCATACCGGACAGACAGGAAGGGCAGTTGCAGCACAAAGGATCATGAAGTGCAGGAGGGATGCGGCAGGGACACAACGGACCATGAAAGGCAGAAGAGTGGCGAAAGGGGCCTACACATAACAGAGGGTGTTGGGAACGGGGGAAGGGGGGCAGGAGGAACAGGATGACTATGCAAGGATGGTGGGATGGGCACTGGAAGCACAACACACCATGGAGGGCAGCAGAGGGACTATAATGGCATATACACAGAAGAAGGTGAGAGGGGTGGGGACAGCAAGCTGACCGCACATGGCAGGTGGGAGGGGTACGGGCAGCACAGAAGGCGATGCATGGCAGGTGGGATAGTTAGTGGCAGCAAACAGTGGTGGTGGGCAAGAGAGAGGGGCAGGGGCAAACACAAAGGACCATAGAGGGCAGAAGGGAGGGGTAGGGGCTGGTCACAGATAGGAGAGGGTAGGGGAAGGGGACAGTACCTTCACAACTGACCATACAGGGTGGGCAGGACGAGCAGTTGCACTCAACAGAGCATTAAGGAAAGAAGGCAGTGTCAGCAAAATGGATAACGAGGAGAAGGGTGAGGGGACAGGGGCATACAACTCAGACAATGAAAGGGACAGTGGAGGGGCATGGGAAGGCAGCAGACATCTGACCATGCTGCGCAGACAGGAAGGGCAGTGGCAGCTCAACAGACCACTCAGAGTAGACAGGAAGGGCAGTGGCAGGTCCAATGAACATAGTGGGCAAAAGAGGGAGCAGGGGCATGCACATAGACATTGAAGGGCAGTGGGAAGAGTAGGGGCAGCAAGCTAAGCACAGAGGCTAAGCAGGAGAGCAATGATAGGGGCATAGACTCAGTCAACAGAGGGCAGGAGGATTCGGAAGGGACATCAACACAACTGGTGGGCAGTGGCAGCACATCAGACCATGCAGGGCCGGAGGGAGGGAACAGGTGCATTGACTCAGACAACAGAGGGCAGGGAGGAGGTGGGTAGGGGTAGTAAGCTAACTGTGCAGGACAGGCAGGAATGGCAGTGGCACAACAACAGCCACACATGGCTAGATGAGGGGGAAGGTGTATGGACTTGGATAATGGAGGCCAAGGAGGGAGGGGGGGAATTGGCAGTAAGTGTGGACCAGGGTAGCACAGTGGACAACTCCAGCTCAGACCCTCCGTCTAGCCCTCCCACTGTGCAATACAATGAACATTGTGGACTGGGTAGGGGATGGGTTAAATCCTGCAACCTCCACCCACCGCCATGGCCTACAACGACAGAAAGGCAGTACACCCCTCCCCACCAATGCCATGCAGACAAATCCTTCGCCCACCAAATAATGAAGCACAAATCAGCGTGTCGGATAGTAAACGACCATTGGCGGTACGACCTCCACGGCCAGCAAAGGGACCCACCAACAACAAAAGCACACATTGGCAACTATGAAACTCACACACCTGACACAGATCCACAACAATATAAAACACTCACACACATACCCCACAATCCTTTGCATCACCAATAGCACGACTGAGATTGACAACACAACACGCATACACTGAACACAACATCACATAAGGCTCACACACAAATACACCATCAAAACACATACAGAACCCAAACACCTTTTCAAGCCACATACACAACCACACAACAGCACCCTCACCAATACAACCACAACACACACCATGGCACCCCCGCTTCACAGATAGGGAGCTAAGGACCATGGTGGACGAAATACTCAGGGTCGAACCACAACTATTCGGGGCACAGGTGCAGAAGACACCAGTGGCCAGGAAGATGGAGCTATGGCAGACAATAGTCAACAAGGTCAACGCAGTGGGAAACCATCCACACAAAAGAGATGACATCCGGAAGAGATGGAACGATCTGCGCAGGAAGGTTTGGTCAATGGCATCCAAGTACAACATCGCCGTACAGAAGACTGGTGGCGGTTCCCCACCCACACCCCCGAATACACTGACTGGAAGGAGAAGGTCCTGGCTATCCTGCACCCGGAGGGCCTCACTGGACTCACAGGAAGACTGGACTCGGGTAAGTCAACTACAATACCTTAAAAGTCACCCCACCTATAATGCGTGTATCACCCCACCACTCTCACTACCACCAGGACTCCAACCCATACCCAGTCCACGTCCACAACACCCACATCCAACTCCCCTGCATGCCCACTATCCCACAAACAGACCTCGATCCAGCCCCCTGTGCAGAGTCACCTACCCCTGCATGGATTACCAGTGGCACTACAGCACCCACAATGCACCTCCACCCCCCACATAAAATGCAAAGAAATGTACTCAAAGGGACCTTGCATACCACGACAGGGGAATATAATCATCGAATAGGGCAGAGGAGTGCAGCAATTGCCGAAAAAGTACCTGATAGCCACATGTCCATCCCTCCCCCCACAGGCACCACCACCCATGCCACCCTGAGAGAAGGCCAGAGAGAGACACCACCATCAACAATACTAGCATCCACAGGCACACAACACCATCACCCACATAACTTCTACGCACCTCACACTACACACCACTACATATCAGCACACTTATCACCCCACACACCACCCCACACATCACCTAAACCACCCCATGGCACGGCAAAGACACCCCAGGTTCTCGAGGAGGAGCTCAGGGTCATGGTGGAGGAAATCGTCCAGGTAGAGCCACAGCTATTCGGAGCACAGGTGCAGCACACCTCCATAGCTAGGAAGATGGAGCTATGGCGAAGAATAGTGGACAGGGTCAACGCAGTGGGACAGCACCCAAGAAATCGGGAGGACATCAGGAAGAGGTGGAACGACCTACGGGGGAAGGTGCGTTCTGTGGTCTCAAGACACCACCTGGCGGTTCAGCGGACTGGCGGCGGACCCCCACCTCCTCCCCCAAAACTAACAACATGGGAGGAGCAGGTCTTGCCGATTCTGTATCCTGAGGGCCTTGCAGGAGTAGGTGAAGGAATGGACTCTGGTAAGTCAAATCTTAACTATTACATCCACCACCCTACCTGCATGCCAGCACATACCCCCACCCTCACCCCCATCCATCTAACTCCTCACAAATGTCCCAACATCACAACCCACACATCCTAACACCAAGCCCTGCATGCAACAACAAAGCATGGACACCCATCACTAAAGCATGCCCACTGCACATACCCATACACCCCCCTAAACCACCATCCCACAAGGTCCCACACAGGAATGCAAGCACTGGGGTACACGGTCACCAGCCCGGCCCATCGGGGACCTCTGGACAGTCGGTTCCCCTCACCCAGTCACAGGCCACCACAGACCTTCCCCCCTCTGGAAACACCAGCACAGCACCCACCCAGCGGGCCCATACCTCCGTCCCAAGGACACGTCAATCAGCAGTGTGTCCTCCACTACAGGGAACCCAGGATAACACACCACCCCAACACCAGTGACCTGGGGGCAGTGGTAGTGGGCACACGGTCCAGGGGACGGAGGCCCAGGAACACAGGGGAACTGGGAGGGCTGTTGTGCGATAGGGGGCGGACAGGCTCAGGGAACCCACTCTCCACGAGGCCCTCTCCAACTTCATGGGAGCCTACCACCACTTCCAGGAGACGATGGCAACAGTACTGGCCAAGTTTCAGGAGACCCAGCGCCTGCAGGAGGAACAGTATTCGGGCTTCAGGGAGGAACTCAGAGCCATCAATTCCACCCTGGGCACCATCGTAGGGGTGCTGAAGGAAGTACTCAACACCAGACGGGACACTGTGGCACTACAAGGGGCCCCTGACACTAGCATGGATGATGAACTGCCCACCACCTCCGCCGGTGCAAGTGGACAGGAGGCACCGCCACAGGACCACCACACCAGCACCCCACCCCCTGCAGAGGGAGAACCACCTCGCAAAAGGTCCCTGAGATCCAGGACAAAGACAGAGAACGATGGCAAGACCCCGCCAAGAAATGAGACCAACCTGATTTGTCATCCTACTGTCCCACTTTGTCACCCTGTCCATCGTTAAACTGCCCCAGCTCCACTTCCTATGCCCATTAGGGCAATGCACCTGTGTGACTAATAGACTGGACTCTGCCATGGACATTCCTCCACCATCAACCCTCACCATTTTGCTACCCCCTCCAATATTTAGCACTTAAATAAACACCCTTAAAGCACAAAACAATCTGGAGTCAGTCTTGGATTTCGGAATACTGTATTAGCAGCCACTGTGGCAAAAAGCTCTTTCATTTGTAATGTCAACATACCTATGTCACACAGCTCTAGTCCATGAGGAATCAAAGCAGATGGCACACTGTGGGACCCACATCTGTGAAATCGTAAGGGAAAGTGACAAGTCAGTGACCATACACTGGGTGAAAACGACAGACAGTAGAGAGGTAGTAGTGTTTAAGTACATGTAGTAGGCAGGTTTGTATTCTTACCTGTGTTTCACTGAAAATATTGCTGGATCACTGAGTCCCTGTTGTCCATGTCTTCTTCTTCTGCCTCCTCGTCTTCACTGTCCACGGGCTCCACAGCTGCAACAACACCGCCATCTGGACCATCCTCCTGCAGAAAAGGCACCTGTCATCGCAAAGCCAAGTTGTGAAGCATACAGCAGGCCACGATGATCAGGCACACCTTCTTTGGTGAGTAGAATAGGGATCCACCTGTCATATGGAGGCACCTGAACCTCGCCTTCAGGAGGCCGGAGGTCTGCTCGATCACCCTCCTAGTTCGCCCATGGGCCTCATTGTGGCGTTCCTCTGCCCTTGTCCTGGGATTCCTCACTGGGGTCAGTAGCCATGACAGGTTGAGGTAACCAGAGTCACCTGCAAATGGCGACAACTGTTAGACACACACTAACCTGTAGGGATATCCCCAGACCCACACAACCATTCCCACTGACTTGCTTCCAGGTGCTCACCTAATAGCCACACATGGTGCCTCTGGAGTTGACCCATCACATAAGGGATGCCTCTATTCCGCAGGATGTAGGCGTCATGCACTGAGCCAGAGAACTTGGCATTCACATGGGAGATGTACTGGTCTGCCAAACATACCATCTGCACATTCATAGAATGATAACTCTTCCGGTTTCTGTACACCTGTTCACTCCTGTGGTGGGGGACCAAAGCCACATGCGTCCCATCAGTGGCACCTATGATGTTGGGAATATGTCCCAGGCCATAGAAATCACCTTTCACTGTAGGCAAATCCTCCACCTGAGGGAAAACGATGTAGCACCGCATGTGTTTCAGCAGGGCAGACAACCCTCTGGACAACACGTTGGAAAACATATGCTGGGACATCCCTGATGCTATGGCCATTGTAGTTTGAAATGACCCACTTGCTAGGAAATGGAGCACTGGCAGCACCTGCACTTAAGGGGGGATTCCTGTGGGATGGCGGATAGCTGACATCAGGTCTGGCTCCAACTGGGTATACAGTTCCTGGATGTGGCACGGTCAAGCCTGTATGTGATGATCACATGTCTTTCCTCCAATGTCGACAGGTCCACCAACGGTCGGTACACTCGAGGATGCCGCCATCTCCTCACATGTCCCAGGGGATGGTGCCTATGAAGGACAACAGCGAGCACAGAGTCAAACATCTCAGAGGTACATACCCACAGCTTACACAGAACACCAATCATAATCTAAAAGTGGCCTGTATGTGTGTTGAGTCTAGGCCAGGTATGTGTGACGCAGTTGAAAATGAAGCCATGTGGGCCCCTGAAATGGTGGCTGCCTGCCCTCTAAAGTGGGACAATGGGATGTGAGGTAACTGCGCTGGCGTTGTACATCATCGCGGTAGGCGGTCGAAGACCGTGGCGTAATGCTGCATTGGTTAACATTGGACCCTATGGGTCCCAGGAGCCAATGATGATGTACGCCGGCAGTGACGGTACACACTGCCGCGGACGTGACTGCCATTTTCTATCTGTTCAATCACTCAATACCTGATCTTCGACAGGAGAGGACCTACACTGCAAGTGCTGCTGTGACCTCGGTCTGGAAGAGACAATGGCTCCAGTGTCTAGTGAAAGGGCCCCTGCCTTCACATCGGAGGAGTTGGAGAAACCCGTGGATGAGGTCCTCCCCCAGTACACGCTACTCTACGGTCCTCCAGACAAACAGGTAAGTACACTGGGAGCATGCTGTATGGGCTATGCCTGTGTGGAGAGGTGTGGATGTAAGAAGGAAGGGGGGAGAGTGCAGCGTGCATGAACCGACGGTGAGTGCATGTGCCACATGGCAAGGGTAGGTAGGGGGGCTAATGACTGTGGCGGTGCAGTTGGTAATAAGTTTCTCTTCCCCCTGTACAAATCATGTAGGTCAGCGCCCACCAGAAAAAATATATTTGGCGTGCCATCCCCAAGGACGTCCGGACCCTGGGGTCTACCACAGACGGAGCACCCACTGCCGGAAAAGATGGGAGGACATTCGCCGCTGGAGCAAGAAGACGGCAGAGGCTCAGCTGGGGATGGCCTCCCAATGTGGGAGGGGTGCCTGTCGCACCATGACCACCCTGATGTTCAGGATCCTGGCGGTGGCGTAGCCGAGGTTGGCTGGGCGCTTGAGGGCATCACAGCAGTCACAAGGGGGTGAGTACACTCTCATTCTGCTGATTTTGCACGCAGTGGAGGGGTCTGGGTGGGGGAGGTGGGCTGTGGGTTTCCCTAGGCCAGGGCGAGTTCCGTAGGCAAGGTCCCTCGGTAAGGCAGGCCATGTGGCACCCCACCGCACCTCTGTAGAGTGCCAAGTACACCTGGTCATGCCCCTGTGTCATCCATGTGTATCCAGATGTCGTCCAAAGCCTAGTAGGCCATTTCCCAGAAATTGAACAGTGGAGCCCAAGAGCACGGCGTAGTGCAGGGGGCTTCTGTGTCTGTTGTGTCCGGCAACGGTAGCTGTAATGCATGCACTCAACATGTCTTTCTTCTGTCGCCCCCCCCCTTTTTGTGGTCTCCCTGTTCTTGTGTGCATTAGCATCATCAGGTGGAGGAGCAGTGGCACCGGAGCACGAGGGGGCTGCATCCCACATGGCCATGGAGGGCCACACTACGGAATCAGACTTCACCAGTGGGACGGAGGGCGAGGGGTGCTCCACGGCGGGGACAGGAGCTGAGACCAGCGACACGGACTCGTCCTCTGATGGGAGCTCCCTTGTGGTGGCGGCAACATCTGTGCCCCCCATCTACAGGTACAGCTGCCACCCCCCCTTCCAGCAGCCCCTCAGCCTTTGCCCCGTGCCCGCTCACCCAGGAGGGTGGGCATCACCTTCGCCCCAGGCACCTCAGGCCCTGCCCCAGTCACGCCTACTGCCCTCAGTGAGGAGCCATTGACCTCCTCAGGTCCCTCACTGTTGGGCAGTCTATCATTTTGAATACCATCCAGGGTGTAGAAAGGCAGTTGCAACAAACAAATGCATTCCTGGAGGGCATTCATTCTGGTCAGGCGGCCCTTCAGCAAGCTTTTCAGACTCTGGCCTCAGCACTGATGGCAGCCATTGTCCCTGTGTCTAGCCTCCCCCCTCCAACTTCCTCCACCCAGACCCAATCCCCTGTACCCCAGCCTCTCCCAAGCACACCTCTAGACCAGCATGCACACACGTCAACACACAAGGAAAGCTCAGGCAAACATAAGCACCACACATCCCAAAGGCACTCACGCAAGCATCACACACATGCAGACAAATCAACATCCACTGCCTCCACTGTGTCCCCCTCCTCCTCGTCTCCCTCCTCCCTCCCAGTCTCGTCTACACTCACACCTGCATGCACTACCTCTACAGCCACTACTACCATCACCAGGGCACCCACCACCACACCCCGCTCACGTGCAGTCACCACCCCCACTACCATTCACACGTCCCCTGTGTCCTCTCCCAGTGAGTCTGTGATGCCCCCTCCCAAGATACACAAACGCAGGCACACACCCACCCAACAGCCATCCACCTCACGACAGCCTCCAGCGCATGCACCTTCACCCAAAGTCAGCAAACGAACACCTCCTACAACCACAAACTCTTCCTCCACTCCCAAACCCCCTCCAGCTACCCGTCCCAGTGTCTCCCAAAAACTTTTCCTGTCCAACCTTGACCTCTTTCCCACACTTCCCCCACCCCGTCCATCTCCTAGGTCCCGAACTAGCACCTCAGCCACAACATCTCCGGGACCAGTGGTGCCTGTAGTCAACGGAATCTGGAGTGCACCAGGGCAGCCAGTGTGGCACGGAGCAACAGCACAGACAGTCCCCCACCTGTGAAGCATCAGAAGTTGGTCAGTGGTCGGCGGGAGAGGGGGAAGACACCAGCCACCAAAGCCACTCCCAGGGGTTCCGGTGGGAGTGTAGAGTCAGCTGCGACACCTTCCAAGGTGGGGAAGGGCCACAAGAAACCAGGAAAGTCTGGGAAGAGCAGCACGGCGGAGGCCACAGCCGTCATCCCCACTGCCCAGGAGGCCACAGCCATCATCCCCGCTGACCAGGAGGCCACAGCCGCCATCCCCGCTGACCAGGAGGCCAAGGCCGTCATCCCCGCTGACACAGTGAGGACCGCCAGCACAAGGCCCGCTGGGCTAGAGAGGACCACCAGCACAAGCCCCGCTGGGCTAGAGAGGACTGCCAGCACAAGCCCCGCTGGGACAGTGAGGACTGCCAGCACAAGCCCCGCTGGGACAGAGAGGACCGCCAGCACAAGCCCCGCTGGGACAGAGGACCGCCAGCACAAGCCCCACTGGGACAGTGAGGACCGCCAGCACAAGCCTCACTTGGACAGAGAGGACCGCCAGCACAAGCCCCGCTGGGACAGAGAGGACCGCCAGCAAAAGCCCCGCTGGGACAGAGAGGACCGCCAGCACAACCCCCGCTGGGACAGAGCGGACCGCCAGCACAAGCCCCGCTGGGCCATGAAGGACAGCCGGCACAAGCCCCGCTGGGCCATGAAGGACCGCCAGCAGCTGAGTCACTGCAAAGGAGCCCGGCGCTCTAAGCACCACTGAACAGGGCACCGCCATCTCAAGCACCGCTAAACAGGGCACCGCCATCTCAAGCACCGCTGAACAGGGCACCGCCGTCTCAAGCACTGCTGAACAGGACACCGCCGTCTCAAGCACCGCTGAACAGGGCACCGCCGTCTCAAGCACCGCTGAACAGGGCACCGCCGTCTCAAGCACCGCTGAACAGGGCACCGCCGTCTCAAGCACCGCTGAATAGGGCACCGCCATCTCAAGCACCGCTGAACAGGGCACCGCCATCTCAAGCAACACTGGCCCATGAGCGTCAAGGGCACTGACGCTACTGAGTCCGTCACGGGCAGAATGAAGCACTCTGGGCACCATGCCCCCTCCAGAACCAGTGGAGAGATCCATCCAATACCTCTGTCCTTAGCAGGATGAAGCACTCTGGGCACCATGCCCCCTCCAGAACCAGTGGAGAGATCCATCCACTACCTCTGTCCTTAGCAGGATGAAGCACTCTGGGCACAATGCCCCCTCCAGAAACAGTGGAGAGATCCATCCACTACCTCTGTCCTTAGCAGGATGAAGCACTCTGGGCACAATGCCCCCTCCAGAACCAGTGGAGACTGTTATCCACTTGAGAGACTGTTTTTTGCACTCCCCAGGATTGAACAGTGGGCAAACCACCCGCTGGAGAGACTTGTGAGACAGAGGCTTTGCACTCCCCAGGATGGAACAGTGTGCAAACCACCCACTGTAGAGACTTGAGAGACTGTGGCTTTGCACTCCCCAGGATTGAAAAGTGGGCAAACTACCTACTGGAGAGACTTGTGAGACTGTGGCTTTGCACGCCCCAGGATGGAACAGTGGGCAAACCACCCACTGTAGAGACTTGAGAGACTGTGGCTTTGCACTCCCCAGGATTTAACAGTGGGCAAATCACCCACTGGAGAGACTTGTGAGACTGTGGCTGTGCTCTCCCCAGGATGGAACAGTGGGCAAAGCACCCACTGCAGAGACTTGAGAGACTGTGGCTTTGGACTCGCCAGGATTAAACAGTGGGCAAAGCACCCACTGGATAGACTTGAGAGACTGTGGCTTTGCACTCCCCAGGATTGAATAGTGGGCAAACCACCCACTGGAGAGACTTGTGAGATTGTGGCTTTGCACTCCCCAGGATGGAACAGTGGGCAAACCACCCACTGTAGAGGCTTGAGAGACTGTGGCTTTGCACTCCCCAGGATTGAACAGTGGGCAAACCACCCACTGTAGAGACTTGTGAGACTGTGGCTTTGCACTCCCCAGGATGTAACAGTGGGCATGTGGCCCTCTCGTGGATTTGGTGTCGTGCACTCAACCGGCTGAGGTGCCCCCCCTTTCCCTCCCCCTGAGGTGCCTGTTTTCTTGCTCTCTGATGCCCCTGCATTGTTCTCTCCGTCATGGCCGGGGATCTTGTGTGGGCCTCGCCCATACCGTGTGGGCCCAGTGTTCCACGGACTTAATTGGAGCACTACCTGGACTACTATGCTTGGTGTATATTTTGTTAATGGTGTATATATATATTTTTGCCTACTTGCTTTTAATATATTACAATGGTTACACTCATTTATTTTTGTCTTTGCATTCTTCCGGGGTGGTTTGGGAAGTGTAACTATAATGTATCATGATGTATTATTAATGTGTGTGTTGTCGTGGGTGAGGGTGGGGGTGGGGGTGTTGCGTATTGCGTGTGTGTGTCCCTGTTTTTTCCCTCCGCCCTCCCCTGTGTCGTAGGTGCAGTACTCACCGTGGTCTTCGCCGTCGGCATTCGTGCTCCTGGTAGAGGAGCAGGAAGACTATCGAATTTGGAGTTCCGGCTCCATGGTGTCCTAGTTGCTCATGGGGTGTGTAGAGTTGAGCGTTTTCCCTTCAGAATCCTGTTTCCGCCGTGTTTTTATCCGCGGTGAATCCGCCCTGGAAAAGGTGGCGGATTGGTAGGTTGTGATACTGTGGGCGGTACTTTGTCCTCCGCCTGTCTGTTGGCGGTGACCGCTGCGCTGTTTGTTTGTACCACCGTGGCGGTCGGAGTGTTAAAGTGGCTGTCTTTGTTGGCAGTTTCCGCCACCGTCGTAATTGCAAAAATGTTACCGCCGGCCTGTTGGCGGTCTTACCGCCGCTTTAACACCGACCACCAGGGTTGTAATGACCACCTATGTCATGCCTAGCTCCCACCAGTCCCACACTACAAAGACGTGTTGTATATCTCAGTGTGTTAGCTCTCCCCAAATTCCTAATAATTCGGATTTTATATCAATTATCAGGGTTGTATCTGAGACAGTTGTTAAACATATTATCACCTCAGTCCAGAACTCTTTAACCTGTAGACATTCCTATAAATTATGAAATAAGATCCTCTTCTGTCTGCATTCCCTGGCACATATATCATCCAGAATGTATTCAAATTATGCAAATGAATCATTTTTGCCTGAGCATGGGTTATACAAGTCTAAACTAAGAACAAGTGGCCATTGTTCTCATGTACTTTTTTTCCTCATCCCAGCCTATATTATCTGTAACTACTCCATCTTATGCCCATATTTCCTTAGTTTTGTTCATAAGAATTGATGGACTATTGATCAGATAAATAAGCAAGACAATGGGGGTTATTCTAACTTTGGAGGAGGTGTTAATCCGTCCCAAAAGTGACGGAAAAGTGACGGATTTACCACCAGCCGTATTACGAGTCCATTATATCCTATGGAACTCGTAATACGGCTGGTGGTATATCCGTCACTTTACCGTCACTTTTGGGACGGATTAACACTCCTCCAAAGTTAGAATAACCCCCAATATGCCTTTGTAAGTTAGCAGACATTGTTTCATATTGGATATGAAATTCATCCTCCATTCAAATGAATAATTAATTTTATTAGGTTGACGTGCACAGCTGTCTAGTTGGACTTCTTGGAGACATTTTGAAAGCATCCCTGGAAATTTATTCCGGCCATTGCTTACCATTGGTGTTGTGTTTTGTAACTCATATTTTGTTGCTTTCTTTTTGCTGGCTTTATTTGTTTTAGGCTGGCTAGCATTTGTTCCATCCTGTGGAGTATAGCCTGTATTCTTCCATGATGGCTCCCTTGCTGTAAACAGGCATTTAATTTTTTTTCTTATCTAGTCACATTTGCTGTACATTCAGAGACAGAGGTCAAATGTCAGACTCCGTCTTCTGAGGGAGATTGGTGTTTACTTTCCTTTCTCTGACTTCAAAGTGACAGGATTTATGTGACAATCTGGGGTTGTGAAAGGAAAGGCTTTTTTCTAGCACACAACACAATTTAAATGTCTGTAAATTAACTATGCATGTATTTCAGAATATATTAGAACTAGGAAACCACAAATGAAGCACATTTTTTGTACTTCTGAAGTGTGGTGGAAACAAATATATTATTATGTTAAAAACAAATCAAATCTCTAGGTGATCCTATTTTCACACACTATGGGACATATTTATGAGAAAGCGGAGCATCGGTCTCGATGTGCCACTTCTCCTGTGTCACCTTTGCCCTACCTAACAACACCATGGTTGCGCTGAATTTAGAATACAGCGCACCATGGCAGTCATTTTCAAAACAGCGTCATCATTTTTTTTGCTGTTGTGACGCTTTGCTGCACTAGTGTCAAAAATATTAACACTAGTGCAGCAAAGCAAAGGGAGGCCCATTGATTTTAATGGATGCATCATTTTAATGCCTGCCTTGAGCAGGCATTGAAAATGAGGGAAAAAATGGTGCAGTGAAATCCAGTAATTTAGTATTAATTCTAGATGAATCTAGTAATATAGCATTTTTTGGTCCTTCTTGAATTGAAACGGCCCCCTTTGTATACATTCTGCCTGGCGCAGGCATAATGTGGTGCAAGGGGTTGCAAGGTGGTGCAATGCATGCATTGTGGCACTTTGTAAATCTGGCGCGGGGGAAAGGCCACCTTAGCGCAAAAAATGACACTAAGGCTGCACAAGGGGCATGTAAATATGTTCCTATTTTTTGTGTTCTGTATATAATTTCATCATTAAAACTATATGTCTCTGCAAATGTAATGGTCATTTCAATTGAAAATGTGCTGTCCGTAACAACGGTGTGCTAGCTACCATACCCTGCACACTCCGTTCTATGACTCTCCATTCTATGACACTCTACTCTACTCTACATCCCTCCTGCCTATGCCACTCTACGTCGCTCCACTCTATGCCACCCACTCTAGTCCACTCTACCTCTCTCAATGTCACTGTACTCTACGCAACTCTAGTCCACCCTACTTCACTCAACTTCATGCCACTCTACGCCACTCCACTCTTCTTGACTCTATGCCACCCTACTCTATACCACTCTACTCTATGTCACTCAACTCAACTCTATGGCACTCTATTTCACTCTATGCCACTCCACTCCAGGATACTTCACTCTATGACAATCCACTCTGACACTCTAATCCATTCAACTCTACTCCACTCTGTGCCACTCTATTCCATCCCACTCTACTCCACTCCACATTACACCACTTCATTCTGCAACACTCCACACCACTTCATTCAAGGCCACCTTACTTAGCTCTACAGCCCTCTATTCCTCTCCACTCTACTTTACACCATGCCACGTTACTCCATGCCACTCCACTCTACTCCACACCATGGCACTCCAATCTATGCCACTGCACTCTACGACACGTTCTTCCACTCTACAACCCTTTACTCCACTCTATGCTATGCCATTCTATGATACTCAGCTCTACAAAACTCCACTGTACATCACTCCACTCTATGACACACTACTTCACTCCACTCTACTCTATTCCACTCTATGCCAGTCTATGCCAGTACACGCTACAACAATCTACAACACGCTATACCTCTGTAGACACTCTATGTCACTTAACTGTAGGTCACTCTGCTCCACTCTACTCCACTCTATCACACTCTACTCCACCCTAGGCCACTTTATGCCACTCTATGTCTCTCTATTCCACTCTACACCACTCCATGCCCCTCCACTCTAAGACACTGTACTCCACTCTATGCCTTTACACTCTATGACACTTTACTCTACTCTACTTTACACCACTCCTCACTACTCCAAACTACTCTACAACACACTACTCCACCCTATGACACTCTACTCCACTTCCTGCCCCTCCACCTTATGCCCGTCCTTTCTATACCCTCCATTTTATGGCCCTCCATTCTACACCCTCCACTCTTTGCCTCTCCACTTTACAGTACTCCACTCCACTCTCCAACACTCCACTCTACTCTACTCCTCTCTATGACACTCCACTCTACTTCATTCCCCACTCTACTCCACTCTACTCCTCTTCACTTCACTCTGATCCATGACACTCCATTTCACTCTACGACACTTCACTCTACAACACAACACAATACTCTACACCACACCACTGTACAACACTCTACTCCACTCTATACCTCTCCACTCTAAGCCTCTCCTCTCTATGCTCCTTCACTCTAAGCCCCTCCACTCTATGCCCTCACTCCACATCCCTCTATGACACTTCACTCTACAACATACAACTCTTCTTCACTTTCCACTCTACTCTACTCCACTCTACTTCATGACACTCCGCTCTAATCAATGACACTCCACTCTACGATACTACACTCTATGACACAACACTCAACTGTATTCCATGACACTCCACTCTATTCCACAACACTCCACTCTACTCCACCCCATGTCACTCTCCTCTACACCACTAACATATAGCCATCCTAAAGGGCAGCCACCCTGATGTACAACATGGCAAACTACATTGGGAAAGGCAATAGCTCTGGCATAGGCGAGCCCTATTGCTTTTCCAATCCTTGTTTTATAAGTGTGTGTCTTACCTGAAGGTATGGGATTATATATTTTTAAATGATATCCAGAGCTATATATTTGGGAGTAATTACCAGAAGGTCATAGGGAAGTCAGACAAAAATAGGCCTGTTTGGGCAGGGGAAAATTCTTAGAATTGTATCTTGAGTTGATTCCAATCTCAGGCTTGTGTGTCATATAGGAAAAGCTGGAATAAAGGAAAGAAGAGCTGTTTGAGCTTCATTATTAATCAGACCATCTATTTTTCTGGTTAATTTAAGTGTATCCTCCTATTGAAGAAACATATAAGAAATGCTGTCCACCACCTCAGAACACAACTGCACTGGAGAGGAATAGAAAAGCAACAGCCTGTTCCTGTGGCTGCCTGGATGAAGACCACAGTCCAAACTTGCCCTCGCCTGTACCTAATTGCTCGAATTAACCAGATAAGCTGCCGTTCTGAAGTATCAAGGAGATAAAATGCTGAAGACAATTGGCAAGAAGCCTAAGCAGATCTGGCTGGGGTGAGACATCGAGTCTGCCCTCCACTGCCGAACTATAGCAGGAAAAAAGGGTAGGTAGGTCTATCCCCTTTCAGGATTGGGGCTAGAATCTCCCAAAAGAGTGGCAGCAGTAAAACTGGAAGAATTTGAGTAAACCAGTCAGAAATATGACTTCCTAGGCCTATGCCCTCTAGCCCTTTGTGCAGCAGAACAATTTGCAAGTGTCGGGAGACATAGGAGAAAGCTGGCTCACCACTATTTGGGCTTTGGAGTAACGCCTCCCTCCTTCCACCAACCTTAAGTGTTAAGCCATACTGCTTATGAGTTGGCAAGTGTAGGAAGTTGGCTCTGTATGCACTATTTCAAAGTAAGGAATAGTATGCACAGAGTCCAAGGGTTCCCCTTAGAGGTAAGATAGTGCCAAAAAGAGATAATACTAATGCTCTATTTTGTGGTAGTGTGGTCGAGCAGTAGGCTTATCAAAGGAGTAGTGTTAAGCATTTATTGTACATACACACAGGCAATAAATGAGGAACACACACTCAGAGACAAATCCAGGCCAATAGGTTTTGTTATAGAAAAATATATTTTCTTAGTTTATTTTAAGAACCACAGGTTCAAATTCTACATGTAATATCTCATTTGAAAGGTATTGCAGGTAAGTACTTTAGGAACTTTGAATAATTACAGTAGCATATATACTTTTCACATAAAACACAAATAGCTGTTTTAAAAGTGGACACTGCAATTTTCACAGTTCCTGGGGGAGGTAAGTTATTGTTAGTTTTAGCAGGTAAGTAAATCACTTACAAGTCTCAGGTTTGGGTCCAAGGTAGCCCACCGTTGGGGGTTCAGAGCAACCCCAAAGTTACCACACCAGCAGCTCAGGGCCGGTCAGGTGCAGAGGTCAAAGAGGTGCCCAAAACACATAGGCTTCAATGGAGAGAAGGGGGTGCCCCGGTTCCAGCCTGCCAGCAGGTAAGTACCCGCGTCTTCGGAGGGCAGACCAGGGGGGTTTTGTAGGGCACCGGGGGGGACACAAGTCAGCACAAAAAGTACACCCTCAGCAGCGCGGGGGCGGCCGGGTGCAGTGTGTAAACAAGCGTTGGGTTCTCTGTAGGTTTCAATGGGAGACCAAGGGGTCTCTTCAGCGGTGCAGGAAGGCAAGGGAGGGGCTCCTCGGGGTAGCCACCACCTGGGCAAGGGAGAGGGCATCCTGGGGGTCACTCCTGCACAGAAGTTCCGTTCCTTCAGGTGCTGGGGGCTGCGGGTGCAGGGTCTTTTCCAGCCGTCGGGACTTTAGGTTCAGGCAGTCGCGGTCAGGGGGAGCCTCGGGATTCCCTCTGCAGGCGTCGCTGTGGGGGATAAGGGGGGACAACTTTGGTTACTCACGGTCTCAGAGTCACCGGAGGGTCCTCCCTGAGGTGTTGGTTCTCCACCAGTCGAGTCGGGGTCGCCGGGTGCAGTGTTGCAAGTCTCACGCTTCTTGCAGAGATTTGCAGGGGTCTTTAAATCTGCTCCTCTGTAACAAAGTTGCAGTTCTTTTGGAGCAGTGCCGCTGTCCTCAGGAGTTTCTAGTCTTTCTTGAAGCAGGGCAGTCCTCTGAGGATTCAGAGGTCGCTGGTCCTTGGGAAAGCGTCGCTGGAGCAGGGTTCTTTGGAAGGCAGGAGACAGGCCGGTAGGTCTGGGGCCAAAGCAGTTGGTGTCTTCTTTTCTTCCTCTGCAGGGGTCTTTCAGCTCAGCAGTCCTCTTCTTCTTGTAAGTTGCAGGAATATAAATTCTTAGGTTCAGGGGAGCCCTTAAATACTAAATTTAAGGGCGTGTTTAGGTCTGGGGGGTTAGTAGCCAATGGCTACTAGCCCTGAGGGTGGGTACACCCTCTTTGTGCCTCCTCCCAAGGGGAGGGGGTCACATCCTTAATCCTATTGGGGAATCCTCCATCTGCAAGATGGAGGATTTCTAAAAGTTAGAGTTACTTCAGCTCAGGACACCTTAGGGGCTGTCCTGACTGGCCAGTGGCTCCTCCTTGTTATTCTCATTATCTCCTCCGGTCTTGCCGCCAAAAGTGGGGGCCGTGGCCGGAGGGGGCGGGCAACTCCACTAGCTGGAGTGTCCTGCGGGGCTGGAACAAAGGGGTGAGCCTTTGAGGCTCACCGCCAGGTGTTACAGCTCCTGCCTGGGGGAGGTGTTAGCATCTCCACCCAGTGCAGGCTTTGTTACTGGCCTCAGAGTGACAAAGGCACTCTCCCCATGGGGCCAGCAACATGTCTCGGTTGTGGCAGGCTGCTGGAACCAGTCAGCCTACACAGATAGTCGGTTAAGGTTTCAGGGGGCACCTCTAAGGTGCCCTCTGGGGTGTATTTCACAATAAAATGTACACTGGCATCAGTGTGCATTTATTGTGCTGAGAAGTTTGATACCAAACTTTCCAGTTTTCAGTGTAGCCATTATGGTGCTGTGGAGTCCGAGTTTGACAGACTCCCAGACCATATACTCTTATGGCTACCCTGCACTTACAATGTCTAAGGTTTGGTTTAGACACTGTAGGGGCACACTACTCATGCACTGGTGCCCTCACCTATGGTATAGTGCACCCTGCCTTAGGGCTGTAAGGCCTACTAGAGGGGTGACTTATCTATACTGCATAGGCAGTGTGAGGTTGGCATGGCACCCTGAGGGGAGTGCCATATCGACTTACTCGTTTTGTTCTCACCAGCACACACAAGCTGGTAAGCAGTGTGTCTGGGCTGAGTGAGGGGTCCCCAGGGTGGCATAAGATATGCTGCAGCCCTTAGAGACCTTCCCTGGCATCAGGGCCCTTGGTACCAGGGGTACCAGTTACAAGGGACTTACCTGGATGCCAGGGTGTGCCAATTGTGGAATCAAAAGTACAGGTTAGGGAAAGAACACTGGTGCTGGGGCCTGGTTAGCAGGCCTCAGCACACTTTCAATTCAAAACATAGCATCAGCAAAGGCAAAAAGTCAGGGGGTAACCATGCCAAGGAGGCATTTCCTTACACAACCCCCCCCCAAACGAAAGAGGATGAGACTAACCGTTCCCAAGAGAGTCTTCATTTTCTAAGTGGAAGAACCTGGAAAGGCCATCTGCATTGGCATGGGCAGTCCCAGGTCTGTGTTCCACTATAAAGTCCATTCCCTGTAGGGAGATGGACCACCTCAACAGTTTTAGATTTTCACCTTTCATTTGCATCAGCCATCTGAGAGGTCTGTGGTCAGTCTGAACTAGGAAGTGAGTACCAAAGAGGTATGGTCTCAGCTTCTTCAGGGACCAAACCACTGCAAAGGCCTCCCTCTCAATGGCACTCCAACGCTGCTCCCTGGGGAGTAACCTCCTGCTAATGAAAGCAACAGGCTGGTCAAGGCCATCATCATTTGTTTGGGACAAAACTGCCCCTATCCCATGTTCAGAGGCATCTGTCTGCACAATGAACTGCTTGGAGTAATCTGGAGCTTTTAGAACTGGTGCTGTGCACATTGCTTGTTTCAGGGTGTCAAAGGCCTGTTGGCATTCTACAGTCCAGTTTACTTTCTTGGGCATTTTCTTGGAGGTGAGTTCGGTGAGGGCTGTCACAATGGATCCATATCCCTTCACAAACCTCCGGTAGTGCCCAGTCAAGCCAAGAAATGCCCTGACTTGAGTCTGGGTTTTTGGAGCTGCCCAGTCCAGAATAGTCTGGATCTTAGGCTGGAGTGGCTGAACTTGGCCTCCACCTACAAGGTGTCCCAAGTAAACCACAGTTCCCTGCCCTATCTGGCATTTGGATGCCTTGATAGAGAGGCCTGCAGATTGCAGAGCCTTCAAAACCTTCTTCAGGTGGACCAGGTGATCCTGTCAGTTGGAGCTAAAGACAGCAATATCGTCAAGATAAGCTGCACTGAAGGACTCCAAGCCAGCAAGGACTTGATTCACCAACCTTTGGAAGGTGGCAGGGGCATTCTTTAAACCAAAGGGCATAACAGTGAACTGATAATGCCCATCAGGTGTGGAGAATGCTGTCTTTTCTTTTGCTCCAGGGGCCATTTTGATTTGCCAGTACCCTGCTGTTAAGTCAAAGGTACTTAAGAATTTGGCAGCCCCTAATTTATCAATCAGCTCATCAGCTCTAGGAATGGGATGGGCATCTGTCTTGGTGACAGAGTTAAGTCATCTCTCTCTTTCCATCTTTGGTGTGAGGTTTGGGGACTAAGACCACTGGGCTAGCCCAGGGGCTGTCAGAGTACTCAATTACTCCCAATTCCAGCATCTTGTGGACTTCCACCTTGATGCTTTCCTTAACTTGGTCAGACTGTCTGAATATTTTGTTTTTGACAGGCATGCTGTCTCCTGTGTCCACATCATGGGTACACAGGTGTGTCTGACCAGGGGTTAGGGAAAAGAGCTCAGCAAACTGCTGCAGGACTTTCCTACAGTCAGATTGCTGTTGGCCAGAGAGGGTGTCTGAATAGATCACTCCCTCTACTGAGCCATCCTTAGGGTTTGATGACAGAAGATCAGGGAGAGGTTCACTCTCAGCTTCCTGATCCTCATCTGTTACCATTAACAGATTTACGTCAGCCCTGTCATGGAAGAGCTTAAGGCGGTTCACATGGATCACCCTCTTGGGGCTCCTGCTTGTGTCCAGGTCTACCAGGTAGGTGACCTGACTCTTCCTCTCTAGCACTGGGTAAGGGCCACTCCATTTGTCCTGAAGTGCCCTGGGAGCCACAGGCTCCAAAACCCAGACTTTCTGCCCTGGTTGGAATTCAACCAGTGCAGCCTTTTGGTCATACCAAAACTTCTGGAGCTGTTGGCTGGCCTCAAGGTTTTTACTTGCCTTTTCCATGTACTCTGCCATCCTTGAGCGAAGGCCAAGTACATAGTCCACTATGTCTTGTTTAGGCTCATGAAGAGGTCTCTCCCAGCCTTCTTTAACAAGAGCAAGTGGTCCCCTTACAGGGCGGCCAAACAGAAGTTCAAAGGGTGAGAACCCTACTCCCTTCTGAGGCACCTCTCTGTAAGCGAAAAGCAGACATGGCAAGAGGACATCCCATCTCCTTTTGAGTTTTTCTGGGAGCCCCATGATCATGCCCTTTAATGTCTTGTTGAATCTCTCAACAAGGCCATTAGTTTGTGGATGATAGGGTGTAGTGAATTTATAAGTCACTCCACACTCATTCCACATGTGTTTCAGGTATGCCGACATGAAGTTGGTACCTCTGTCAGACACCACCTCCTTAGGGAAGCCCACTCTGGTAAAGATACCAATGAGGGCCTTGGCTACTGCAGGGGCAGTAGTCGACCTAAGGGGAATAGCTTCAGGATACCTAGTAGCATGATCCACTACTACTAGGATGTACATATTTCCTGAGGCTGTGGGAGGTTCAAGTGGACCCACTATGTCCACACCCACTCTTTCAAAGGGGACCCCCACCACTGGAAGTGGAATGAGGGGGGCCTTTGGATGTCCACCTGTCTTACCACTGGCTTGACAGGTGGTACAGGAGGTGCAAAACTCCTTAACCTTCTGGGACATGTTGGGCCAGTAGAAGTGGTTGACTAACCTCTCCCACGTCTTGGTTTGTCCCAAATGCCCAGCAAGGGGAATATCATGGGCTAAGGTCAGAATAAACTCTCTGAACCCCTGAGGCACTACCACTCTCCTAGTGGCACCAGGTTTGGGATCTCTTGCCTCAGTGTACAGGAGTCCATCTTCCCAATAGACCCTATGTGTTCCAGTTTTCTTGCCATTGGACTCTTCAGCTGCTTGCTGCCTAAGGCCTTCAAGAGAGGGACAGGTTTCTTGTCCCTTACACAACTCTTCCCTTGAGGGTCCCCCTGGACCTAAGAGCTCAACCTGGTAAGGTTCCAGCTCCATAGGCTCAGTTCCCTCAGAGGGCAGAACTTCTTCCTGAGAAGAGAGGCTCTCTTTTTCTTGTTGTGTTGCAGCTGGTTTCCCAGCTGACTTTCCTTTTCTCTTGGTAGGCTGGGCCTTTCTACCAGACTCCAGCTCTACTTTTTCACCCTGTGCCTTGCACTGTGCCCTTGTCTTGACACACACCAGTTCAGGGATACCCAGCATGGCTGCATGGGTTTTCAGTTCTACCTCAGCCCATGCTGAGGACTCCAGGTCATTTCCAAGCAAACAGTCTACTGGGATATTTGAGGAGACCACCACCTGTTTCAGGCCATTGACCCCTCCCCACTCTAAAGTTACCATTGCCATGGGATGTACTTTAGTTTGATTGTCAGCATTGGTGACTGGATAGGTTTGTCCAGTCAGGTAATGGCCAGGGGAAACCAGTTTCTCTGTCACCATAGTGACACTGGCACCTGTATCCCTCAGGCCCTCTACACTTGTCCCATTAATTAAGAGCTGCTGCCTGTATTTTTGCATGTTAGGGGGCCAGGCTGCCAGTGTGGCTAAATCCACCCCACCCTCAGAGACTAATGTAGCTTCAGTGTGACACCTGATTTGCTCTGGGCACACTGTTGATCTCACTTGGAGACTAGCCATTCCAGTGTTAGCTGGAGTGGAGTTTGAAGTGGTATTTTTCTTGGGACAGGCCTTGTCTCCAGTTTGGTGTCCAGACTGACTACAGCTACGACACCAGGCCTTTTTGGGATCAAAGTTTTTACCCTTGTACCCAGAATTGTTTTGTGAAGAGGCTCTGGGCCCACCCTCCTGTGCAGGTTTTTGGGGGCCTGTAGAAGACTCTTTACTATTTTTGTTTTTGGCTGTCTCACCACCCTTCCCCTGGGGAGGTTTTGTGACCCCTTTCTTTTGGTCACCCCCTGTGGAAGTTTTGGACACCCTAGTCTTGACCCAATGGTCCGCCTTCTTTCCCAATTCTTGGGGAGAAATTGGTCCTAGGTCTACCAGATGCTGATGCAGTTTATCATTGAAACAATTACTTAATAGGTGTTCTTTCACAAATAAATTGTACAGCCCATCATAATTGCTTACACCACTGCCTTGAATCCAACCATCTAGTGTTTTTACTGAGTAGTCTGCAAAGTCAACCCAGGTCTGGCTCGAGGATTTTTGAGCCCCCCTGAATCTAATCCTATACTCCTCAGTGGAGAATCCAAAGCCCTCAATCAGGGTACCCTTCATGAGGTCATAAGATTCTGCATCTTTTCCAGAGAGTGTGAGGAGTCTATCCCTACACTTTCCTGTGAACATTTCCCAAAGGAGAGCACCCCAGTGAGATTTGTTCACTTTTCTGGTTACACAAGCCCTCTCAAAAGCTGTGAACCATTTGGTGATGTCACCACCATCTTCATATTTAGTTACAATCCCTTTAGGGATTTTCAACATGTCAGGAGAATCTCTGACCCTATTTATGTTGCTGCCACCATTGATGGGTCCTAGGCCCATCTCTTGTCTTTCCCTTTCTATGGCTAGGATCTGTCTTTCCAAAGCCAATCTTTTGGCCATCCTGGCTAAATGGATGTCCTCTTCACTGGAGTTATCCTCAGTGATTTCAGAGAGGTTGGTCCCTCCTGTGAGGGAGCCAGCATCTCTGACTATTATGCTTGGAGTCAGGGCTTGAGAGGCCCTTTCTTCCCTAGATAGGACTGATAGGGGGGAATCACCCTCCAAGTCACTATCATCATCCTCTGAGTTGCCATCCTCAGAGGGGTTGGCCTTTTCAAACTCTGCCAACAGCTCCTGGAGCTGTAGTTTGGAAGGTCTGGGGCCCATTACTATTTTCTTTATTTTACAGAGTGACCTTAGCTCCCTCATCTTAAGATGGAGGTAAGGTGTGGTGTCGAGTTCCACCACATTCATCTCTGCACTAGACATTATGCTTCTAAAAGTTGGAATACTTTTTAAGAATCTAAAACTAGTTCTAGAATCTAATTCAAACGTTTACCAAACTTTTAAACTCTAAAAGCAATGCTAACAGGGACTAACACTAGGCCCTAGCAGGACTTTAAAGAATTTAGAAAAATTTCAAATTGCAAAAAATCAATTTCTAATGACAATTTTTGGAATTTGTCGTGTGATCAGGTATTGGCTGAGTAGTCCAGCAAATGCAAAGTCTTGTACCCCACCGCTGATCCACCAATGTAGGAAGTTGGCTCTGTATGCACTATTTCAAAGTAAGGAATAGTATGCACAGAGTCCAAGGGTTCCCCTTAGAGGTAAGATAGTGGCAAAAAGAGATAATACTAATGCTCTATTTTGTGGTAGTGTGGTCGAGCAGTAGGCTTATCAAAGGAGTAGTGTTAAGCATTTGTTGTACATACACACAGGCAATAAATGAGGAACACACACTCAGAGACAAATCCAGGCCAATAGGTTTTGTTATAGAAAAATATATTTTCTTAGTTTATTTTAAGAACCACAGGTTCAAATTCTACATGTAATATCTCATTTGAAAGGTATTGCAGGTAAGTACTTTAGGAACTTTGAATAATTACAGTAGCATATATACTTTTCTCATAAAACACAAATAGCTGTTTTAAAAGTGGACACAGTGCAATTTTCACAGTTCCTGTGGGAGGTAAGTTATTGTTAGTTTTAGCAGGTAAGTAAATCACTTGCAAGTCTCAGGTTTGGGTCCAAGGTAGCCCACCGTTGGGGGTTCAGAGCAACCCCAAAGTTACCACACCAGCAGCTCAGGGCCGGTCAGGTGCAGAGGTCAAAGAGGTGCCCAAAACACATAGGCTTCAATGGAGAGAAGGGGGTGCCCCGGTTCCAGCCTGCCAGCAGGTAAGTACCCGTGTCTTCGGAGGGCAGACCAGGGGGGTTTTGTAGGGCACCGGGGGGGACACAAGTCAGCACAAAAAGTACACCCTCAGCAGCGCGGGGGCGGCCGGGTGCAGTGTGTAAACAAGCGTCGGGTTCTCTGTAGGTTTCAATGGGAGACCAAGGGGTCTCTTCAGCGGTGCAGGCAGGCAAGGGGGGGGCTCCTCGGGGTAGGCACCACCTGGGCAAGGGAGAGGGCCTCCTGGGGGGTCACTCCTGCACAGAAGTTCCGTTCCTTCAGGTGCTGGGGGCTGCGGGTGCAGGGTCTTTTTCAGCCGTCGGGACTTTAGGTTCAGGCAGTCGCGGTCAGGGGGAGCCTCGGGATTCCCTCTGCAGGCGTCGCTGTGGGAGCTCAGGGGGGACAACTTTGGTTACTCACGGTCTCGGAGTCGCCGGAGGGTCCTCCCTGAGGTGTTGGTTCTCCACCAGTCGAGTCGGGGTCGCCGGGTGCAGTGTTGCAAGTCTCACGCTTCTTGCGGGGATTTGCAGGGGTCTTTAAATCTGCTCCTCTGTAACAAAGTTGCAGTTCTTTTGGAGCAGTGCCGCTGTCCTCAGGAGTTTCTAGTCTTTCTTGAAGCAGGGCAGTCCTCAGAGGATTCAGAGGTCGCTGGTCCTTGGGAAAGCGTCGCTGGAGCAGGGTTCTTTGGAAGGCAGGAGACAGGCCGGTAGGTCTGGGGCCAAAGCAGTTGGTGTCTTCTTTTCTTCCTCTGCAAGGGTCTTTCAGCTCAGCAGTCCTCTTCTTCTTGTAAGTTGCAGGAATCTAAATTCTTAGGTTCAGGGGAGCCCTTAAATACTAAATGTAAGGGCGTGTTTAGATCTGGGGGGTTAGTAGCCAATGGCTACTAGCCCTGAGGGTGGGTACACCCTCTTTGTGCCTCCTCCCAAGGGGAGGGGGTCACATCCCTAATCCTATTGGGGAATCCTCCATCTGCAAGATGGAGGATTTCTAAAAGTTAGAGTCACTTCAGCTCAGGACACCTTAGGGGCTGTCCTGACTGGCCAGTGACTCCTCCTTGTTATTCTCATTATCTCCTCCGGTCTTGCCGCCAAAAGTGGGGGCCGTGGCCGGAGGGGGCGGGCAACTCCACTAGCTGGAGTGTCCTGCGGGCTGGAACAAAGGGGTGAGCCTTTGAGGCTCACCGCCAGGTGTTACAGCTCCTGCCTGGGGGAGGTGTTAGCATCTCCACCCAGTGCAGGCTTTGTTACTGGCCTCAGAGTGACAAAGGCACTCTCCCCATGGGGCCAGCAACATGTCTCGGTTGTGGCAGGCTGCTGGAACCAGTCAGCCTACACAGATAGTCGGTTAAGGTTTCAGGGGGCACCTCTAAGGTGCCCTCTGGGGTGTATTTCACAATAAAATGTACACTGGCATCAGTGTGCATTTATGGTGCTGAGAAGTTTGATACCAAACTTCCCAGTTTTCAGTGTAGCCATTATAGTGCTGTGGAGTCCGGGTTTGACAGACTCCCAGACCATATACTCTTATGGCTACCCTGCACTTACAATGTCTAAGGTTTGGTTTAGACACTGTAGGGGCACAGTACTCATGCACTGGTGCCCTCACCTATGGTATAGTGCACCCTGCCTTAGGGCTGTAAGGCCTACTAGAGGGGTGGCTTATCTATACTGCATAGGCAGTGTGAGGTTGGCATGGCACCCTGAGGGGAGTGCCATGTCGACTTACTCGTTTTGTTCTCATCAGCACACACAAGCTGGTAAGCAGTGTGTCTGGGCTGAGTGAGGGGTCCCCAGGGTGGCATAAGATATGCTGCAGCCCTTAGAGACCTTCCCTGGCATCAGGGCCCTAGGTACCAGGGGTACCAGTTACAAGGGACTTACCTGGATGCCAGGGTGTGCCAATTGTGGAATCAAAAGTACAGGTTAGGGAAAGAACACTGGTGCTGGGGCCTGGTTAGCAGGCCTCAGCACACTTTCAATTCAAAACATAGCATCAGCAAAGGCAAAAAGTCAGGGGGTAACCATGCCAAGGAGGCATTTCCTTACAGCAAGCATGTGAGAGTGATACTGCTTTTGATGCTATATTATCAGATAATCAAGATAAAGTGCCTACACAGAAACGGGGACTGTGTTGAACCTCAAGGATGCATGGGGCAATGTGTCCCTATATGGCACCCAAACACAAACTAAATGGCTAGCATTTCAAGAGAATAAATAATCTAGAGTTAATATAAAATGTAATCCATAAAGGTTTATTAAAATACATCTAGATGCACCACAGAAGGCACAAATAATAGTCAAAATGCATACAAATCAATCATAGGGAATAAGGATAAGTATAAAAGTCAGTTGCCATAATTACAAGCAGCATCTTTTAAAATAGATGCAGCATTAGCAAAATCTGCAGAATAGTCTAAGTTCAAAATATGCTGCATATCACTATGATAAAAAAAAAAAACGGACAGCAAACCCTTGAGGCTTCAAACAAAAAGTCTGATTCATCCGCAGTTACAGACCTTATTTTATAGGGAAATTCACACTAGAAGTCAATGGAAATCACACAATCAGAATAAGGTAAGCAAAGCTAAAGAAATAATACTACATTTTATGACAAGACCGGAGGCTCCTATTATGCTTACTTTTCCTGCTTTAATTTCAATAGCAGCTGCAGTCAAGATCAATACCCAGTCCCATATGGCTAGCAGAACAAGCTACCAATGGGACAAAAAAGGAAAACAAATGACCAATCAGAACACAATACACCTAAAAGATATACCAGGCTTGACTGCAAGCAAACCTCTTTTCTTGCTGCTCGCAATCAAGATAAGTATATATTTTTGCTTTCAACTAGTTTTAAAGTGTTTATTATTACAGTGTTTATATTTTCTGGTTATATTTGTGTCTTTCCGTGTTTCTCACATGCGCAACCCGTTTCTTTAAGTTTACTCGCCTTACCTGCGTCCGTTTTTCTCCTCGCACACACTGAGTTCCATCGGCCGTTTCGACCGTTTAACTCACGCCTATTGCGCTGTTGCCGCTCAAGCTTTCTGCTCACTAAATCGTTCCGACAGCCTCGCATTTGCCGGCTGCAAGCGTCCTTTGCTTTCGACGCGTTCATAAGGCTATTTTTAGCCTTTTTCTTTTCAAGCGTCTCTCTCTCTCTCTCTCTCTTCCCTTCACGCTTCACTGCCGTTTATTGTGGCAGCTCCGTCTTCCTCTGGGGACCACCTAGAGGCGCGGCCTTCCTTAGCGGCAAGTCCTGACTGACTGAAGGGTTTGTTTGTGTCACACCCCTCTTCTTGGGACCTCCCTCTCAAAAATTAACCCTTTTTCAACAGTTTGCTCGTGTTTCACCAATAAAATTGATTTTTCCTTGTTTTTGAGGAAAATAATGATTCTGAAGAAGTTTTTTTCTGATAACTTAAATAAGTTTATACAATCTTCAGTGGCTAAGGCAGTTTCTGCTTCAATGTTAAAATAGTCTAAACAAATTGAGAATATTGTATCATCCTGTCTTTCACAATCTCAATTGGCCCTGTCTGCGGGGGAAAGCAGAAAGCGCAAAGCCACGGAGGCTTCTACTGTTAACCAATGTCACTTCTGCGATGCTGAGTAGTGAGTCTAACTCACACAGGATGGAGGACGGCGTTCCTCACAGGCCTCCTTTTTCGGAGGGGAAAACCTCTAGGGGTTCTAAGAGTAAGGCTAAGACCAAACATTTACTCACAACCCACAAGATTGTGATTGACAATATAAAGGACACTGATAACGAGATGGATGATATAGAGTCTGATAAAGACTTGGATAATATCAGTAACTTTGATTTTTGGATTGGTCCACATTCCAAAAAAGCTAAATCAGTGTCAAGTGATCAACTTTCTACTCCTCCTCTCCTAGAAGCTGAAGGGAATCCTATGTTTGATCCCAAGCTAATCCACCACCCTAACTCCACCGAGTGGCTGCCTTCGGATCACGTCTTAGACTATATAACAGCCAAATTACACGTCCCTCTTGACAAACAAGTGCACGCCAAACTTCGCTCCAAATGTCCTAGACCTTCTCTTCCTCTCCACATTACTTCCACTCCCTCTATTGATTCTTCTACGATAACTTTTTTCTCCAAGTTTGGGAAGACCCACGTAAAGGAGTGGACAGAGCTTGGTCAGTCTGTCAGGACAAAGTCCTAGATATAGTAGGTCCTTTGGCCCGTATTTTTGACATGGCAGAATCTGCCAGACTGAATAATGATGCAATCAATCCGGAGGAACTCTCTCTAAGGATTCAGCGAACCTTCTGTCTTCTTGGGAACGCAAACTCTACCATGACCCATAAACGATGAAAGGGTCTTCTTCTTAAATGGGACCCTAAACTGGCTTACCTTGCCACTATGGATCCAGGCCCCAAAGCCGATCGTCTGCTGTTTGGAGATTCCTTTATCAAGGAACTAAGTAGATATGTCACAACCTTCGCTTCTTTGGATAAAGCACCACAATCACTAAAAAAAGTTTTTAATGTGTGGGTTTTTTGCCAGGGCCGTTAGAGGAAGGGGTCGCTCTACCGGCCTTTACGCCAGATATCAAGGCTACAGAGGCTCCTTTAATTCACAACAACAAGACTTCCATCCTCAATTCTATCCCTAACGGTCCAGAGGCTTCAGGGGCAGAAACCAGCGTAACTCCAAATCCTATACTCCCACAGGTAAGCCAACCTTCTGGCCATCCTTCTATAGGTGGTTGTCTAAAATTCTTTCTCCACAGGTGGAAAGAGATTACTTTAGATCCCTGGGTTCTCGATACTGTCAAAGGTTATTCAATAGAATTCTATGACGCCCCCTTTCAATCGTCTCGTCCTCCTCCTCTAAAATTCTCAACAGACATGGCAGCCCTGGTTTCTTCAGCAATCCAGGCACTCCTTCTCAAATGAGCCATCCAACCTGTTCAACCTTATCATTCAAGTTTCCTAAGCTCCATTTTTCTAGTGGGCAGGAGAAACAAGAAGATCAGACCAGTTATAAACCTCAAACAATTCAATCAATTCATTGTCTATCGCCATTTCAAAATGGAAACAATTTTGCATCTCAGAGATTCTCTTTTCTTGAATGACTGGATGGTTTGTCTAGACCTTCAAGGCACCTATTTAACAGTACCCATTCATTATTCTCACAGAAAATTCCTTCAGTTCCAATGGCTTCATCAAACCTATCAATTCACTTGTCTACCTTTCGGTCTTTCTTCTGCCCCTTGGTGCTTCACCAAGCTAATGAAACCAATAGTCGCTCATCTCAGAGCTCAAGGGTTCAGACTAATCATTTATCTAGACAATATCCTTCTTATGCATCAAAACATGTCCACTCTTCGCTCTCAACTATCTTACACCATTTCCCTCCTGTCTGAGTTAGGTTTCATAATCAACAACAACAAATATGTACTAAACCCATCCCAAATCACGAAATTCCTGGGATTTCCAGAGAATGAGGCTCAAGGCACTCTTCAGCTCATTCGTCATTCGAACAAAGGTCTTGCTTTTTCAGACTCCATCCTTCTCGATCACGAATCCCGTACAGAACTTCAATGGTGGCTAGATCATCTGGAAGCCGGGAATGGCAGGACTATCTTTGCATCAGCCCCAGATCTTGTGTTAGAATCCGATGCAAGCCTAGCAGGTTGGGGCGCAAGGTGTGGTCAAATATCGACTGGAGGCACATGGTCACCTCAAGAGTCTTCATTGCACATCAGTTGTTTAGAGATGCTTGCAGGCTCCTTTGCGATCAAATGTTTTACCAAGGACAAAGTACAATGTTCGGCCCTTCTTCGTATGGACAACCTCTGGGCTGCCAGGTACATAAATCATCTTGGCGGTACCAGATCCAAACCCCTGGCCGAATTAGCCAAAAGCCTCTGGGAATTTTGCCTTCACAGAAAAATTTCAGTTCAGGCAGAATATCTGCCAGGTTCTCTCAACTCAGTGGCAGATTGGTACTCGTTCATCTCTCAGACTATAGCATTTGGAGGCTTCATTCTTCCGTCTTCAATTTGACCTATCGCAAATGGATTCCCTTTCAGATAGATCTCTGTGCGTCTCGCCACAACACTCAACTCCCTCAATTCTTCCGTTGGAGGCCAGATCCTCAAGCCCAGCTACAGATGCTTTTCTTCAAGACTGGTCACATTCAACAAATTATGCATTTCCTCCTTTCATTATGATCAACAGGGCTCTTGCACAAGTACGGCGTCAGATGGCCACCGTAGTTCTTATAGTCCCGTTTTGGCAATCCCAAGTTTGGTTCCCTCCTCTTCTCGAATTATCCATAGACTTTCCACTCCTTCTCCCCTTCTTCGCATCTCTTCTTCTCAACCTTCAAGGTCTTCCCCACGATCTGATCCTCAACAAATCCCTTCTTCTCTCAGCCTGGAAAGTGTCAGGTCTTCTCCCTCCTATCCAGGAATTTCAATCGAAGCTTCAACCTATATTAACAACTCCTGGGCCCCAGGTACATCCAAAGCCTACAAGTCTGCTTGGTCAATCCGGTCTAGCTGGTGTCTGGGAAAATCTAGTAATCTCTTTTCAGCAGATTTAATCTTAATAGTTAATTTTCTTGCTTCCCAAGCTAGCTCTGGTAAATGCTATAGGACTATCAACCTGTATCGGTCAGCTATTTCCCTTTTCATCAATGGTAAACCTGTGGGCGAACATCCTGTTATTTGCCGGCTTTTAAGGGGAATAAAATTCTCCAATCCTCCTCTTCCTAAATATACTGTTTTGTGGGATGTTAACCTTGTTTACAAATGTTTCTATTTTGCTAAGATAATGACTCGTTGTCTCTAAAAATGCCTTCTGCTAAACTAACTATGTTGCTGTGCCTAGTTTGTATTAAACGTCTTTCAGATGTCAGGGCTCTTGATGTTTCCGCTCGTCATTTTGCCCCTACAGGTGTTCTTTTCAATGTTTCTAGACGTACAAAAACCAATATCTCCTCTGTGTTTTACCCTTTTTTCCTCAAATATCCAAAGCTATGTGTGGGTAACTGTCTAAAAGTTTATGAACAAAAGACTATTGATCTCAGAACGTCTTCAGCCACCCAACTTTTAATTTCCTTCAGAAAACCCTATAAGCCAGTTTCTTCTCCCACCTTGGCTCGTTGGGTCAAATGGATTATGTCATTTGCAGGTATTGACACCTCTAGATTTGGAGCCCATTCTGCTCGGGGTGCTATGGCGTCCAAAGCTTTCTGGGCTGGTTCCCGTTTGGAAGACATTCTGAGATCAGCAGATTGGTCAAATGATGTTACATTTCGTACTTTTTATTGTAAACTTGTTAATACTGTATCTTCAGTGGTACTTGATATGCTTTAGTTGATATGCTTTAAACAAGAATAACAGGAGCCTCCGGTCTTGTCATAAAATGTAAATTTTCCACATAATTATGATGGAAAGTCTTAATTTTATTAAAGACACAGAGGCAAGTATTATCCCACCACATTTATGCTAACTTTGTTTTTATATCCCTCCCTTTAGTCTCTACCAACACTCCTGCGACTACCTCTGGAAAAATCCCAATGTTCTTCTAACCTCAAGATTCACACGTTCTCTGAGCCTGTGTTTCCTTCGGATTGTCTCCGTGTTCATTCCAGCAAGACAGTGTCTGCTTTTTCTCTGGATTGGTCTCAAGACTTGTTTGCTCTAATTTTAGCTGTCTGTATAATTGCTTGCATAGTTCCAATGTTTAAATCCTTTTAATGACTTCTCGCACAAGAAAAGAGGGCTGCTTGCAGTCAAGCCTACAATATATCTTTTAGGTGTATTGTGGTCTGATTGGTCGTTTGTTTTTCTTTGTTTACCATTGGTTTCTTGTTCTGCTAGCCATATGGGATTGGTTATTATTCTTGACTGCAGCTGCTACTGAAATTAAAGCAGGAAAAGTAAGCATAATACTCGCCTCCGTGTCTATAATAAAATTAAGACTTTCCATCATAATTATTTGGAAAATCTACATTATACATGGTAATCTATTTCCAGCATCCTAGCCCTATCCCCAAAATGAATATTAATTCCCCTTTTTCCACCTAATGTCATCGGATGTGGCTCCACAAATCTAGTTACACAAGACAATTAAAATCCCATAAATGACGAACAAAGAGAAATAACGAAGAGCCTTCAATGTTGGAAAACTGTTCCCCTGTAGTTCTCCAAGAACAGCATCTCAACACAGAGCAATACATAGTGAACGTTTTGAGTATGTGCAATAAACACAGAAATGAAAACATACATCATGGCTGCGTTGAAATCCTAATTCAGGCCTACTTTAGTAATGCACTTGAAAACACTGTTCCGTCAAGTGCAGTGTTTTTTTTGTGTGCAGTTAATCACATCTATCTATCTATTTATCTATCCATCTATCTATCTATAAGTGAAAGGTTGTGGCCCTCAAGGAATATTGGCACTGTCTGGTCTATGGCTTTGCATATGACGAGAACGCGCTATGTGACAGGGACCCACTGATGAAGTACATTTCTCAGCAAATTCTGAACTCTTGTATTGTTTGGCGACGGTGGCAGCAATCCTGGATTATTGGGAATAACTCCCCTCATGTTTCACACCATCTTTACTAGGCAATCGTGATACAAGCCAGGTCCTTGCTACGTGGACTCCTTTGCAAAGAATTGTTCCTTCCTTTGGAGCTTATAGGAGGACATTTTGGGAATACATAGAGGTGTTATGAAAGTCAAGTTGTTTTGTGAAAGTGAACTTGGAACTGTTCTGAACAGTTACGTTGAATATTTTTAAAGGCTGTAGAGACTGTTACACATGGCATGTATTTAAGAATATATGTAAGGTATTCAGAGATCTAGTAAGGATTATAAGAATTGCAAAGATAGGAACCACAGAATATTAACACCTGTTATCTACTTTTACAGTGACAGTGTTGATGAATATTTATCTAAGATGCCCCTCTCTTGTATATAATAGTTTCTGGATTAACACCTCACATCAGAGCACAGACAGTTGGTTTCACAGATATACCTCTGTGGTATATATTTTCACTGTTACAGTTAGGTGCAGGACTTATATGGCTTAAGATATCCCCTGTTACATTTAGTTGCCCATTTTGCCTTGCAGATATCAGTGCTCGGTAGTCGTCACTAGTCAAAGCAGTGGTGTCAAGTGTCTCTTTTTTTTCTCTGTCACATTCCCCTTTTCCTGTTTCTACTACTGGTCTTCATATTCTTGTTGCATATGGTTCATTGGTAGAGGTGGTGAGAGATGTAACCTGGTTACAATTTCTTATCTTGTTTTTGGTGAAACAGTAGCTTCCAGTGACCAAGCTTGTTAATGCAAATGGACTAAGACAGACCTGCACACCTCCATCATTTATATGAATATTTATGGGTAGTTTTCTTAAAAAATGCAAACATCTCTTGAACCCTTTATTCAATTGTTATTGTTTTGTTCATTATATGATAAGTAAATATACTTTATGTAGCACATTGATTTTGGGATTGTAATTCTTTGTTTTCTTACTTAAATAGTGTTTGGTGCTGCTTACGTGCTTAATAAACATTTCTCTGGGAGAAAGCCTGATGATTTGAGCCTTTGCTACCAGTACTAAGCACAGATTTATTCAATGTACTCTATATTATCTAAGGCAGCACAGGTCTACTAACTTTCTGTGTCTTTTTACCTGTTTCTCCCCTCACTTATTAATCTGGATTCTCAGGCTACCCATGATAGAGCATTCAAGGCCAAGATATTAGCCAGGTCATACAAGAACTATTGCCACAGTGACTGTATGTTCAAATAAAACATCATAAATCTGCCAGGAATAAGGCCATGCGCGGTCCAGGTTTCGCCAGAAACTCAGCTGCACGACTCTGCGGTGCTTTATGCGCACCACTTGTCATCCCCTCTTGTTCCAAAGGTGGCCTTCAGCGTTGTCTGCCCTGCGGCAAAGCTCATAGAGCTGCAGGTTCAGGACATTGGTGGTCAAGATTCACATATCAGTGCTATTCCATGAAGGGACTACAATTCCCATGTTTTTAGAGGCAGCAGCCATCTTGGGGTGTGGCAGGCCTATAAAGCCCAGCCACACCCAAGCACGTTGCTCACTATTTTGAAGACTTCGATGCAGCCAGACCTCGTGGGGGTTTCTCTGGAGAAGAGCAGAGTTCCTGAATGGCAGAGTGTCATCCAACCGAAGTATCCTTGTTTCCATAGTGCATTCAAAAACGAGTAGGTCGTACTCGTACGGTAAGGCTTTGATGAATCCAAGTTTGGAGAAAGTCATTACTTCCAAAAGGTAAAGCGCCCCTTAGCATAACGAGCAAAGCGTTTTCAGTTTCTAGAGTACAGCGGCCTTGGCGCAACAATCAAAGGCGATTCAGTTCACAGATGTAAAGCACTCTTGGCACAACAATTCAAGCGCTTCAGTTTACAGATGTAAAGCGCTCTTGGCACGGCAATTCAAGCGCTTCAGTTCACAGATGTAAAGCGCTCTTGGCACGGCAATTCAAGCGCTTCAGTTCACAGCTGTAAATCGCTCTTGGCACGACAATTCAAGTGCTTCAGTTCACAGGTGTAAAGCGCTCTTGGCACAACAATTCAATCGTTTCAGTTCACAGACATAAATCGCTCTTGGCACGGCAATTCAAGCGCTTCAGTTCACAGATGCAAAGCGCTCTCGGCACGACAATTCAAGCGCTTCAGTTGACAGGTGTAAAGCGCTCTTGGCCTGACAATTAAAGCATTTCAGTTCACAGATGTAAAGTGTTCTTGGCATGACAATTCAAGCGCTTCAGTTTACAGATGTAAAAGGGCTCTTGGCACGACAATTCAAGTGCTTCAGTTCACAGATGTAAAGTGCTCTTGGCACGACAATTCAAGCGATTCAGTTCATAGATGTAAAGTGTTCTGGGTACGGCAATTCAAGCGCTTCAGTTCACAGATGTAAAGCGCTCTTGGCACGACAATTCAAGGGCTTCAGTTCACAGGTGTAAAGCGCTCTTGGTACGACAATCAAAGCGCTTCAATTCACAGGAGTAAAAGGTTCTTAGCACAACAATCAAAGTGATTTAGGCCACTGGAGTAAAAGCGCCCCCTTAGTATAATGAGCGTAGCGCTTTAAGGCAAGACAAGTTAAAGCGCTTCCTGGTATTATAAGTAAAGCGCTCCAAGTTCAATGAGTAACAACTTTTCAGTCCTTAGAGTTGTGAATGTGAAAGTATTTGTGGAGATAAGCAAATCATAGTTTTCAATGTTCTTTGAAAAGCTTAAGATGTGAAAAGCATATTTAATTCTTTGAGATTTTCTAGGTCATGATCAAAGGTTTATGTTGTAAATGCAGAGATGTTACAGGATTGATATTCTGAGTGTAATCATAGTCCAAAGCTCTTGCCATCTCATGTTTCTGAGGTCGTAGTTTATTCTTGTTCCATGTTTCAAAGAAGGGGCTTTTCCCTCATTTCAAAAGGGGTCTCCATCTGATATCTCGGAGACGCATTTAGTCAAGAGTCTATTGCTAAATTGCATTTCTATGAATGAGTAAATGCATATTTGTTCTAACTTTTTCTTTTCAGATCTCGCTCCCTGCTGTTCCCTACCCTAATTCCCTTCCCCCCGACTGGCTTCACCATAACTCTGTGTTATAATAGCTTTCTGAGTTGGTGACGCCGGAAGGTGGGCCTTTTGTTCAGCGACGTGCAGATCCAGATCCCGAGGAAAGGACACTGTGACAAAATCCTTCCGCTATCATTTGCAAGACACCTCAAGGAGAAGGATGCAAAAAGGCAAAGACTTACAAGAGACAACATAAAACATACACATGCAAAGCTAGATCATTGACAAAACATATATCCATTACTACCTCACATTTATTGTGTACTTTATCACTCATTTATTTATAGCAATCAACTGTCATGTATTTGCATACCTACCTGCACACTGTCTTTCACTCCTGTAATGTAAGCTGATAACTCATCCTACAACAGCAACTGCACATCCTAACAACTGCAGTAACATACACCATGCCCAGGAGAGCATTACCTACCTTACAAAATATAAATTTCTCCAGTAGAGCACTTCTATCCACTTGGGAAAAGAGCCCCATCATTTTGCTGACAAATGCTTCTGAAATATCAACCCCAGTTTTGCCTGTGTTAGACTACTGACACACAACAAATGCCACAAAGTACCTATTTCAGGGCCTACTTTGCCATGGTTTGCTGTGTGATTGTGAGCTGAGATGTCTTGTTTCAACACATACTAAGCCCCTGCTTATTTTTTGCCTATGTACCAAGTGATTTCCTACTCAGTTGGTATCACCCCAAGTTGCACTTATGTATGTTGGGAAAGATAAGTGAGCATAGGTTCTCCCACAACTCTCTTAGTAGCATACAGTTCTTGTATCAAAGCCTATGCATTTGTGTGGTGACATCATCTGCAACCAAGATGGCATTCCAAGTAGGTAATGACGCATAACTGGGCATCTCATACCTGTTGTATGTTAGTTGTATCGTTTGCAGTTATTGTAGACAAAGGTGGGTTTGGGTAGCTTCTTGATGTTGACATGAGTGCAATTGATGGCTATATTGGTGAGGCTGTAGCCTAAGATGCCATTGAAGTCCCTCTGTGCTGTTCATATGTTTTGTGTACTGCAGACAGAAGTGACATGCTCTGGCAACATTAGGTTTGAGTGTCTCTGTGACCTGATATATTGCTTTGCACATGGGAGGCTGTCTGTAGCCAGTGTTAGAAGAGGTGTCTCTCTGTACAGACCCACAGTATAGTAATGTAGTGAACATATTAGCTTCTAGTTTGGTAATAAAGAATGGAGCACATGTGTTTTTGTTGAATGATACAGGGGTTAGTAGGCCTAAGGATGATGACTTTGATGAGTCTGACACTCTGCAGGCATTTCTAGTGGATGTAGCACCAGAGTGTTTTCCTTTGACTAAGATGAGTATGCACAATAGAAGTTGGAGTGGCTGGAAGAGTAGCTGTTTGTTGTATATATTTATTTTGGACATGTATATAGCAGCCTCTGGATCATGGTCACCGAGGCAAAGACAACGGTTTACACAACCAAGTTGGAAACAATTGAGTTCATTAACAGGTGGCATTGCAATTTATATATGTATATAATTTAGATCATCTTATTTTTGCATTCTCACATATGTACAATGCAAATACTAGTGGCGATCTTGATTGCGTAGAGGTGGTCCGTAGTATTGTTACCAGGCAATCATCATACATAGTTGTGCAGGACAGGCTTGCTGTTTAGAGGTTTGGAATTCTTGTCACCTGTTATGCTTGTATGTCAACAAAAGGCATTTGAGGTGTCAGAGAAGTATCTCAGAAGATAGACTTGTTTATGAACATTATTTGATGACATATGGCCAGATTACGAGTTTGTCAGTCCAGGGAGTGCCATGGTGGCAGCGGCGGTCTGACCGCTGCCATGGTGGTGGTCTGACCCCTGTATTATGATGTTGGTGGTGCTTTGAACTAGAGACCGCCTGCGTTCCGGTGATATCACCAGCCATCTGCCGACTGCCATGATGACAACTGGGGAAAAACAGCCATCACAGGGCGGTATAGGCCCATACACGATGTGCTGTTCCACTGAGCTGACTCTGGCGGAAGAGACCACCTGCTACGAGATGGCAGAATCGAAGGAAATAGGGTGCTAGCCCCTACATTTTATTATTTTCCCTTCAGTGTCCAACGTGGGACCCTTCATCTAGGACCCCCCCTTCACGGCGGCATCTGCACCCCTGAAAAGAAAGAAAACAAATACAGGTAAGTACATTTTGAATTTTCCTGCCATTGACTGGACTGGGCATATATGGCCCAGTCACTAGCTATGGAATGGTACATGCACACATGTGCCATGCATATGTGTACCCTTCAGTCAAAATGTACATACTTGTATCAACACAAATGTAAAAATATACCTTGTATTGCTGACCGCAAACCCCACAAGGCCACCGCCAAGAAGTCCACCACGGCTGGGACAGCGGTAACATTGTAATATGATGGGCGAGAGACCATCGACTCAGCAGTCTTTTTGGGACCACCGCCTTGGGGGTCTGGTGGTCCGACCACTAAACTCATAATCATGCCAATAATAATGAGGAATTGTAAATTTTTATATTGCACCTCAATTGTTTTACACAAGGAGTTGTTGTAAGAAATTAGGTTACTGGTTGAGGGGAATAAAACCCTACTCAAACAAGAACCATGTTCATTGTCAGGGTGAAGTCGCAGGCATCCCTTAATTAACCTGGGCTAAACCACGTGGTAGCTTGCCACAGAGAAGTTATGCTTCACTTGGAGGCAATGTATAAAGTATTTGCACAACACTTCCAACAATAACACAGTGAAACCACACCATAAAAGGATCTCATACCATATGTAATGAAATGGATAATCTTTAATAAATAAAACAAGACCAAAATGATGAACATCCAATCAGTAGAACCGGAGATTTGTAATTTTAAACTTTTCAGTGAAAATAGCACCAAAAAAGCAAAGAGTGACAACTATGGATATCTGGTCATGCAGCACTGGGACGAAGTCACATGTTCTACAGGGTCACAGTTAGGGCTATTAAACAAGAGTAACTTATATACTGGCTGTGGAGCATTGTGTGCGTTGTGCGCAGCTTTGTGAGGTCCTGTGTTGAGGATGCATCATGCAATAGAGATGATGCGTCAGCTCCCGGGAACTGCAAGGGTGCAATGCGAGGTCCTGTATCATCGACCGAGGATCCCATTGACAAGGCCTTACAATGCAAAGTCCGGTGTTGAGGATGTGCCGTTTAGTTGAGGCGATGCAACAGTTCCGGACACCTTCTCGGTTGCGATGTGAGAATCTGCATCATTGTCGAGGCTGCCGTCGATGAGAGATTTATGATGAAAGGGCCTCCATCGGGGAAGCTTCGTATAGCAGCAGTTTGGATGTGGGCTGTGAGATCAATGTGGAGTCCTTGCGCTGAGAGAAACCTTGGATCAGAAGCGATGTGTCGGTTCTCCTTGGGGTTGTGCTGCACAGCAGAAGAGATGCAATGGTTCTGCTGGGCCCAAGCCCACTTCAGAGGGTCCTGGACTGAGATGGCACTGCTTGGCAGGTTAAGCCTCACAGATGGCAAAGTCAAAGTGCTTGGTTCAAGGTTGTTGGAGCCTTCTGGCCCTGCCTCAGACTCCAGTCAGGAGGCCAGCCAACTAGCCGTTCGACTGACTCTGGGGCCTTAGGCTCAACATATGCAGGTCCATCTTTCTCACCCACACACAAGGCCAGCAGACAGGAGGTCAGCACAGCAGAGCAGCAGTCCTTCAAGCAGCAGTCCAGTAGAGTGGCAGTCCTTTCAGCAGCACTACAGTCCTTCTTCCTGGCAGAGTATCCACATGTCCAGATGTGTACTAAGGAGCTAGTGTGGTGTCTGAGGTCAGGTATTTATCCATGGGCCTTCCTTTGAAGTGGAAGAAGCTTGTAGAGGTTTCCCTTTGAAGTCCACATGCTTCCTGCCTTCCCTTCCCTGGCTCCAGACAGACTAATGGGGGAATGCAGACTTTTGTGTGGCAGAAGGACACAGTCTATTCAAGTATGGTGTAAGTAACGCTGTGCGAAGCCCTGCTAACTCATCCTGCCAGTGGTGGCTTATCCAGGCACACCTAAGCACTCTATTTTGTGTGGCTGTCTAAGAAGAGCTCACAAAGCCCAACTGTCAGCAACACCCAGACATGTGACCCAGAGACAGGCTACAGGCACTAAATGGCTAAGGCAGGAAAATGCCAGCTTTCTGAAAGTGGCATTGTCAAAACTGTAATTTCAAATCTGGCTTCACCATAAAAGGGGATGTTTTATTACAATTACGAAGACATGAATTGATAGCCTGTTCCTATTTGGATGTTACAGCTAATTAAATATAATAAGGTAACTCCAATGTTATCCTATGGGAGAGGTAGGCCTTGCAATAGTGAAAACGAATTTAGGAGTCATTCACTACAGGGACATGTAAAATGCAAAATTACATAGCCTGCTTTTGAAATACATTGTACCCTGCCCTGTGAGGTATGTTGGTTCCATCCTAGGGATGACATATGTATTACAAAGGAAGGTTTGGGACTGGCAAAATGGCAGTTTAAAACTGCACACACAGCCTGCAATGGTAGAGCTGAGATATGTTTGGAAGGGATACTTAGTGGGCGGCAGAATAAGTCCTACATGCCCACTAGCAGCATTTAATTTACAGGCCCTGTATACATATAGTACCACTTTACTATGGACTTATAAGTAAATTAAATATGTCAATTGGGGATAAGCCATTGTTACCATCTTTTAAGGACTGAGAAAATGCATTTTAGCATGTGTTAGCTGTAGTAAAGTACACAGAGTCCTAAGGCTAGTATAAAGAAGATCAGCATAAGTAGAATGAATGAAGGCAAGACTTTTGGGGAAAGACAACCCTGAGGCTGAACTCTTATTTTTGCACATTTTTAGTCTACACAAGTAGTTATCCAGTAGAATTACAAACCCTTATTCTGCAATTTGTTTATAAAAACTCAACATTCCACTTGTGTTGTTACTTCAAGAGAAGTAAGATGAATCATATCTTGTGTAAACGTCATATTGTAATTAGAACATGTATGATATTAAGGTATTACCTTGAAGAAGTATGTGATAATTGGTTGTGTAGTTGACATAATGAAAGCATTCCATATCATAAATATCAACCAGTTGCAATGAACATAATTATAGTCACAGAATGGCATCACTTAATATTGAAGGCAGTTCTCTTTGGTATATTACATATTACAAATCAGAGTGTTGTTTGCTATCATTATATCAACTCTAATTATATTTCAACTCAAGAACAATGTTGACTTTCATTACAGAATTGAGAGTTTGAAATACATAAGTTAGCAGGTATATCAGGAAGGACACAATTGTTATATTATAAAATGAGAGGAGCACAGCAAAGGTATTCTAGCATCCCTTATAAATGTATAACCAACTGTGTTAAAGCAAATCAGATCAAAATAGTCCTCAATTCTTTTGATTTGTTAACAAAGTCCATCAACACTATCCACAGCATAACAAATCCTGTTCTGGTTTGTAAGGTGTGACCACTCTGCCCATATTCTAATCTGCTGTCTCTGTTTCAGCCATATTCCAATTTCTGCACTCTGTGTTTTGCTCCATATACTGGAAAGTGTTGTGGAGGTATGTTCAGTTTATCTGACTCTATTGAATGAAGCTGAAATTAGTGTACTGGTCAAGGGCATACATTTTGGTTATACAAATAAATGCAGTTACACAGATGTTCATGGGGATTTGTTCAAGTTTGTAAGAACTCCTAAACTTCAGAGTTTTATTTTTGCTATGAACTAATAATTCTGACTATGTGGGGTGGAGAGTACCTATTACAGAAGTTACCATTTATGACATTGGAGATATACACTTTTTGCTTTCTCTTGGACATGTATATAATGGAAATATACAGGATCTCTTGAATGATTCAGAATGGACCATCTAAACAGATTACTGCATGACTTTCTTTTTTAAATGAAAATGGTTTCAATGTAAAGTTGACTATGTCTATCCATAAAACAGAGATGTCCTTCTTGGATTTATCACCGTATGTTTCAGGTACCAAAATCCAAAGTACCCTAAATGGGATGTATCTGTATTTTCTATTGTAGCAACTGCCTTAAAAACATGAAGTAGATTATCCGTGTTGAGGGTGCACTAGATACTGATTTCATTCCTATTTCATAGAGCTTATTTTTTCTTGTTGTTCCTTAAATACAGTGGACATCGTGGCATAGTAGTGTACTTTTTTTTTTAATGTATGTCAGTGCAACTGTTCAAAGATAACGTCTGGAGCACATGCGATCATGACAGATAATTTTTGAGACAATGGGTAAAATACAGATGTACTGAAGCTATTAGTATTAGACATATTTAAACCAAAGATCGTTTATACACAACTCATTATAAGGAGATACATGTGCATTTAGGAAATTATTTAAAGCAGGAAGCAAGTTACTTGTATTGGGGCTACACTAGATATTGATTATATTCCCATTAAGGTTAAATTATTTTCATTGTGTTAGGGTTCGACATCTGGCTATTAGATAAGGCCCGGTGTTGCCCTGCATTTACCCATTAACAGGGCAATAATCAGTACTGCACCTGACATTTCCAGCTCCATATTAGATCCCAGCCCAGTCTTCCACATCACCTTCCGGATGCATCATGAAACTTGTATTCTAACCTCTTTATACCAGCCTTCTGAACTTTTCACTCTCTTGGTCCTGGCCTGTACTCTGTTCCTCGCTTTAATGTGTCCTTTCTTGTGTCTGCTGGTTTCACTGGTCTTCCCCTTTCCAAGCCCCAGTTCAGCCTTCCCTTTCTTTATTGGTGGTTCCCTGATTCCTTGCACCTTGTTCACTCCTTGCGCCTGGCTGTCTCCCTGCACCTGTGCTCTTCCACTATGCTTCCACCTATATCAGCCCTATTGGCTCAATGTGAAGTGGCTTGGAACTGACCTTGCTTCTGAGTCTACTTGTACTGTTTGATCCTGCTACTATATTCCAGACTTGCCTTTTTGTTTTTTGTTTCCATTGTTATTTGATTCCATTATCCTGTTTTAAATAGTTATTTGTGCCTTTTGCCTGTCTCTTGTTCTCCCACCTCTTTGTTCTCTGTTTGCCTTGTTTTAAAAAAGCACATATCCTGACCTATCTTGTATATGCAGATTCCTTTTCTGGTATTCTGTGTTACTGTCTTCTTCTAGTTATTGCTCATAGTTCCAGTATTCACAGTTTTGTATATCCTAGACTTGAGTCTTATTCCAGTCCAGCCTTTCCCTGAGCCCAGTTCCTATTTATGTGTATCTCACACTGTTCCCCTTTGTCTTTGTTTGTGTTTATATTGTTAGTCTCAGTCCTACTCTTTATGGTTCCCTTATCACCCCCCTTTCCTTCCAAAGAAGTGACTAGGCCCCTTCATTGTGACCTCTTTCTGATTCAAAGAGCACTCTTTGAAGTGTGCATGGGAAGCCTGTTCCTCCCCTCTTCAGTGTGTCCCACCCAGACAGGAATGCAGCAATACAGAAATTTGTCTGTGGGATTTCGCTATCTCCTCTCCCCATGTATCATCATGCAGTCTTGGGTCTCCAAAAATGGACCCCAGAGTCCTCCATGGCACACATACAACCAGCATATGCATTTAACAGACAGGCACTGCACAGCACCATATCCTTCAGATATTGTACCAGTCACAGGCACACATACAACTAGCACATACAAAAACAGGGAGGGAACATACTGCCTTTACATACCAACACTCAGTTCACTCAGATGCATTCTGGTAAATGTAGTGCACGGTAACACTTTCTTTCATTAAACAATATTTCATTTTCACCACGGCTGGTGCAGTCAGTGATGAGTTGCTCTAGCAATAACCGTATGTTTCAGGATAGTTGTCCTTCATCAGTAGAGAGTTGCACATACAGGTAGAGATGCTGGAAATGCTGCTCAACAGTATTTTCAGGTCACAGTATCATTCTTTGAGTGTGGGTGCATCAATCATGGCCCATCAGCTCAACCAGCTGAAGGGAGCCTTATCAAACAAAACAAGGATGGAAGCACATTGCCTTGACATCCCAGCACTACGTTCACTTAGGTGCATACTGATTAATGCAGTGCATGGTAACTCTTACTTCTATTAAACAATCTTTCTTTTTCACCATGGTTGATGTAGCCAGTGCTTAGTATCGTTAGACACATACTTTTGACATGCACACTCTGCACATCACTACACCTTCCATGAATTGTACCACTCACAGGCACACATACAGCTTGCATATGCAATTAAATGTAGGCACTGCACAGTACTGCATTACCCTTGTATTGTACTATTCACAGGCACATATATACCTAGCGTAGGTACACCATTCATGCGCTGTGCAGCACTACGCACCCAACCGATGTAGGCCAAAGGTGAGTTAAGCACACAGGAGCAAACCTTTAAATGAATGAACCAATAGGCCTCAGTTCAGTGTACAGATTAAACACGGCCTGTTCACTCCCTCAGATCTCTACACAGTATGTTGCCACCACTGCACTTGTGTTGCATAACTCCTGGTGAAGCCAGTAGCCTTTGACCACTATGACGGTATCACTTTGGGCACCCCTCTGGGCCCAACAAGACACATATGTATGATATGTGCTTGCCTAGGACAACAAAAATCAGCATTAGGGATCCAGGCATCAGTACAATTGGGACACTCAAATCTGCACAATAAGGTCTTGTCCTTCCTCTTAAAAGGAAACAAAACATGTCAGGAAGCCTAAAGCCCAACTAACTAGCTTTTAATGTGAGCGAGCAAGCAGCACAGCAGAGGATCAAAGACAATTTCCATATCAAGTGACCAGGACTCTTGCTAAAAAATGATCAGTTGGAGAAGAGAGCTATAATTCATAGAAACTCAGACAAGTATATATGCAATTTCTCTGAGTGCAAGCCAACGGGGCTTAATTACCTGACCGAAACGTGTTGCTTTCTGCAAAACATTTTAGAATGTGCATGTGACAGGAGCTACTCCCTGGTGAAGTGAGGAACAACCTTGAGGAGAAGATATCATTATAATGTACAATACTTATTAACTATGAAATATCGATATTAATAATATCGATATACACAAATATCAAACCCAAAAAATACTGAATCCCATCAGTTCAACAACCCTATACTTATAGCTTAAATACAAAAAATATTGAATCAAAGTATTGTTAGTCAAAATTATCTGAAGTTAAAAATATAAAAACTTCAAATTCAGTTAACAGTAATAAACACTTTAACAATAACATTAAACATAATCAAAATATGAAAAACCAAACTACAAAAATATTTTTAAATTGCCAATTTAATTTACAAACACTATTATATAATATATTTTCATAAAATTAAAATAAAATAGTCCTATAATTGTATTCAAATTATACTTACTTTAAACAAATCATTATGTTTAAATACATACAAATGTATTACATGGATTTGTTTTTACAAATGTAAAATAATGTTTAATGTATCCAGATACGCAATATTCATAGTCGCCATTTTATTTAAATATTAAAATGTTTATTTGAAATGTACAAAAAGAATTAAAAATATATATATATATATTAATTAAATTACTATACACTAATACTATATAATTACCATATATTTAGTGGGGAAACAATTGTCTGTGGGGAGATAATCAGTGAAATTGAATTTTTTTTTTAATATACATAAATATACCAAAACAATACACAACCCTGAGTCCTAAAAACTCATTGCTACCACTATCATCTACCCATCAGAAAGTCCTAAAAGATCCTATTCTCTACCTACATCTGCATCCTACAAATTAATAAGTACCCCGGTGCAACATTTTTTCTGGGGCCCTAGAAACAAATTAGTAAATAAGTGCAATATCCGTACGTGTGCCATTAAAAGTAGTCAGTAACCTAGTGCAAAACCCAACTGTCACCCTCAAAATAATTTGTAACCTTCTTCAAAAAACATCCTTCTCCCTAAATACTAATTAGTAACCTGCTGCATTACAGATACCTACACCCTAAGGACTAATTAGTAACTCAGTGAAACACGCTTTCTTATGCCTTAAAAACTAATTGGTAAACCAGTGTACTACTCATCCGTGTTCGCTAAAACCTGATTAGCAACCAAGTGCTATAGCCATGCCTGTGTACAAAAACAAATAACTAACCTGCTACAATACCCTTTCCTGTGCCCTAAAAATAATTAGTAAGATGGCACAACACCCATCCCTTCACCGTAAAAACAAATTAGTAATCTGTTGCAACTTCCATACCATTGTCCTAAATACATATTAGTAGCAGTGCAGTAACTATCTATGTGCCCTAGAAACTAATTAGTTAACAAGTGCCACACCTATGCTAGCATCCTAAAAACGAATGAGTCACCTGGTGCTACACCTATACCTGCTCCCTAAAAACTAATTAGTGTCCCGGTGCAATACTCCCAGCCCTAAAAAATTTATAAGATATCATGTACAACATAAACTCTGAGCCCTAAAAACGAAGGGCCTCTTTACGAAGCTGATGATGGCGGTCAGAACCGCCGCTGCTGTGGAGGTCCGATCACCACATTAAGAACCTGGTGGTTAGACTGCCAGGGTATCGCCATCACCATCCATAATCTTGATGGCCTGGCAATGTCGGAGATTGCAATCAGCTAGGGCAGCACTGCATGCAGTGCCACCCTGCTGATTACAACCTTGTTCCCCGCCAACCTTTTCATGGCGGTTTAACCACTGTGAAAAGACTGGCAGAGAACAGGTGCAGGGGGCTACAGGGGTGGTCCCTGCACTGGCCATGCACTTGGCATGGGCAGTGCAGGGGTCCCCCTGCCCAGCACCATCAAAATGTTCCATGTCTGCTGTTCAGGCAGTGAACAATGCAAAGGTGGTGGTGCACCCTGCGGCAGCAGAATTGCTGCCAGCTCGATTACGAGTCGTAGACAATGTTGCCACCTGTTTCCTGCAAGGCTGGCGGTTTCTGCCTGTCAGCTTAATGGGAAACACCTAATAGATTTGGCGGGTTGATCGCCACTTTGGCGGCAGTAACACTGTCGGGAATTTTGCAAATGGGCTATCCGATCCTCCAAACTCTTAATTAGGCCCTAAAGAGTATCTGGATACAATGCCCATCTCTGAAACCCAAAAACTGAATAGAAACTTAATGCAATACTCATCTCTGCACTCTAGTTATTGAAAATGTACAACACTTATTCCTCAACATATAACAAACAAAACAAATTTACATTGTAAATATTTAAAAATATTTTTAATGATGCACTTTAATACGCTTCCTCCAAAAAAACGATGAAACTCAGCCTCCAAAACAATATATAGCATTATAAGCATAAGCAATTTAAATCTGCAACATAAAAAGATTAATACATTTTAATAAACTGCCCACCCAAAATATCACAGAACCCAAATAAATAAAAGCACTATCTTAATAAAAAAAATCTTTAAATAGTATAAAACAAATAAATACAGTTAAAATAATACCCACCGAAAACTACCTGAAACAAACAAACCCAACAAACCAGAGAGAATAACATAAATAACATGTGAAAACAATTAATAAGAAATTATAATTACCAAAGCAAAATTTTTATAAAATAAAACTGTGATAAACTACCCACTCAACCTACTATAAAACTAAAAAACTCGAACTATAAATAACATAATTACATTATTAAATTCTCAAATTCCAAAAAAGTATAACATTTAAAAAATATTATTTAATAAATTACTCTCTCAAAACTCCAAATAAGCAACATCCTTGAAAATAAATAACACCAAAAATTTCAATTATCTTCAAACATTTTTAGAAAATGAATCTAATTTAATATACGACCAACACAAAACCAGCAATCACTACCTATAAATAACATGATTATATGTTTGTGTGTAAAAATATCAAAAAGTAATGACAAAATAAAAAAAAACATTATTTAATAAACTACATGCCCCTAACCTCACTATAAACACAATGTGAAAAATAAATGACAATAAAGATATTAAACAATTAATATGACAAAAAATACAAATATTTAAAAAATATTAATAAAAAATGAATTCTATTTAACACACCACCAGCTCTCATCCTCTATACTATTCAACAATCCAAAAACAAACTACATTATTTTAAAAAACTCACAATAATAATTTACATAAAAAACAACATATATGCTACCTTGTGGCGGTCGGCACTAGGTAATTATAGTTTGGCCTGCTTTTCCATAGACCAAGCCTTTATTGGTTTGCTAATGACTTTGGCCATTTGACAAATCCTTCCAAAATAAAGTTCATCTACCTCAGCTCCTTCATGGAAAGGTTCTGAGTGATCCATCAAGAAAGGGGCGAGAAAAAAGGGGGTCCCAAAATGAAAAATCCCCATGCATTTTAAATAGAATTCTTTAGGAAGGGCTATAGCAAAAACTGCTGAACAGTATTACACCAAATTCTGCAGGAAGCTTGATCTTCGTCTGCAGATTGTGCTTTTCATGATTTGGTGTAAATCCATTCATTCGTTTTTGAGAAATTAAGGGTAAAAAGTAATTGTGTATTTTGGCAGTTGGGCTCGGAAGAGTCTTGCAAGCTTTTCTCGAGAGTGCACATTAAATAAAAAAATGGAGCCTTGTGATTAGTCAAAAGGTAAATTATTTTTCCTGTGAGCCTTTACACTTTTGCCAAGGATGGATTAACCATTAAGCAAAATAAGCACATGTTTACGGCATCAAGGGAAGGGGGGGCACCACAGAAATGTTTCATTGCCAGATTTACCATGGACCATATGGTGCAAAACTGCAAATGGTGCAGCTGAACCAGATTCCACAAAAAGGGTCTCACACAATAAATGAAAAAAATGCATACATATTTATACAAGAATAAAATAGTATTATAGAGGTTAATGATATACATTAATCTCTAGAGTTAATGATATACATTAATCTCTAGAATACAACAATATTGCCACATAGAGTGAACTTAAAAACATGTGCAGATCTGTATGGATCATTAGCTGACCAGCTTTGCACTTCACAAGATGAATTTGAAAGAAATGAAACAGCTACAAAGGAAATGGTACCAGATGTTGATTACAAGGCACCTCAAACATGCAAATGTATCAGAAAGACGCTACCCAATGATGGAGATGCTGCACCAAAAGTATATCTGAATGCCAGAGATCAATTTTGTAAAACCACCTTTTACACAATTGTTGACAAACTTGAAACTGAGATGAGAAGAAGAGGGGAGACATGCAAAGAAATAGCAGAGAGATGTTCTTTTCTAAATTCTGTGCCACATATTGCCACTTCATCATCTACTGAAATTCAAAGGTATTCTCAGTTTTGTCAAAAGCTGATTGACTCTTACCAGGAGGACTTGAACACTAATTTCTCAGCTGAGCTTCACTCATATATGCATCATAAGGTTCACTGCAACACAAATTGCAAAAACAAGATTGTCATGCTGAACTTTATAAAATAACACTATTGAGTGTGCCTTGCCAAATGTACACATTTGCTTTCGTGTATTTTTAACATAAATGGTCACAAATTGCTCAGCTTAGCATTCATTTTCTCAGATGAAGTATATTAAAAAACCCAACAGAACTATTATGCATCAAGGCAGGCTCAAATATAAATACAGTGGAAGTATACAAAAAGAAACATTACTTTCCATCTTACTGTAGGTTTTGTTTCATTTTGAAAAATAAAATGTTATGTTATAGTTTGTTATTGTTTATACTTTTTATTAGATCTGTATGGGGGCACCAAAATCTTTTAAGTGCTTAGGGCCTCTAAAGGTCTTACTCCAGTGTGAGACGCTCCTAGGAGTCCCGCGAAAGTGAGTGCACTGATTGGCTTGTCGTTGGAATATTAGAAATTAAATGGCCGTCATTATTGTTTGCTGTGAAAAATTGCAGGTGTTGTGGAAATGAAGTAAAAAAGTTATATAAGGGGCAACAGAAAGACATGCTGTCACCCTAGTTTTAGAGGAGAGGTGTGTAAGGGATAACTACTGTGAAGATAAAAGGGGAATAGGCTGGAATGTCACAGGATTGAACACTGTTGGAGAAAAATGTTGCCCTTGATTATTTGAGCACAGGGGACGTTCTGTGCCTGCAGAAATCCTGAGCCACTCTGACCATATCAGTTCCAGGCTATCACACAATTCATTCACTCACGCAAAAGACAAATCATTTTGGGAGACCCAATGACGGTTTTTCTATCTTTGTAAAACTCGATCTGTAGTGAATCCCACTTCATTTTAATGGGATAACAGGAGTTAGCTTAGCCTTTGGCTTGCAGACTCGTGCCCCCGTCACCTAGTGACTTTTAACCTACTTAGCTTGCTCTGTCTTAGCACATTTAATTATTTATTTCTTCTAAAATGGCTTCCTTGTTTAGAGTTAGGCCACTTGTTATGAGTTACAGTATCAGTGTCACCGCGCTAAGGCGTCAAGAACAAGCACCAAAGACAAACAAACAGTAGGTGTTCACACTTAGGGATTTTCCCTCTCATAATTTCGAGGGATTGTTTATATTAATTGCCGTCCCAAGCATGTCTGTTATCTGTTGTTTGGGAACACACCTATGTCAGGGGTCCTTGAAGATCTGTATAAATATATCGCACTTTAGACAGATAATCAGAGGGATTCCGACCAGAGGGCATCGCCACCATCGCTGATATCGATGCTGCAGTCTTCTTGACGCTGACCCAGTCTTTGTGTCCCTGCGGATTTAGAGATAGATACCTCATTCCAAGGTAAAGAGGGTTGGGGGCTCTTCTCATGGACATGGCATTGGCAGATTAGGTTTAACAAACCCAGCTCTCCTTTAGGTTGGAGGTTAGGCCTTTCACATTTGGGTATTAGGGCATATCACATCTCGTATATCTTTTCAATGCATTGCAAGATGGTGGGGGTCTTTGTAATAATGACTCTTGTTTTCACAATTCTGTTACTTGCATTATTCATTATCCTAATCATTGCAGCCCGTGCAACTTATCACAAATTGCAGTTATATTGAATAAAAACTATTGAAACTTTACTGCATCTTTGTCATTGCCTGTGATTGTATGAGACATGATATATCTGTGAGAAAGGGGTAATCTCCGTTTAACCACAACACTCCCTGAGATGTCTTACTCTCGAGTCCATGCATAAAGGCTGCCACAAATCACCTTTTATTATTGTGTTTCTGGTGCTGGTAAGGTTGGGACAACAGTTGCAACTTGTTGTAGGAAAGACGTAATCGCCAACAAGCAAAAGTACTGTCATCCTTTAACCAGCAGTCTTGCCCAGAGCAAGAGTCCAAACTACGACAGATCTTCAGTAAAAAAACTAAGGAGGTAAAAATTCAACAATGATCTGCAGGCGCTTGAACTGTTAGGCATAGTTATGGATGGACAACCCACACCTGTTATAAATAAATTTAGCCACAAAAAGAAGGGAAAAAAAGGTTGTCTTGGACATCTGCTGCTAGATTCAAGTGCTCCTTTATGAGCACCCAGGCAACAAAGTTATCCTGGTTGGTGACTTTAACACACCCAACCAGAAGGGGCCCAAAAGGACATAAATTGAAATACACTAGAGGCATGCATTAAAGAACTTGACCTGCACTCATGCGATCAGAAGGGTTGCTCAGAGGGCAGATCACACCCACATTCAGAAATATTTCAACACTGGACTACATGTTCTTGAGTAAAGACCTGAGGACAGGATGCGAGGAATACTAAGGGGCTGAGTACGACTTTGGCGGTCAGATTGAGCCGACTGCCAAAACCACGGGGTGGAGGCTGCCGTCACACTGGCAGCCTCTCCCCACCATATTATGATGTTTCCAGCAGGATGACAGGTGGAAACATTGTATTACGATGTTTCCGTCTTTCATGCCGGCGGAAGCAGTGCCACGGCATTGGCCTTGGCTCCCTTCAGGGAGTCAAGGCCAATACCGTGGCACACCATCACCCTTAGAATTCACCCTGTCTACAGTGCAGACAGTGCACATTCTGAGGGTGCTGGCCTGGGGGCCCCTGCACTGCCCATACCATGAGTTGGGCAGTGCAGCGGTCTCACTAAGGCCCTGAGCACTGGCTTTCCACAAGCCTTTTCATGGCAGGGTCAGCGGAAAGAGGACTCACAATCAGCACTGTGGCGCTGAACCTAGCACTGCTGTGGCTGACCATGACTCCGACTGCCACCACTCCGTCGGGAACCATGTTCTTGGTGGTGGTCCCCTGGTGGTCGGACTGCCAGGGTCATAATCCAGTGTCGGACCGCCACTGCGAGTGTGCCGGTTTTAACACTGCCAGACTCTTGATGAGGCCCTGAGTCCCAACCGGAATCAAAAGTGACCATCACACCTTGTCAATTAAGATCAACTTGAGTTCTAATAGCCAAAGGCATTTCATCGCTGATGGACAACCACTGCTGAAGCCAATCCCCTACTGAAAATAATAAAGTAGGGGCCTGGCAGCAAACACCAGTATAAAAAGTGGAAAGCACGACATAGCCCTCAAGCTCTTGACTAAAAAAACGATCTTAGTAGAGAAGGACTGGGGGGCCTTAATAAGATATTTAAATGTAGCACTAACCTTCAATAAAATCGGAATAAAGTCACGGCTGCCAATGAGATTTATGCTTGTATCACATACTTACAAGCATATTTACAAGCCCCCTGTGCGACCAAAGCGTCACTTTTTTTTAAGAACCAGCGGCACAGACTGCATGACCATACCTATGAGGCCTGCAAAGCCACTTGCATGGCTTTTTATGGTCTCATAGATATGGAGCGAGGGAAGCATTCCATGGGTGTTGCGGTGGGTTTTCCCATGCAACACCCATGGGTTTTGATGTACTCCCAGATTTATAAGGACTTAAAAACCTGGTAATGCGTCAAAATCTTACTCCTCTCCCTGGAAGGTCTAACCGGGAGAAATAGCTGTATCTCTCCTTGTTTTTCCTTTTTCTTTGTGTGTTGCATTCTGCAGCACACATAGAAAGAGGAAAACACCTCCATGGATGGAAAACAATCCTGCATGCAACAAAGGCATCACTGCCTGATGGTGCAAGGGTGCCTGAGTTGGTGCTAGGCCGCCAATTCAACACCAGCATGGGGGGAAAGGACAGGAATGCACTGTATTCCATAAATGCTGTGCATTTCTGTCCTTCCCTTGTGGCAGAAGACAGCACAGTAAGGTAACTTGCTGCGCTGCCCTGCGCCACTGTTCCCATAAATATGCCCAAAGACTTTAAGCAAAGCAAAAAGATGAGTCAGCTAGCTGAACTAAAGCATAAAAGGCAGAAAGTTCCAGCTACTGAAATGGAGCTAAAAGAGGCAAAGATAAAAACACAAAAACATAGCCTGGGTCTTGAAACAAAAATATATAGAGGAAGAGTGGAAGCATATACACACCTTACTTGTACCTTGCGAGTTACAGAAATTCTGGTGATACATTAATGGCCTGGCATACAAAACATCCAGCAAAGTGAATGCTGTTCCCACTGAAAAATGTATAGGCCATGTATCGTGCATATATGTAGACATTGAGAAACATAGCCCCTCATTACGACCCTGTGGCGGTCGGACCGCCGCCAATGTGGCAGTTCGACATTCATAATTACGACCGTGGTGGTTGCGCCACGGTTGGACTGCCAGCACTGCCACTCCTCCTCCACTGGAGGGGCCTGCGGTCCTGATCCGCTAGGGGAGCGCTGCAAGCAGCACTGCCCTGGGGATTACGAGTTCCCATCTCTGACAGCTTTTACATGGTGGTAGCACCTCCTTGTAAAGGCTGGTGGAGACTGGGTTCAGGGGGCCCCATGGTCAGCCCTGTGTCTGCATTGCAAACAGTGAAAAGTGCAACGGGTGCTGATGCACCCTACGCACCGCAACATTGCCACCAGCTCAATTATGAGCCCGCATTAATGTTGTGGGCTGTTTCCCACTGGGCCAGTGGGCAGAAACTCTGGTTCCGCCCACTGACCCAGCAGGAAACTCTTAATAGGGGCCACGGTGAGGGGACCGCACTGGCGGTAACCCGACCGCGGGAGTTTGGCCGGCGGCCATTTACACCCTCCAATCTCATAATTATGGCCATCGGGTCACTTTGGATGACCTAAATAGTGGTGCTGCAGAGGTGCTTACAGAGAAACCCATTCAACCTAACCGAGGAGGAAACATCAAAAGTCCTTAATTCAATCTGCAAGGACAGGGCTGAAATGGCCTAAATGGGTACCAAATGAGATGTACGTATAACCAGGATTGTGGTCCCTACTTGGACAGGGTGCATACATCGCCAACTAGAGATACAATTTCTAACAATGGGTGTGCGTAGTCGGGTGTGAGAAAAGCCTTAACTCTACTGACAACTCTTCCCAAGCCAATCAGCGTAAAAAGTAGACTGCGATAAACACCATCCCCAATAAGACTCCTTCTTACAGTAGCAACAACAAGGTAGTTACATTTGCCAGTTATGGTTATATATAAGCATCCCACAACCTAAATTATCCTGTGCTCACCCTCGGGTAGCTTGGTACAGAGAAAGCAGGCTTAACTTAGAAGGCAATGTGTAAAGTATTTGTGCAATAACACAGTAAAAACACCAGAAAAATGGGGAAAAGTGGCCCAGGTCAGTTGAACAATTGTCAAATGTTATGTCCTCACTATGCCGGGGCCAAACTAGTATCTACAGAGGCGTGGGAAGGAAGTTCTGCATGGGTCCACCCGAAGCAGAGAATTTAGAACAATGCTGACGCCTGCGAGCACGCAGGTCGGCTACTGGGACCTCACAGGTCTGACCCTCAGTCACAGTACCTGTTCTCTTCATCGAGGCAGCAGGGTGCAGATGAGCTGCTAACACTGACAGTGTCAGGGATAGAACTCCCAATGCAAGAATTCAAAGCGTTGGTACCATGCTGAAGGACTGTCGTCAGGCCTTGGAGGTGGGCCTGCATCGTTGTGCTTCAGAGCTTCCTGTCAGGTGACTGTGGATGGGGAGCACACCATGCTGATACTCTGGGCAGGGCCGAGGTGTTGAGCCTTGCATTTCTGGCCTGCCCAGTCAATGCATACTGGTGTTGCACTGAGAGGCGCTGCAGCGGCGTCAAAGAAAGTGATGACTCTACTCGGTACACACAGCCTGAGGGAAGTGTGGTGCTTTATCTTTTAGTAAAAAGGGAAGCATTGATCTTTTGGCAAATTCAATTTAGCAATCAGGCGCAGCTGATCCTTGTCAGGTACAGTCTGCCAGACTCACAAGTTGCAGAGTCCCACAGCACTGGTAGGTTGAAGTCTTTAATGGTCATGAGACTTAACAAGGGATAAGCAAACAAGCCCTTGGAGAACACTTTGGCAGAAGGCAGAAAGCAGCAGGCAGAAGGGCAACACATAGAAAAGTAGTGGTTAAACAGCAGTCCAGGTTAGTCCTTTAGGCAGCATTCTGACAGAGTCTTGGTTCAAGATCAAATAGTGTCTGATTCGGTGAGGTCAGTGAACCAGTACTTCTACCCAAATGTGCCTTAGAAGTGGGGGAAACTTCAAAGAGTGGCTTTGAACTGCACAAGTATCCCTTTCAAACCAGTCCTATCTGCCAGGCTATCTGTGGGGGGTAATCAGTTCTTTGTGTGGGTTAGGCCACTACCCTTTGCTGTGTGTGAGCCCCAGCCTCCCTTCCTGCCCAGGAAGGGCCATCAGAATGCAGATGTATGTAAATGGGTACTCGGCCACACCTAGCCTTCCTGTGTTTGTGGATGAATGCACACAAAGTGTAACTGTCACCTAGCCCAGACGTGCATTGGAAACAGGCTATAAGGCACACAGAGCAGTATGAGCAGAGAAATATATACTTTCTAAAAGTGGCATTTCTAAAATAGTAATGTTAAATCCAACTTTACCATTAAAGAGGATTTATCATTTCCAATCCAAAGATATGAAACATGATGTAGCTACCCCATTCAAATCAGGAATTACAGCTTAAAGGTATATTAAAGAATTCCCAATGCCGGCCTAAGAGAGGAGTAGGCCTCACAGTAGTGAATAACAACTTTGGGATTTTTTCACTACTAGGACAGGTAAAAAACCCACAAGTACATTCCCTGCCGTTTACTTATTTTGCACCCTGCCCTATGGAGTACATAGGGCATACCTTAGGGGTGACATGAGTAATAAAAAAGAGAGTTTAAGGCTTGCCAAGCTGTTTTAAATGCTAAGTTGAAGTGGCACTAACTGCACACACAGGCCTTGGAATGGCAGCCCTGAGCCATGGTTAAGGGACTACTCGTGTGGGTGGCTCACTCAGTGCTGCAGGCCCATTAGTAGCATTTACTTTACAGGCCCTGGGCACCTGTAGTGCACTTTCTTAGGGTTGTATAAGTAAATTGAATATGCCAATTGGGTAGGAGCCAATATTAAAATTTTTAGGGAGAAAGCGCATGCACTTTAGCTCTGGTTAGCAGTGGTAAAGTGCTCACAGTCCTAAAGCCAACAAAATAAAGAAAAAAAAAGAGGAGGAGGAAGGCAAAATATTAGGGGTGACCCTTCAGAGAGGGCCATTTTCCAACACCCATTATCTGAGAGAGAGGTCTGAAAGGAGAGGCCAGTCCATCCACACTCCCCACTATGGACACCCATTATCTGAGAGAGAGATTTGACAGGAGAGGGCAGTCCCTCACCACATACTACTATGCCATCTATGAGAGCATAAGAAAACAAAGACTAGCCCATCCACACAGCCTACTTTGCACACATGTCATCTGTGAGAGACATCTGACAGGAGAGGGATTTCTCTCCCCATGCAATACAATGCACACCCATCAACTTATAAAGAGGCCTGAAAGGAGAGGTTAGTTTATCCACACACCCTACAACACACCCATCTTCGTCGAGAGAGGTCTGATAGGAGAGGACAGTCCATCCACACACCTTATTATGTACATCCATCACCTGAGAGAGACATCTGATATGAGAGGGCAAACCCTCCCCACACACTACAGTGCACATCCATCATTTGAGAGATAAGTCTGAAAGGAGACGTCAGTATGTCCACACACCCTACTATGCACACCTTTTATCTGAGAGAGATGTCTGAAAGGAGAGGGCAGTCCCTCTCCATACACTACTATGCACACCCACCGCGTGAGAGAGAGAGGTCTGAAAGGAGAGGCCAGTCCATCCATACACTATATAAAGCACACCTATCATCTGAGAGGGATGTCTGACAGGAGAGGCCTGTCTCTCAACATTTACTACTATGCATGTCTGTCATCTGAGAGAGAAGTGCAAAAGGAGAGGCTTGTCCCTCCACACACCCTAATATGCACAACTGTCCTCTAGGAACAGATCTCAAAGTAGGGTGCAGTCCCTCACCACACTCTACTATGCACACCTGTCATCTGAGAGAGAAGTATGAAAGGAGAGGCCAGTCCATCCTCATACTATATGAAGCACACCAGTTATCTGAGAGAGATGTCTGGCAGGAGAGACCATTCACTCTGCTCAAACTACTAAGCACGCCTGTCATCTGAGTGAGATGTTTGGCAGGAGAGGCCATTCACTCTGCTCAAACTACTAAGCACATCTGTAATCTGAGAGAGAGCTCTGACAGGAGAGACGAGTCCCTCCACACTCACAACTACGCATGCCTGTCAATTGAGAGAGAAGTGTGAAAGGAGAGGCCAGTCCCTGCACACACCCTACTATGCACACCTGTCTTCTGAAAACAGGTCTCAAAGCGGATGGCAGTCCCTCCCCACACTCGTCCTCTGAGAGACAGGTCTTAAAGCAGAGGCCAGCCCATCCACACACCCTACTACAGATGTCTTCTGACACAGAATTTTGAAAGGAGATGCCAGTCGAAGCACACACCCTACTACAGACATCCATTATCAGAGAGAGAGGTCCTAAAGGAGAGGACAGTCCATTCACACACCCCACTACATTCATCCACCATCTAAGAGAGAGGTTTTAAAGGAGCTGAGGTGGATGAACATTTTTAAAGCTTTGTGAAGATTCGTAAAACAAGGCCAAAGCTATAAGCAAACCAGAAAACATTATTTCTATGGAAAACCAGACCTAATTTTATTGTTCCATTTTGTTCACAATTACAGTAAAACATTGTAATTAACTTAACTCTAAATGTCTGATCACGAGAGTGGTTTGCGAGAGCCCAACAGATGGTACAGCCCCCTTGGAATCCATTCAGAGGTTTGTGCATCTGGATCATGCAAGCGTCTCACAAGAGACATCACTTTTAAGAACAAATATATATATATTATATATATATATATTTATATATATATGTATATATATATAAATATATATATATATATATGTATATATACATACATATATATCCACCCATCCTTTATTCACCACTATATTATAGATTAGCATTAAATAATAAATTAATTTTCTTTTTGAAAAAACCTAGAAATTCTCTGAAAAAAACAAAGGTTAAAATAACATTATAGTTAGGTCTAATAAAAATATCTGTTTTTGTTTTAAAAAAGTGCTTAGAATTTCACTGAAAAAAACAATTAAAGTAACGTTACAGTAAGGAGAATTTCTCACTGACAGTGGTAACGTTTTGAACTATAAAAAACACAGAAATTCAGCAGTTATATTTAGCAGCACTAACTATAACTTGCACCCCTGCCATGCACTGCTTATGACCTTACATATGACATCACTGATGACATCTCAAATGACATCACTGATGACGTCACTAACTTCTGGGCCTACTAGAGCCATGACAATTAGCAAGCATATTCAGTGTTACTTGAAGCTTCAAAACTAATGTAAAATAACATCCATATTTGACTAAAATTGGTTAAAGATGACGTACGTTCAAGTGGATATAGAAGATACTCATTATAATCACAGTGATATTATAGAGGAAAATGCTTCTAAGATTAAGGATTTTTTTAAAATAAATTTCCATTTGAAATTGACTGCTAATATCGTCAGTGAAGAAAAATCCCTGGCTAGGTTGAGTTTTATTCCGATATTAACCCTATGCTTGAGGAGCATCATTTCTTTGCTCGTAAGGGTAATAATTCAAAGGCTGAAATTATAGTATTGGGAATTAACGAGGGACCATCATCTTAGTCTAATTTTTAGAATGACATTTATGGTCGGAATGAGGAGGATTTGGCTCATTCAGGTACGCCTCTCATATTTGCCTCTAGCACCTTTTTTTATTAATGTTGGACTAAGAAATTGAAGCCCAATGATGTTAATACTTATATGTATGTAATAAACAATATAGATACTTTATGATAACTAGAGGTTTTAAGGTAAGGGCAATTCTCTCAAGCAGTTATATTGCTATCAAGGGCCAACATGTGTCGGGGTGGCATCACCAAGGAAATCTGGATTTCACACTGCATCCTAAAGCTAATAATTCAGATGATTTTGAACCCCCTATTTATTGCGTGACTGTGTCATATAGGTTGCTAGAAAGAGGACTAGATACATTTAAAGGAATATTTAGGACGTAACGTGGAAAGGTTGTAGTTTTGTCTTGTGAAATTCAACTAAACCATATTGCTATTGCTGTCAAACATAAATTGAGGAACATGCTCATAAGTGCTAGGAAAGAGATATTTCAGGTGAACAAAGACGTGCAGAGAATGTATGATAGAACCTGTGAACGCTTCTGAGTCAGTATTGCATTAGTTCTAGTTCAAAATCAGCTGGGAAGTTGAAACTGTGTGCAGACCTTTGTTCTGTAAATAAGCACCCCTTAGACTCAGTTGGTGCAGAGAAACTTGCAGAATGGGGAGGCTCCATTTTTCTACATTCTTCATGAGCATTAAGCTTGCCTAAAAATGTTAAGATTGTGTGATGTACTAGTTATGTTCCTTGCTCCTAGGATTTTGATTGTATTCTGAATAATTCTCTAGATGGTTTTTTTTAATTGTTGTTTTCATTTGGCCTTTATTTTTTTCTTTTTGTTTGTTATTCTCTTTTTTATTGATTAATGTAAATCGAGGGGAGCAGTGCTTGATTTGCAAATAAAAACGTGCTAGTACCCAAAACCTTCCTCTTAAACATGCGGGTGCTGCAATTAAATGTGCGATCACGGAATACAGAGGCATCTCAGCCCTCTTCAATCTATTTACAGCCACTCCATGCAGCTCACTCTTGCAGCTTTCTGCGTTCTCCCATTGTGACGCTTTTTTATTTTCCTCTTCCTCCGTCTTTCCCAAATGTGTCTTTGCTTGCAGTAAATGCTTGAGGCAGAACAATAAGTGCCGGCCCTCAAAAATAAGTGCTGGTGCCCCGCACCAGAAACAACAAGGACAAATTAAGCACTGGAGGGGAAATGTGCAGTAGTTATATCAGGCTTTCATTTAGTATGTATGTGCATTATTTCAAAAGTCAGTTTTACATTTGTCTTTTTATTAGGTGTCCTGCTAGAGACATTCCATCCTAGGGTTGTTCCTTGTGATGTGCTATGTAACTGTATTTATCTAAACTGTGTCTGTATGTTCGGGTTCTAAGATCTGACTATTAAGCGATTGGCTGGTGCGTGGTCTGGTTGCTAAATACATTTAATTTAACTTGCCAGCTTCTGAGTTACATTGGATTAGTACCTACAACAAAAGTCTATTGAGGTAAACAACATTTTATAGGTGATGAAAGGTCATCAGGGCAGATGATTCCCATTGAAGTCGAAATATGTGTCATGTTGGGCAGTTTAAAATTATCTTAAGGTGGATCACATCTGTAGATGAAGGTGAGTTGAGAGGTTGAAATAAAGCTCTTCATGTCAGCATAGATTCTAACATTTGGAAACAAGAAAAAGAGCAATTTTGATAACAAAAAATGAAAAACGCATTTAACTTATTGTTGTGCTTTAAAATGGGAGCAGTTATAAGCAGGAGTTTATAAAATAAAGACCCCTTACCCTTAAAACTCAGAGGACTTTCACCTGAATCTGGTGTGTGTATGTATGTTTCATGGAAATATATAGTGAAGTTATCAATATTTGCGTGTTCTAGTGCTACAAGCTGCTCTTATGAATAAACAGCAAAGTATGCTCCCTTCTGACATTACCCACACACTTGAGAGAGCGTAGCTTAAATATTACACATGCTAACGTGAAATGCTTAACAATGCTGCACATAGAAAACGAAAATAATTAGTTATTTGCTTAATGTACATTTGAATTATGACTATGATAAATTGAACTAATGACAATAATGAGTAAACTTGTTTGTGATATGATTAATCAAAACTTATATTAGTATTTACGATATTGCATTGAAAATCCTATAGGCCTTAAGTTAGTGTGAGTCGAAGATTTAGCCGTGTAACTCTCATATTAAAGCATATTTTCTGTTTTTCTAGTGTGCTGACTCGCAAAGGGCCATGACCCAGCACTTGTTCTTTTCTTCGTTTCATGTAGCCATAATTAATTTTTTCCCATCCGCATATTGGCTGTTTGTACAATGGACTTTATATGTTTTGCAACAAAAGTAGAAATATTCAAGGACATTTGATCATGGAAAAGAGAACTTTTGACCTAAGAAACGTGCCAAGGCGATGATACCATCCGGATGTGCCACCTCTGAAGACGTCAATTATGAAGACCAATCAAAGTGTTATAAATTATCGTGGGGTGACAATTTGGATTACCTAATGTATAATTTGATAGGTTGAAGATAGTGGGGTATAGCGAATATCCAATAGAATTTTGGGGGAAGGTATTGTGAAAAAGGGATAAAACTCATGACACAGAGGGGTCGTTAGAACTAGATAGGGAATGATATTGATTGCATCCAGAAACTCTGTCACTCTATTTGGTGATTTGAGATTTAAACAAACATCCACATCCATAGACCGCCCTTTTACACTTTTCCTCCCTATGAGGGAAGTGTCCCCTGTCCCGTAGATGAAGTAGACCGACGGCGATCTAACTGATGTCCTGAAGACAAAGACTGATCCTGTATGCTGACTTATTCCGAGGAGGGTAATTATGACAATGCTATTGTAATTTGTCTGCTTGCTTTTCCTTTCTAGGTACCAACTGCTGTATTTTTGAATAGAGATCTTAGCTAGATGTTTTCCAAATGTGTGTTCAAAATTATTTTGCATGAAGTCCAACATGCTGATGCTAATTAGTGGTTAGGCTAGGCGATCACTGTGACTGACACAAATAGACGTGACTGACATTGTGCTATGCTGAACTGAGAAGTATATGATATTCTATGCACTCTGATCTATGTATATCTTATGTTTTTGCACTTATGTTTGTGATCTTTGCATTATCGAAGTCTTATCACAGTTGTCATATCGTGACTATGCTCTTTTGCTTCTTGGTTGAGATTGACAATTTTTCTATTAGATTGTAATTAATAGGGAATAAAATTCGCAAAATTCTAAATAAGGTGTGGTTATTCATGACTGAAAGGTCATGGTTGCGCCAACAGTTTAATCAATGTCTTTATCCAAAGTAAAGTGTATTGTGGTAATAAATATTGGTGACGTCATTGATATGTTGCTTGATATATTGATCAGTTATCTCGTCCTGCGGTGTCTCACCACTGGGTCAAAAGATTCATCGTCCTAAAACAAGTCCTACTGTGTATAAAATTGACATAAAGGGACGCGTTAACAGTTCTGGTAGCAGAGTGACGGTTTGGCCCTTGGGGGCCCCAGAACGGGAAAATTATTGGTTAATTTGTTTTTCTGTGATAATGCAAATTGGAGGTATGATGGGTTTCTAAGTTCACCATGACTTCCCCGGGATCTCGGAGCCTGCCTAAATAAGTTGGGAATGTTCTCGGCGCCATAATGTATGTGGTTAGGGTTTTTGCGCTTGCTTAAGCTTATGCCTTTTGCAGAAGATTGTGAAGATTTGTGTGTATTTAGGCCAAGATATGTGTTGTTTAGTAGGAGTGGGCGTACTCCACAGTATGAGAGTAGGGAAGTCGGCGTACTTGATGTGAAAGTAGCGCTTAATACTCAAAAATTATCCACGTGGTTGGTTGTTGTGTACGGACCTGTTGAGGTCTAAGACTCCGGAGTATAAAGAAAAAATTGTTTATGTTGTAATCTGTGCGGTTTAATAGGTCAATCGGGTGTGATTGACAAGTCGAGTCTGAGTCATAATGTGTGTATGAAAACCTTCGATGGAGATTTGGTGAGTTCTAAGGTGCACTAGAATAAGCCATTGACAAGTCGAGAGTAGAATTTGCGGGTCGAATTCTGCTTGCGCATGCGGGAACTGATAAGGAGAAAGTAGCGGCCGAGGCTTCAAGTGAAATCTCTGTAAAGTTCTGAAGCGTATGTGTTACCCTTCCTGTAGTAAACCGGCAGATTTGTGTTGTCATTTAAGGTGCTCGCAATAATTGCATTAGTTTATGTGAGATTGTATAGGTTCAGTGAGGAGCAGACGAGTCGCAAGACTTTGTCAGCTACAGTGTGTGTGAGTGTGGCGTCAGTAGTGCTGCGCTGAGACAGGTCGGTTGTCGAGAGGGGTCGCGTACGAATTGGCTGCCGCCCGTGAGGGGCAATAGGTCGAGAAGGGCGGGTGAAGAGTGTCCTGGGAACTAAGTCACTTTTGATTAAATACAAAAGAGAATCACAAAAATGAATTTCGTTAAAGCATTTAAGAGCGCTCTAAAGGGAGACGTATATATTGTTGCAACTGATGGAGATCCTACACCACCCGAGGGTACTCCAGCTTATATAGTCATGGAAGAGAAAGGTGTCGCGCCTTGCTTATGGATGAAACAATGGCGCAAATTAACAGAGAAGGAGGGATGTCTAGCGTTCCCAGAACATGGGACGTTTAATCCTAAGGTACTGGAAAATTTGAGGTGGATGTTAAGTACACAGAAACCACCTCCGAGACCAGCTCAGTGTGAGGCTTTGGCAATTTGGGACTTGATGGCTCTTAAACATAGACAAGAAAGGTTTCAGAGAAGACTGAGAAGGGCAGAGAAATCCTATGCAGAGGCTAGGTGGGATAATGAGAACAAAATGTGGAGACGGGGAATTTTAGATGGATTAAAATTGTTCCCAGCAATAGCACAGGGAGAAGAGACACAGGGAAAGAAAGCCTCTTGTAAAACAGATAAAGACTCAAACAAATCTAAAGAGAATAAAAGATCTTGGGAAGAGGAAGATGATTCAGATGATGAGGAATTTATGGACAGATTATTACATGATCGTCCGCCACCATATGCGGTAAGCAACAATGCTCCAAGTACTAGCTTGGATCCTGGGAACCAGACGCAGGAAAAGGGAGTTACTGATACGGTACAGACTAGTGATACAGCTTTGATACAGAATGGTGTCAGTGTACCCACTGCACCAGACATACTGATACAGTTGCAGCCTCCACCGCAGATACAAAGAATCTACCCTGACGTCCCAGTGCTTGAGACGACTACGAATTTGATAGTGCCACCAGACCCGATATACACGAATCCAAAATTAATACAGATTGAATCAACTCCGAAATTATTATCTCAACCACAACCACAGCTGATACCAGGGTACAACCCAGTAGCTGGTCCACCATTAGTACCCGTTCCGGGTACATTGGAACAGACCTATGGAGTTGCTGCTCCAAGAAGTCTGGGTCCGGGTCAGACACCTGCCGCCATATCGTTACCCATTACTGTCGGTCCACCAGTACCATTGTATGCACAGGGTAAAACGTGTGTGTGTGGCCAGGGAGTGATGACTCAGGAGGCGATAAGAGGAGGGTCTATGGGAACTCCACAGATAATGGCCCCCGGAGAACAAGTAATTGAACAGCCTAGGCCCTTAATGGACCTTAGTCCGGTAGGAGCACCCCTCGAAGCAATGCGCCAAGCAGGATTGGGAGTTCTAACCCCACAAACAATGAGTACGAACACCTCACATTCTCCAACTATGCATGCAGGGAACATTTCACTACAGGGTTTTGCAGTTCAACAGTTAAATGAATGGTTAGAAAAGACTTATACTTCACAGAAGACCGCAGTGGTTACAGTCGAACCAGAGAAAGAAAAACAAGATGAATTCCTGAACTTTGTACGACTAGGGGCGGAAGCTGCTGAGTTAGTAGAAGGGACAATGGGAGTAAATAGATTGGAGTCATACACAGAGGCGGAATTGAGATACCTATGCCCCAAGATTACTAAAGAAGTAGGTAAGGTGCATCAGAGATTATCAAACCTGGCAGATAAATACCATATTGATATCGGAAACACTAAGCATTTGAAAAGGAGTTACAGATTAGATTTTGACACAAAGGATTTTGAGCACATGAGGTCTGCAGGAATGAGGGCACATTTGAGAGAACTGTTGCAAAGCGCACAAATTTGGGGTGCACTGGAGAAATGGGAAGGCCGATGGGCAAAGAAAAGGGATAAGGGAAAAGGTGACAGCCCAGGGTCTAATCAAGCCAAGACCTCACCTGATTTAGAATTGGTAAAAATATTACCTATGAGAGAGACAGCTGGTGGTGTCTTAGTTCATGTGCCTTGGACTAGAGGAGACATTCTATCCTTCACTAATGATTATCCCAGATTGAGAGAGAAACCGATCGAGTGGTATCAGCAAACAGATAGGTTTGTGAAACTTGCAAAGTGTCTCTGGGAAGATTTGAACACCTTGTTTGAGATCATTGTTCCACCTGATTTGTGGCTGAAGTGCAAGAGAGGTGTTGATTGGCCGACAAAAGAACCAGCAAGGGATAAGGTGACTGGAGCACCTTCTGAAGAGGTGATGAAGTATTATCATAAGGTGATTGAGTTTTTGAAACAAAAGGTTTCGCCGAAAGTGACTGATTGGCAGAAAATTGACCGGACCTCTCAAGAGGTTAAAGAGTCAATACATGCTTATTACGAGAGATTGTTAAAAGCGTTTAAGCACTACAGTGGTACTGAGACTATTGAACCGAAGGACATGAACCACCTTGTGTTCAGATTCGTCAAACGATTGAGACCAGAGGTTAGCCAAATGATTAAGAATCATTTGATTTGTTGGCAAGCTAAACCGATTGATGAGGTGTTGCAGTATGCAAAGTACTGTAGTGATGAGATTGAGTTGAAGCAGAGAAAGTTGAAGGAAAAGGTGATGGTGATGGTGATGCAGATAAGGGCTGCACAGGCTGGAATACAGGGAAATGGAGTTCAACAGATTATACAGCAACAACCGCAAATGAATGGTGTGTTTCAGACACAACCGAGAGGACAAGGCAGAGGGTTTGTAAACCGCGGTTCAGATTTGAATACGGTTGTAATTCAAAATGACATTCAAGGGGCGAAAAAGATGTCACCATGTCACGCGTGCGGGGGCGTGGGGCACTGGAAACGGGAGTGCCCGAATATGGTGCAGGATCGTGCAGTTCAGCAGAGCACTAATGTTGGTACATTACAAAATTCGCGAGGTCCGAAAATGAGACATCAAAACCCAAATTTTCAGAACAACTTGGTACAAATGCAAGGGGTACAGCCCATGCAGCAGATGCAAATACTGCGTTTTCAGTCAATACAAATGCAACCAGTACAGCAGCAGATTCCTATGGTGCCTAGACAGCAAATGCAATTACCAATGGCTCCGATGGGACAGCAACAGGTGATGCTTCCTCAGCAGGTCACAGGCCAGGTAACAAATCAAAAAAATACTGTACAACAGTTCCCATTACGAGGTGAAAATGGCATGAATGAAGATTGGTCAGATGATAGCTCCGATAGTGAAGAATGCAGGCTAGCAGCATCCTTAGAGTTGGATCAGAGAGGCCCATTTGTCAAAGGAAAGGTGATGGGGTATAAGGTTTCATTCCTGGTTGACACAGGAGCTACACGCTCCACAGTCAGAAGTGCGGAAGTTCCAAGATTACCTCTGTCAGGGCGTACCATAAGAGTGGTTGGAGTAGCAAATCAGTATCTGACTAACCCGATTACAGATCCAGTTCAGGTTGAGATCGGCAACTTCCAGGGGCTACATAGGTCCGTAGTCTGTGACTCGAGTCCAGTTTCCTTATTGGGAAGAGATTTGCTGTGTAAAACAAAATGTTTGATTACCTGTTCCAATGACGGAATTGAAGTACAGACATATAGCGATGATGAGGGAGATGAAAGTCAATTTTTAGAGGAAGAAACAGGAACAAATTAGGACTACCCTTTGATTACTCTATTCCCAATGCATACTTTGATCGATCTGCCTGTCAAATTACAAGGGACAGTAACAGAGAAGGTGTGGGACTTAACTGGGAAAGAAGTAGGATTGATAAAAGGAGTAGAACCGGTTAAAGTTCAGATAAAACCGAATGCAGTGTTCCCACAAGTGCCACAATACCACATGACTCAAGATGTTCTTATCGAAGTGTCACAAATAATTGCAGACTTTCTCAGACAGGGAGTTCTGAAAGAAGTATTGAGCAGTTCATGTAACTCTCCCATAATGGGTTTAAAGAAGCCTTGTGGAAAAGTTTGAATTGTGCAGGACCTGAGAAAAATAAACGAAATTGTGATAAAGTGTTGCCCTGTGGTACCCAACCCAGCAGTAATAATGTTTCAGGTCCCCTGTGATGCTGAATGGTTTACCGTAGTAGACCTATCACAAGCCTTCTTTTCAGTACCTCTTCATGAGGACAGCCAATTTTTGTTCAGTTTTAAATTCCTGGATAAGGTGTACAGTTGGTGCAGAATTCCTCAGAGGTTTTCCGAATCACCGTCCATCTTCAATCAGATATTGAAAAGGATTTGGAGCCACTAGTATTGCCTTTTAATTCAACTCTTGTGCAATACATTGATGATTTGCTAATTGCGTCCAAAACGAGGGACAGTTGCAAATACAACATCATTGCATTACTAAATCATCTGGGGAAAAATGGACACAAGGTGTCACCCAGAAAGTTACAATACTGTCAGAAGGAGGTGAAATACTTCGGACATTTGATTGAAAAAGGGTCTAGGAGAATATCAAAGGAAAGAATAACAGCTGTCTTGCAAATGAATCCTCCAACAACAAAAAGAGATGTCAGGATGTTTCTGGGAATGGTGGGCTACTGTCGCCAGTGGATACCCAACTTCTCAATCATTTCGAAGCCATTGATAAAACTGACAGGTAAAGAAATCAAGGATGAGCCATATACTATAACTTTGTCAAAAGAAGAGTTTGAGTCATTTATGGAACTAAGAGAATGAATGTGCAGGGCACCAGCACTAGGAATGCCAGATTACGAGAAACCTTTCCTGTTGTTTTTTCATGAACGTGATGCTTGTTCTTTGTCTGTCTTAACACAGGTCCACGGAGATGCAAATCGCCCTGTAGCATATTTTTCAGCTACCTTGGACCCTGTCGCAGCAGCCTTACCAGGTTGTTTGCGCGCAGTTGCAGCAGTTGGTCAGAGCCTTTTACAATGTGAAGGCATAGTCATGAGATACCCTCTAACAGTAATGGTTCCACATTCAGTTGAAATTCTGTTAACTCGAACTAAGACTCAGCACATGACAAATGCACGTCTTACTAGATATGAGACGATCATACTGGGGTCACCAAATGTCACCCTTAAGAGATGCACTGTACTGAACCCGGCAACTTTACTTCCTAATGTAAATACTGAAATCAAAGATGGGGAAGAATTTGAACATGATTGTCTTGAGGTGACTGAGCTGTGTACCAAACCTCGTCCAGACATACAGGACACCCAATTAAAAGAAAATGATTGCATTATGTTTGTCGATGGGTCCTGTCTAAGAGATTCTGCAGGAACACTGAGAGCTGGCTATGCGGTACGTACCATAACTGGTATCGTTGAAGCCTCCTGGCTCGAAAAAGTGTTTTCTGCACAAGTGGTAGAATTGATTGCCCTTACAAAGGCATGCCACGCAGCTGTAAATTTGAAAGTCACTATCTATACTGACAGCAGATACGGATTCGGAATTGTACATGATTTTGGCCAACTTTGGTCACTGAGAGGCTTTATGACCTCATCTGGTTCTCCTGTGAAAAATGGTGAACAAATAAAGGATTTGTTACATGCGATTCAGTTACCTCTTGAAATTGCCGTGGTGAAATGCAGTGCTCACATTAGATCACAAGACTTTGTGTCCATGGGAAACGGCTATGCAGATCAAGTCGCAAGATTCTGCGCATTGAACTGTATATCGTTCAAGGAGCAATGGGAATTGTTACCACAAACTGAAAATGACACATGTTTGAACCTAGCATTGCGGGTAGTTGACACATTAGATGAGTTAAAAACATTACAAAGCCGTGCAAGCAAGGAAGAAAAACGCTCTTGGCAAAGAATGCAATGTGTACAGAGGGCTGATGATCTATGGGTCTCAGAGGAAGGGAAATTAGTTTTGCCAAACAGCCTTCTATCCCAATTCGCCAGGCTCTACCATGGGCAGGCTCACCTGGGAAGAGATGCCATGATCAGGTCATTCAAAATTGATTGGTTTAATAAAAAATTCAGACATGCCGCAGAAATTACTTGTCACAGATGCATCATCTGTCAACAGATGAATGCAGGAAAAGGAACCGTAGTAACTTTGAGCCACATTGGAAGAGCTGGAGGTCCATTTAACAAAATGCAAATGGATTTCATTGAAATGCCTGTTTGTGGAGGACTGAAGTGTGTGTTGGTGATCGTGTATGTTTTCAGTCACTGGATTGAGGCATATCCCACACGCAGAAATGAGAGTCTTACAGTCGCAAAACTACTACTTAGGGAACTGATACCAAGGTTCGGGTTTCTGGTTTCTATAGAATCGGATAGGGGTAGACACTTCGACAATGAGGTGATTAAACTTCTGTGTGCCGCACTCAACATTGAACAAAAGCTGCATTGTAGCTATCACCCCGAAGCATCAGGACTAGTAGAGCGGTACTTTGAAATCGAGAATGGCAAAAATGTGTGCAGCAACTAACATGAAGTGGCCAGATGCCTTGCCTTTAGTGCTGATGTCAATGAGAAACACCCCAGACAAGAAAACGGGACTATCCCCCCATGAAATCCTCATGGGCAGAGCTATGAGATTACCAGCAGTACCTGCAAATGCACTAGTTAATATTACAGATGATATGGTGTTGGATTACTGCAAAGGTTTGGCTGATGTGATTTGCTCTTTCTCTCACCAGGTGGAAGCTAACACGTTACCACCCATCGGCGATCCAGGCCACTCTCTACAAGCCGGTGACTGGGTGGTTGTCAAGAAGCACGTAAGAAAATCGTGTCTAGAACCACGTTGGAAAGGGCCATATCAAGTAATATTGACGACTACTACTGCTGTGAAGTGTGCCGGAGTTCCCAACTGGATACATGCCAGTCATACAAAAAGGGTAATGTGTCCTGTTGAAGAGGAACTTGAAGTTTCCGGCACAACAACTTTAGAAAGAGAAGTCTCAGGGCCAGAGAACAGTCAAGAAGAAACTGAGACTACTGGAGAGCCCACTGAGAACAGCCTTGTCCCTCAAACAGTCAATGAGTCCGAGAGAGGTGACAGAGTGCCTATCTCAGTAGAGGCGGCAGGAGAACTAAGTCAAGAAGAGGTTCTACCAGAAGTAGACGGATACGGGTTAGAGCTCAAACCCGGCACAGAACCAGAAGAAGAAGGAGAAGAAGGAGAAATTGTAGAGAGAAATCAGAACGTTTCGGAGTCTTCTGAACCGGCCGCAGGTCCAACAGGAGAAGGCACCATATCACAAGAGGAGGGTACTGTCCAGCGTCCTGAAGGGACACATCAAGAAAAGACACATAGAGGCGACAATTGGCCAGATAAGCCACTCTTCAAGATAATAAATTTATCAAAAGACACAATAATAGAAGAGAACAACACATCTCGAGTGGATGATCTGAGTGAAGGAGAACAACAGGGTGAACGAAGACTAAAAAGAAAAAGAATCGCAAACAGAAGATATACAGGTCCTGAATGGGCGTATGCTACAACTTCTGAATGGCAACAAGAAGTTCTAGCATTCTGCTTTGATCGAGAAGCACCAGGCCAATACTACGGTACCTGAACGAATCTGAGGGAAGCTTGGTTAAGTTCTGGAAAATTTTGAAACTGAAAAGAGACATTATAAACTACCGAAAGTGACACTAAAACTGGATTGACTTTAAACCTGATTACGACAAGCTGCTAACCTGATTTGACAAGAGGTCCTGGAGTGAGTGAAGACGCTGTAATATACGCAGAGAAAAAGAAGAGAGGAAAAAAAAAAAAAGAGTTTATCCTTAAATTGGTTGTTGATCTGCTGTCCGATTCTATATAAACATGGCTTACAATAGAAATAGTAGCAAGGGAAGTAAGGTGAGCGGTTGGCTAGGTCTTAAAATAGGTGTTGTGTGTGCAGTAATAATTGTGGGAGTGATTGTAGGAATGCCATGGATAGAGAAAGAAACTATTAACGCTACTTCAAAACCTGAAACTACCACACTAACACCGTGGGAGAGATTTGAGCAAGATGCAAGGCACATGCATGAGGGAACTAATGCGAAAGGGGAACTTTCTACTAATGTCTTCTATCGCTTACTAAACGAGTATGTGGAAACTATGGATGCAAAAGATTGTTATGTATGTACTAAAATTCCTTCATCTGTGCAGGAGGGAGTTACATATCACAGCCTCCCTCTTACTTATGGAATTAGTTGCAGCTTGCCACTAACAAGGTTCTATAATCAAGAGCATGTGCAATATTTTTATTCAAATCTGGATATTGTGTTTTCTTTTGTGCCTGTGATTGAATTTTTAAATAAGTTAGCCAAGGAACATGATATAAAAATATTTAGGGGATTCTTTGAGCCGACGTTTACATTTGGAACTGCTTATGCACACCGCAATAATTTGACTTGCTTATTATCGCCGGTAGAGAAAAGCTTTTTAGATCACACAGATGATAGACGCAAAGCATTGAAAGAAAGATTAGAAAAAGGATTAGAGAAACGTACATACGCAAATGATTATGCTTACACTGCAATCAAGACACAAGGCAAACTAGCTATAGATGCATTACACGTAGGTAGGCTTTGCATATATAGGCCAAAATCTGAACAGGATAATTTGTTTGTGGGAACGAGTGAGTGCAGACATGTGTTTTTGTTCCAGAGTAAATGGACCTTTATGCTGAATGGACAAGATCCAGCGATTCCTGGGATCTATTACATCTGTGGGCTAAATGCTTATTACCGTCTCCCTAAGGGATGGTATGGGACATGTTATTTGGGGATAGTATTCCCAAAGATTTACCAAATTGATGACTTGAAACAAATACCTAAGATGTCTAAACTACAACATCCCAGACAAAGACGAGAATCAGTGGCGGCTGTCATTGGTGATATATTTGGAGCCATAATCCCATCAGTAGGGGTTATCTTGAATTCTATGAAAATTCAGAAGTTGTCTACTATAGTGGATAACATGTTGACAAATTTTACAGGGGCTATACTCCTGATGGATACTGAACTTGCTGCAGAAAGAGCTATGACTCTTCAAAATCGGCTTGCTTTAGACATTCTTTTAGCTAAGAGTGGAGGGGTCTGCAAGATGCTCAATGAACGTCATTGTTGTTCATTCATACCAGATAATAGTAAGAAGATTAGAAGTATGCTTACTAACCTTACTAGAGATAGTACAGATTTGGGAGAAATTTGGAAAGGGAATTGCCAGAGTTGGGAGCTGGTTTACCAACATTTGGAATGGGGTACTTGCAAAAATTTTGATGGGTTTCTTAATTATTTTGGTCTGTCTATTAGGATTATGGGGGGCATGCAAAATTAATGACAAAATAAAGAGAAATTGGACTAAAAGAACCAAGAGAAATGAAGAAAGTGAAAGAGAGAAAATGTTCAATGAAATATGGGAAAGCTCACATAAAGGGCAAGATGTTGAAATGCGTATTATGCGCAAGGTGAAAAATTAAAAGAAAAGGTCAAAGGAAAGGTTTGTGTGATGACGAGAGTCATCAGAGGAGGGACTGAGAGGGCGTAGCTTAAATATTACATATGCTAACGTGAAATGCTTAACAATGCTACACATAGAAAACGACAATAATTAGTTATTTGCTTAACGTACATTTGAATTATGACAATGATAAATTGAACTAATGAAAATAATGAGTAAACTTGTTTGTGATATGATTAATCAAAACTTATATTAGTATTTACGATATTGCATTGAAAATCCTATAGGCCTTAAGTTAGCGTGAGTTGAAGATTTAGCCGTGTAACTCTCATATTAAAGCATATTTTCTGTTTTTCTAATGTGCTGACTCGCAAAGGGCAATGACACAGCATTTGTTCTTTTCTTCGTTTCATGTAGCCATAATGAATTTCTTCCCATCCGCATATTGGCTGTTTGTACAATGGACTTTATACATTTTGCAACAAAAGTAGAAATATTCAAGGATATTTGACCATGGAAAAGAGAACTTTTGACATAAGAAACGTGCCAAGGCGATGATACCATCCGGATGTGCCACCTCTGAAGACATCAATTATGAAGACCAATCAAAGTGTTATAAATTATCGTGGGGTGACAATTTGGATTACCTAATGTATAATTTGATAGGTTGAAGATAGTGGGGTATAGCGAATATCCAATAGAATTTTGGGGGAAGGTATTGTGAAAAAGGGATAAAACTCATGACACAGAGGGGTCGTTAGAACTAGGTAGGGAATGATATTGATTGCATCCAGAAACTCTGTCACTCTATTTGGTGATTTGAGATTTAAACAAACATCCACATCCATAGACCGCCCTTTTACACTTTTCCTCCCTATGAGGGAAGTGTCCCCTGTCCCGTAGACGAAGTAGACCGACGGCGATCTAACTGATGTCCTGAAGACGAAGACTGATCCTGTATGCTGACTTATTCCGAGGAGGGTAATTATGACAATGCTATTGTAATTTGTCTGCTTGCTTTTCCTTTCTAGGTACCAACTGCTGTATTTTTTAATAGAGATCTTAGCTAGATGTTTTCCAAATTTGTGTTCAAAATTATTTTGCATGAAGTCCAACATGCTGATGCTAATTAGTGGTTAGGCTAGGCGATCACTTTGACTGACACAAATAGACGTGACTGACATTGTGCTATGCTGAACTGAGACGTATATGATATTCTATGCACTCTGATCTATGTATATCTTATGTTGGTGCACTTATGTTTGTGATCTTTGCATTATCGAAGTCTTATCACAGTTGTCATATCGTGACTATGCTCTTTTGCTTCTTGGTTGAGATTGACACTTTTGCTATTAGATTGTAATTAATAGGGAATAAAATTCGCAAAATTCTAAATAAGGTGTGGTTATTCATGACTGAAAGGTCATGGTTGCGCCGACAGTTTAATCAATGTCTTTATCCAAAGTAAAATGTATTGTGGTGATAAATATTGGTGACGTCATTGATGTGTTGCTTGACATATTGATCAGTTATCTCGTCCTGCGGTGTCTCACCACTGGGTCAAAAGATTCATCGGCCTAAAACGAGTCCTACTGTGTATAAAATTGACATAAAGGGACGCGTTAACACACTTATCCCTAGTTTTGTAGATGTAGATAATGGCTGGTACAAAAACCTTAAAAACAGGGCAGTAACGTATGCCAAATGTAAGGAAATGTCTCTTTTTGCATGATCTCCCCCAACGTTTTCTACTGAGGCTGTGTTTTTTTGGCTGTGGGAGTACACTGAGGCCTGCTAACCAGACTTCAGTACCAGTGCTCTAAAACTTAAAGGTATATGTTTGATTGGCTTATACCCAATTAGCATATGTTAACTTAGCTATAAGTCCATGGTATATGGTACCAGGGGTACCCAAGGTCTGTAACTTATCATGTCCCCCCGGGACTGCAGTATTTATTGTGCTACCCTGAGTGTGACAAAGCAAAACATGTCTCCCACCCTGCCATTGCAGACTTGAAGAGCACCTTTAAACTGCTTAACTCGACTTTGCAATTTAAACCAATGACAAAGTCACACCTCCCTTTTTAATATATATGCCATTCCTAGGGTAGCCTATATAGTCCTAAGGCAGGGTGCTATATATTAGAAGTAGTAGGACCTGAATGTTGATATGTCCTATTCTTAATAAAAACAAATTGACGTTTTTACTGCAGAAATGCTAGAAGCACCATTGGTGAGTACTGGGTTACACACTGACAACTCATTTTTGCCGAACTCTGAATGAGGCTACTAAAGTTGGTACATCATAGTATCAAAATAATCATCACATTAAACTTGCCTTGCAGCCCAATTTGCGTCTTATGTAAATTGTGAATAAATGCAACTTTTAGCAAGTTGTAACTCTGTTGCCTGAGTTTTCTAGTGGCCATTTACAGATGCAGTCACCAGACAGTCTTCTCCCCTCCTGAGGAGAAGTGTGACGACTCCCAGGAAAGGACATAATAGAAGCCTGCCATTGGAAAAGGTGCTCCCTCTCCCTGGCAGGGTGTGAGCCAAAAAGGTCAGTTCGAAAGGAAAGCCACCTTTGAAGGACAAATGGTGAACACACATGACAGGGGCTGCTCTTTTGCTCTAGTGCAAAGGTTGGCATTGGGGACAGAAAGGGGAATGCAGTGGTCAATCCTGTTTTCTTATGGGAATGTGGCCCTAAGGTAGCCATACCACTAGGATGATCTACCAAGCTTCATACACTGAGAGAAGGGTTCTGTCATCTTGCGAGTTGGCAGAATATTGCACTCTGGGACAGCAATTTACCACACATTGCAAGAGGTTTTAATCAGGTGAGGAGGGACCTGGTATCCCATTGGCTAGTAATTTCCACATCCCCCGGGGGCACTTTCTGGGCATAAATGTGCCTCACCTGCCCCTCCCCCCTGCTGTAATTGGTCACCCAAGACAGGCCAAAGTACCTGAATACAACTTTATAAAAGTTTTACAAAGTTTCCAAAGTTTCTGCTAATCACAGTAGTTGTCAATGCTTGATGATTTTTTGAGTGAAAAGCAGTAATGAATGTTTTAGTTAAAAATCTATATCTCTGGAACCCTCCTGGGTATTTTGTTTGTTCATTTGGTGTTTAAAAGTTCATTAAAAAAGACACATTTTGTATTCATTGTTGCTGGATTTCTTTTGTGTTGTGTGACTTTATTTTGTTGTTTTTGAACTTCTAAATGCTTAACACTTGTTCCTTTTGTTTAAGCCTGACTGCTTGAAGCCACACAACCAAGGGTTGAGCCAGAGGTTTTATAAATTAGACTGACTGGACCCAAGATAGTATTGTGAGTATAATACACAGTGAGCGCTCACAAACATATCATATAATACACCACTTTCCTAACACTCGACAGACACAAAAACAAGTTGCACATGTTACTTTTCCCTTTTTTTCATAATATCATGGTAATTGAGCACAACAGCACACCTAGGGGGTCATTCTAACCCTGGCGGTCCAAGACCGCCAGGGCTAAAATGACGGGGGCACCGCCAACAGGCTGGCGGTGCCCCGCTGGGCATTCTGACCGCGGCGGTTTGACCGCGGTCAGAAGTGGAAAACCGGCGGTCTCCCGCCGGTTTTCCGCTGCCCATTTGAATCCTCCATGGCGGCGCAGCTCGCTGCGCCGCCATGGGGATTCTGACAGCCCATACCGCCATCCTGTTCCTGGCGGTTCGCCCGCCAGGAACAGGATGGCGGTATGGGTTGTGGTGGGGCCCCTGGGGGCCCCTGCAGTGCCCATGCCAATGGCATGGGCACTGCAGGGGCTCCCGTAAGAGGGCCCCACAAAGAATTTCACTGTCTGCATTGCAGACAGTGAAATTTGCGACGGGTGCCACTGCACCCGTCGCACCTTCCCACTCCGCCGGCTCCATTCGGAGCCGGCGTCCTCGTGGGAAGGTAGTTTTGCACTGGGCTGGCGGGCGGCCTTTTGGCGGTCGCCCGCCAGCCCAGTGCAAAACCCAGAATACCCTCAGCGGTCTTCCGACCGCGGAGCGGTATTTTGGAGGGGGAAGTCTGCGGGCGGCCTCCGCCGCCCGCCAGACTTAGAATCACCCCCCTAATGTTTGGCACAGATGCTATTCGAGTCATTATTTTTTACCCTGAGAAAATGCTGTGGGCTAAATATTTCTCTTGGATTTATACTTGTCTTGGAAAATTCAGAAAAAAATCACATCCCACTCCTAAGCTTCCAGTCATTTCAGTTACTTTACTTACTTTGATCTCAGGCACATTTGAGGTACACTTTTTATACTGTACTTGATAACTAGTTTAAATATATCAGCTTCATTTATATGCAGCACTTATTAAGGATTCACATTCTGCTCCGGAATAATTAATTGTAATCAATTAAGATGATTTTGGGTCTATACTATATCATCAAGGAGATCACGGTCAATTAGTTTCTCCACATCCACTCTTTGCTGTAGACCTCCTTGGAAGATCCAATACAGAAGGTGGGCATTCAGTCCATGTTTGATGCTCAGTGGTCAGGCCAGCTGTGGGATGTTTTTTCCTTTCTTTTTTAATATTGTGCAGTCTGCTTGCTGCTCCTGTGCAACTTAAATGACTCCAGCAGCTGCCCCAGCGCACTCTGGGCCATACTTACAAGAAATGATGCATCGCTGTGTTGGGGCAGCGATGCATCAAAATAACTTGCCCTTTGGTACGACAGAATTCTTTGCCGTGGATGCGTCATATTTATAAAACAGCGAACCATGACATAAGGGTCCTAACTGCATAAAAATAATGACGCATCCACATGCGCCATGTCGGAAGGATTTCTGAGGCTTCTGCTGCGAAAGTGATGCTGGGCTGACTTTCAGCACATAAAGTAACGCTAACTGGCCCTGCGTCACGTTTGAGTGCGGAATGCATCCAAAAAAAGTTTTAAAAATGATGCATTGGGGAATAAAACGGTACATTTCACAGAAGGCAGTTATGGGGCAGGGAGCAGCAGAGGCTAGGACAACAACCCCAACACAAGCCAGGATGTCCAGGGGAAGAGGAAAAGGATGAGGAAGTGCAATTTCAGTGAGGAGGAGAATGACATCTTGATTACTGAGGTGACAGAGCACCAACATCAGCTCTTTGTCACCTCTAAATTGCCACTAGGGAGGAAAGCAGCCATTTGGCAGTACATAGTGGAGAAGATCAACAGTGTGGGACAGGTGAAGAGGACTGCCACTGACTGCAAGAAATGCTGGCATGATTACAAACACCAGGCGAAGGAGAAACTGGCCAACAACCTGAAGGCAGAAATGCAGACCGGAGCTGGGAACCCAGCAACTTGGGAGGAACTGGATGCCTTGGAGGAGCGGGTGGCAGCTGTCACCCCGGATGAGTTGGTGGCTGGAGTAATAGGACACGACAGTGCAGCAAATGAGGAACACTCAGAACCACAGGGTAAATATCAACAAGGGGGGATGTGAGCAAAAAGGTAATGTTGTGCAGTGCAACTAGCTATGTCCCAGTTCTTGACTGTGCTGTCTGCAAAGCAAAGGGCAGGAATCTGGACCATGTCCTGTTAAATGGCACAAAAATGTCAGTCACACTGCCCAGTTACATGTTGCTTAGCTCAGTCATGCTCCGTCATGTCTCTCCTTTCTGTGTATAAAGTGCAACACCAGTCCTGGTCCACCTTTGTATCCAAGCACGTGTAGTGGAATGTACAACATGAGTCACCAGAACTACAAGTCCCACAATACAAAATAAAGAACATTGACTGGAACAACACATCAAGCATGGACACTTGAACTCTGTGCAACCTGATGGTGACATTGCAGGCCACCTTGCACTATCAGGCCACTGTGTCTTACTTGGGGCCATGCACACAAATCTGGAATGTAAAGCAATGGAATTAAATGGACTTGTTAGAGGAGAAACATCTCACATGCGAGGGGGCTCAGGTGTGGGGCATGGAAAGTATCAACACATAAGAACTTACCAAGAGCCATGTGTACATTAACTGGCATGACAATACACAGCACACAGCTATCCTGGCATGTGGGGTGAGACCACATAGGTGTCAGATCGCATGACAGGGACCACTGGAACTCATGCCATGTACTAAATCTGACTGGGTTGAGGTGAATACAAGTGATGTAGATCAGAGGACTATGGCCCTCATTCCAACCCTGGCGGTCTCTGACGGCAGCGGAAGCACAGCCAACAGGCTGGCGGTGCTTCCTGGGCTATTCTGACTGCGGCGGTAAAGCCGCGGTCAGAAAAGGGGAACCGGCGGTTTCCCAACGGTTTTCCCCTGGCCCAGGGAATCCTCCATGGCGGCGCTGCTTGCAGCGCCGCCATGGGGATTCCGACCCCCTTCCCGCCAGCCTGTTTCTGGCGGTTTTCACTGCCAGAACCAGGATGGCGGGAACGGGTGTCGTGGGGCCCCTGGGGGCCCCTGCACTGCCCATGCCACTGGCATGGGCAGTGCAGGGGCCCCCCATACAGATTTTCACTGTCTGCTTTGCAGACAGTGAAAATCGCGACGGGTGCCACTGCACCCGTCGCACCCCTGCAACTCCGCCGGCTCCATTCGGAGCTGGCTTCCTCGTTGCAGGGGCTTTCCCGATGGGCCGGCGGGCGATCTTCTGGCGATCGCCCGCCGGCCCAGCGGGAAAGTCAAATTGACCCCCGCGGTCGGTCTTTCGGCGGTTTCCGACCGGCAGGCAGCGCCCGCCACCCGCCGAAGTCGGAATGAGCCCCTATGTGTATTGAAACCAAAGATGATGGCTGGCCTTGGTGGGCCCCTGATTGTGAAGTGCATTGTAAGCAATGGCTGAGTAGGTTGAACCGCTACTGTGTGTAAATGGGGAGACATTGCATAGCAAGGAGGTCACAATGTATATGTGTTCTGCAAGGTAGCCTGGCCAATACACATGCACTGCTGTGTCTGACAGTGTCACACGTGTGTCGCAGTGGGGTGAAGGGATGACAGAGAAAAGCCCATTGTGGTACAACATCCTACATGTGATATGGTCCTGGGTGAAGAGGAGGTGGCAGGAGGGAGTCTGAAGGGAAACTGTCTCACCATGCCACATATGTCTTAGCTGGAGGATGTGAAATAGGGATCTGTCAATGGACATTAAAAACGAATCTGTCACCAGAAAGGGCAGGTATCAGTGATGGTTGGAGACTGAGGTGGATGTGGCCAGTTATTTGAAAACCTGGGGAGGTATATGTCACAGCACCACTACCATGTGGGGTACAGTTTGACCCATAGCCCTCAATAACAGCCTGCCATGTCAGCCCATTGAATATGGTCACACCTATTTCTGGTGTTGTATGCACATGAGTCAATGTATGATCTGGGTTCCATGACTGCGTGGCATTAATTTGAGTCCCTGGCAACAAATGAGGAGTGGCAAAGGAAGCATTTAAATGTACAAGTGAGCGGGCCTGAGTTAAAGTATGTGTCATTGCAGGAAGCTGGCTCTGCATATACTATATCAAAATGAGATATAGAGGGTCATTCTGACCCCGGCGGGAGGCGCCCGCCTGGAGGGAACCGCCAGAATACCGCTGCGCGGTCAAAAGACCGCCGCAGGTATTCTGGGTTTCCCACTGGGCTGGCGGGCGACCGCCAAAAGGCCGCCCCCAGCCCAGTGGGAAACACCCCTCCATGAGGATGCCGGCTCCGGATGGAGCCGGCGGAGTGGAGGATGTGCGGCGGGTGCAGTAGCACCCGTCGCGAATTTCAGTGTCTGCTGAGCAGACACTGAAATTCAAAGTGGGGCCCTCTTACGGGGGCCCCTGCAGTGCCCATGCCATTGGCATGGGCACTGCAGGGGCCCCCAGGGGCCCCACGACACCCCTCACCGCCATCCTGTTCCTGGCGGGCGGAACCGCCAGGAACAGGATGGCGGTAAGGGGGTCGGAATCCCCATGGCGGCGCAGCAAGCTGCGCCGCCATGGCGGATTCCCATGGGCAGCGGAAAGTCGGTGTTCCGCTTCTGGCTGCGGCTGTACCGCCGCGGTCAGAATGCCCGGCGGAGCACCGCCAGCCTGTTGGCGGTGCTACCGCCGACCCCAGCCCCGTCAGAATGACCCCCATAGTGTGCACAGAGTCCAGGGGTTCCCCAAGAGGCTTGACAGAGACAATAAGAGATAACACTAATGCTCTATTTATGGTAGTGTGGTCGAGCAGTTAGGCTTATCAGAGAGTAGTGTTAAGTATTTGTTGTACACACACAAGCAATAAGTGAAAACACACACTCAATGACTTAACTCCAGGCCAATAGGTTTTTATATAGAAAAATATTATTTTGTTAATTTATTTCTAGAACCACAAGATTCATTTAGCAGGTAAGTACATTAAATGAAAGGTACTTTGCATAGTAATAGTTGAGACTTTGAATAGATTCAATACTGTACACAGTTTTCATTAAAATGGCAAAAAGCTATTTTAAAAGTGGACACTGCAATTTTCAACAGTTCCTGGGGGAGGTAAGTACAGTACAGTTTCAGAGGTAAGTACCACACTTATGGGTTCAATATCTGGGGTATAGGTAGTCCACTGTTGGGGGTTCAAGGCAACCCCAAACACCCAGCACCAACAACAAAGGGCCGGTCAGGTGCAGAGGTCAAACAGGAGCCAAATTAGCGTGGGTGCCTATGGAGATAAGTGGTACCTTGGTTCGAGTCTGCTTGCAGGTAATACCTGGGTTGACGGAGGGCAGACCAGGGGGGTTTGGAGGAGTACTAGAGGGGCATCAAGCAGGCATACAAACCACACCCCCAGAGGCACGGGGCGGCCGGGTGCAGTGTGCAAACAGGGATTAGGGTTCTCAATAGAACTCTATGGAGGGAGCTGGGGGTCACTTAGGCGTTGCAGGCAGGTCACAGGGGGGCTCTCGGGCAAGACACTGACTGGGCAAGGGTGAGGGCCGCCTGCTGGTCGTTGCTGCACCGGTAGTCGGTTTCTCACGGGCTTGGGGGCTGCGGGTGCAGTGCTTCTTCCAGGCGTTGCATATCTTCTTCCTGGGAAGTCGCGGTCAGTGAAGTCCACGGGATACCCTCTCCAGGTGTCATTGTGGGGGTGCAGGGAGGTCAGTCCAGGGTGGACATGTCGTCGGAGTCACCTGGGGGTCCTCTCTGGGTAGTTGGTTTCTTTGGACCCGGGCCGGGGGCATCGGGTGCAGAGTCGTGGGGACTCACGCTTCTGGAGTGAGGTGGGAGTCCCTTTAAAGATGGATGTCTTTTCTTCTTGTTGGGCAGAGCCGCTGCCCACGGGAGTTCTTGGTCCTCGGTGATGCAGGCAGTCCCCTGGAGGCTTTTCAGGGGTCGCTAGTCCTGTAGAACATGTCACTTCTCGGTTGCAGGGTCTTTGAAGCGGGAGACAGGCCGATAGGGCTGGGGCCAAGTTAGTTGTCTCCTTTTCTTCTCTGCTGGGTTTTCAGCTCATCAGTCCTCCTTCTTCTTGTGAGGGCAACAGGAATCTGAAGAGCTGGGTTCAGGGTCACCCCGAAATACTAAATTTAGGGGTATATTAGGGTTTGAGGGCAGTAGCCAATTGCTACTGTCCCTGAGGGTGGCTACACCCTCCTTGTGCCCACTCCTCTGGGGAGGGGAGCACATCCCTATCACTATTGGTCCAAATCCTCCAAAGCAAGATGTAGGATTTCTCAAGGAGGGTGTCACTTCAGCTCTGGTCACCTTAGGGGTGGACCTGGCTGAGGGGGTGACTCCTCCTTGTTTTTCTCATTATCACCCTGGACTTGCTGCCAAAAAGTGGGGGTTCATCTGGGGGGCGGGCATCCCCACTAGCTGGAGTGCCCTGGGGCATTGTAACACCAGGGTTGAGCCTTTGAGACTCACTGCCAGTTGTTACAGTTCCTGCAGGGGGAGGTGTGAAGCACCTCCACCCAGGAAAGGCTTTGTTTATGACCACAGAGTGCACAAAGGCACTCACCCCATGTGGTCAGAAACTCATCTGGAAGTGGCAGGCTGGCACAGACCGGTCAGCCTTGCACTAGCAGTTGGGCTAACATACAGGGGGCATCTCTTAGATGGCCTCTGTGTGCATTTCTCAATAAATCCCACACCGGCATCAGTGTGGGTTTATTGTGTTGAGAAGTTTGATACCAAACTTCCCAGTATTCAGTGTGGCCATTATGGTGCTTTGATGTTCGTAATGACAAACACCCGGGCCATATACTCAGTATGGCTACCCTGCACTTACAATGTCTAAGAATTGACTTAGACACTGTAGCGGTATGGTGCTCATGCAGCTATGCCCTCACCTGTGGTATAGCGCACCCTGCCTTAGGGCTGTAAGGCTTGCTAGAGGGGTGACTTACCTGTTCCACAGGCAGTGGTTTGTGGGCATGGCACTCTGAGGGGAGTGCCATGTCGACTTTGACTTTTCTCCCCACCAGCACACACAAGATGCAAAGCAGTGTGCATGCTCTGAGTGAGAGATCCCTGACGGTGGCATAATACATGCTGCAGCCCTTAGGGACCTTCCCTGGCCACAGAACCCTTGGTACCAGGGGCACCTTGTACAAGGGGCTTAACTGTGTGCCAGGTCTGTGCCAATTGTAGAAACAAAGGTACAGTATTAGGGAAAGAACACTAGTGCTGGGGCCTGGTTAGCAGGTTCCCAGCACACTTCCAATCAAAGCTGGCATCAACACAAGGCAAAAAGTGGGGGGTGACCATGCCAACAGTGGTATTGTCCTACAGTCATAGTATGCAGATAGTCAATTCTGACAATTATCCGTTGTGGTTAGTGTCAGTGCTAGCAACGTACCCAGTGTGACTGGGCCCATCCCCTCAGATTTGGTACACAGTGCCCAGTGTCCACAAATATGTAGCCAAATCTATATCCACTCAAATTGCATGAGTATACACAAATAGGAAATACATGGTAAGTACCTGCCCTCACACATTCCTGCAGTGCAGCAAGGTTAGTTGGTGTGCAGGATATGTGTTTAAAAATCAACCCTTGGCCACATGGATGCACAATGTGCATGCAAGGCAGAACAACAAGGCACAGTGCCACAATGTAAAGTGTGAAAGCCATATGTCAGGATCATAACTAATTCATGACCAGCCCCACACCACATAACCGGAGCTATGAGTTGAATATTGGCCACAGATAATGCAGGCACCCTGGGGATATGGTGCAATGTGCACAGTAGTGGTGTCAATATGTCAAAACACAATCAGTATAGGCATCATGAAAAAGAATGCAAATTACCATGGCAGATGTGGACCTGATCTCTTATGATATGTGCAGGAATGGTACCTCCAGTGAGCTGTGTAACTGTGTTGCAATATATATCATGACACAAAAAGTCAGCCTTGTCACACAGTGGTTGCTTGAACAATGCAGAGATACTGTCATCTGAAAGGCAACTACAGTGCAACTTGGATTCAATATCTCAGTTGAACACAAGCCATACACATCAATGCTGCACTGAAAGTCAAATAGTGGCAAGTCAGATTGTCAATCAAATTACTCATGTCGACATCCAACATAGAACACCATTAACATTTCTCTTTCTCATTGCACAGGATATACCTACACCTCCTATCCGGGGTGACTATCTTGATGAGGGTGACAGTCTGCCAACCTTTGACCATGACACCCTCAGGAAAATCTTGGCATCCTTTGCGGGGTCTCCAAAGGATCCACCCATCACCCAACAAACACAACCTGCCAGCCCTGAACTCCAAGAAGCCTCAAGTAGAATTCCAACGTTGTGCGGTAGGAGTTCAGTGGGAGATGGTGGAGGTGGTGTGGGCAGGGATGGAGACCATAGCGGGCACCCTAGAGGCAGTCAATAGGTGCCTCAGGCTCAATAAGGACACCTCTGTTGCTATTAGTGGCACCTACCCTTCACTCTGTGGCCTCAAACAGTCCCTGCCCTGCCAAAGTGGCACCAGCAAGGTTGCCAAACAGCTGGGGGAGATCTGCAACATACTGGAGTCCAACGTACAGTAGCAGGACACACACATCGCAACAATGGGTGCCTACCACTGTGACATTGGTGCTGTTATGTGAAACCAACAGGAACTTCTCAGTGCAATGCTGCCTAACTTGCTGGCACAGAGAAATACTGGCGCAGCCAGGGGATCCACATCTTCAGCCCTGATGTGTGTGTGTCTTCGTCGCCTTTGGCACCATCAACACCCCCCCTCACAAGCAGCACCACACACATCAGAGGAGAAAGATGTAGACTTCACCTCTTTCCCACGTAAAACTGCCCGGTAGCATTCCTCTGAATCAAATTTCCAGTTTTTCCTTTGCCCAGTGATGATGACTATGCCACTGTACTTCCCAACTGGTACAGTCCTCAATTTGCTGTCCCACCTGTTAATCGCATCCATTTGTTGACTGTTGATGTGGTCTATCTTCCTCATTGGCAATTTATCCCTCTTCTTCCTCACTAGAACACTCCTGTCCTCCACATGTCCCATCCAATGTATCCCCCATGGACTCTATCTGGACATCATATGGCTCAAAAAACACTGTTGCAGTTGTTGTAGAAAGAACTGTGCCTGTCATCCTAAAATTTTTTGCACATGTAAAACAATGCACTGAGTTCGACTTGGGTGTTGTATGTCTGTTGGTGTCCGGATTAAGTAGACCATGGTGGATGTGGATGTGCTGCCCCTAAAGACACAACTGATGTTCAAAATGGAATGGTGTTTAATGGACCCATGGCAAATTCTGTACAGGTCATGGGCAATGGTATGTGTGAACCTTATGTGCATCTGAACTAGCAAGTAATCCCCCAAGGTCACAAGCATAAAGTGCAAAAATGAGCATTCAGTCAGTGGTAAGAATGAATGAAGTCACAGCACAGGTGGGTCCCACCTCCATGGGAACTATCCGGCAAACAACACACCTATGACAAGGAAATGGTGCTAGAGGGATTGTGTAAGGTGTTGGCATCAGTGTGTGACCCAATATATCCCTTGATCAGTGACAATCATTTGACCTAACCATCCCTCAAATGCATGTTGCATGACTTACACACACAGTGCAACAGTATGTGAATATCAGTTATGGGCTGTGAATCCATTCACAGCAAGAGTACCACTTACAGTGCTCAACGATATTTGAAGATCCCTTCAGCAATTCCATGCAAACCTTGACAGGTTCCTCTCCATGGGTCTTTCGCCTAGTCACACTAGTCTACAAACAGTGCTTGCAAATCCTACTGCATGTACTTAACACAACATGAGAAGATCTGATAAATCCTACACAGTAAATCACGTAGTAGACTTGCATGTATTAAAGATTGATATTTAATGAAGAAATACAACTCATCAAATCTAAAACTATCTAGACTACACTAACTTACTTATCTAACCTAAACTACACCTAAACTAAACTATGCTACCTCAACTACACTACCTTATCCTAAAAACTATCTAAAACTACCTAAGCCTAAATAATCATACTCTACACATATAACAGACATGTAAAACATCAACCCCCACACCCTTAATACACATCTTTATACAATAACAATATAAACAACACCTACACACAAACTACCTAAACTTACAAAACTAAACAAAGATGTATTGTTTTGTATTTTTTTAAATACATATCCTAAACATAAACCCCCTACCCACCAAATAACCTATCCACCCATATACCCATCTAAGAACAAACCCCACCTACAATTTATATATTACTAATCCTAACCTATGCCTACATTAACTATGCCTAAACTATGCTATAAAAACAGTCAAAGAAAAACACAGCTTAAAACACAAAGAAGGGCAAAAAGTGTCCCTGTGGGCTATATTTGCTCCGCTATGTGGTCCACAGATTGATGCAGCGTTTGCGTCAAATGGATCAACACGTCCACTTTGTGTTCTAGACCAGCCACACAGAACTTCAGGTAGGGCAAGTCCTTCAACATCCTGGCTGGTGACTGGCTGATCGCGGCTTGGTGGTCCCCTGTGGTGTGAGTTTCCAAGTGTCGGCTACCCTCTCCTTAATGAATTGCCATGCCATTAGCTGGTATACGTTTGCAACATTGAGGATGTGCTGGTAACGTTCAAGCTGGATGAGGTGGTTCTTCTGCTGCTCAGGTGTAATGTTGTCAGTTGGAGCAGAAGGAAAATGTATCAAACCTTAACTATGATCTGTGTCAATCATTATTAAGCTTCATCTAGTTTTAAGCATCACATGTGGCATCTCTAAGGCCCCAAAATAGCCTTGAAGTATAAATTGACCATCTATTCAAAAAACACATTTACTTCTCCTAATGTAGCATGGCCAAAATACACAGGTGTTGCCAATGTTGACAATTGCAAATGCTAAATCTAGGTAGAATCATGTTAATCCTGAGAATGATTAGGAACAATGCTGTTTTGTACACATGGTATGGTACACATGTCCCTAGTAATTTATCATTTGGGTTCCTTCTGCAGCCTGCAACGGGCTTGATTCAATGGCCATTAGCCTATGTTAATGTAAAATGAGCAATGTCTGGCAAGTACATTTATTGTGTCTCAGCACTGTGTAGTTGATATGGCAAGGACACAACTCAACACACATTGCTACATAGATTTAATATGTCCCATGTATTTGAAACACGGATGGTGGGTGGCTAGTTAACTCGCATCAACCAGACTTGGTGTATACATCTCCTATGTTGACTAACGGAAATACCTGAAGGATCATTGCACAGCTCATTATATGCTGTTCAAGTAATAGCATGTGTCCCTCTACATGCCCCTCAACATCTTTCCCGTACATGTCAGCAATTAATGTCACCTTGCTGCACATCACCTCTCAGCATATCCATGTGATGGGTGTGTGCATGCATGCTGCACATTTTATATGCACAAGCATCTTGTGATGTAACCAGCAAGTGTTAGCCAAACGCAGGTCAGCAATCAAATTTGCTGCATTGCGTGAAAGCGAGAGGGCAGAAATGCCCCATATTTACAAGGGTATGGAGCATTTCGGCTCTCTTCTTGAGTTGATTCACTTCAGGCAAGCTAAGCACCAACACAGGGACCCTTGCACCATAGTGCAAGGGTGCCTGCGTTGCAAGGAGAATTGTTTTCGTGCAGGAAGGGATACCTTTCTGCACAATAACAAAGTCTTGAGGCATTTTCCTCTTGCTATGTGTGCTGCGGAATGCAAAATGTAAAAAGAGGAAATAACGAGGAATAAAACAGATTCATACAATCCCAGGTCTACAAACTTTTGTAAATCTGGAATTGTGTGAAATCCATGGGTGGATTTATGAGATTGCCCATGTTTCACCCAAGGACGCCTCCCAATGATATGTAAGGCAATGCAGCACAAGTGGCTGCATTGGGTTATATTTTTATTTTCAACGCTACGCAAGGCAGTGCAAAATCACCCCTTGCATGGCTTTTTAAGTATCTACTAGAATTGTGTGTGATGCAAAATGGTAGAAAATATAGCCCTAAGTGATCTGGAGAGGTTTACATTAGGGGGATCTTCTAAAAGGGTCCCAAAGGAGCGTCTGTTTTCTGGATGTTACAGTGGTGCAGGACTCTCAATCATATTTATGATGCTATGAAAAGCCACTCTGCATGGCTTGGCATAACCTCATATATATTGAGTAAGGCAAGGCAGCATAAAGCACTAGGCGTGCAGGACAAAAACCTTCCGCCTCGCCAGAAGAGGCGTAACAAGGAGATTATGTTTTACTTTCTCCTCATGTTTTCTGCTTTCCATGTATGGTGCATTCTGCAGCACACATAGAACAAGCAAAAACACTCCATGGATGGTTTATGTGCAGGAAGAACTATAGTGCCACATGATGTCAGATTGGGGGAAGGCAAAAGCCTTTGCTATGGCACCAGGTTTACATCCTTAAGTTAAACTGAGTCAGCCTGAAAACCCATGGGTGTTGGCTTGCAAACCTTCCTCCCCACCCCCCACAAGACCCCTGCAATGCCCTAATGGCATAGACTAAACCAAGCTGGCCTATTGCAGTGCCTTGGTTTACTCCATAGATATGAGGTCATGATGATCCACACAAAGTGGCTTAGCGTGGCCTCATAAATATGGTTGAGAGGCTTGTGCTCCCTCAAGTTCGAAAGTAGTGAGACACCAGCGGGAACTAGCCTCTGCCCATATCTGGACACATTGCTATCCTGGGATGTATTACAACAGTATTACCTACTCAGGAAATGACATACACTACCTGGTTCAGCCAGCCAACAGTGTATGTGGCATCTGGGGGACAGATTGACTGTCTAGATATGTAATGGATGTGGCGAGGCATATATGACACATGTTGGTAAGTGCTAAACAACAGTTACCATAGATAAATACCCAAAACCACATATTATGTTGTGGGACACACACAGATCTGCTGCATGGGCTTGGGTCTGGAAAAACATGTGTGGCACATGCACAGTACCAATCCACATTAGTGATTGCCTCAATTCTCAGCCTATATTATGGTGATCGCGAGGCCAGCTTGGGTAGCCAAACCAAGTCTGATTTATTCCAAGGAGGTATATGTCTGCTACTGGCGTGCATCACATTATTTTGTTATATTGAGGGGTTACTTGGACGTAGGATGTGGGTATGCATTCACAAAAGATGGTCATCTGGGCATTTAATGACACATTCTGCCACTATGATCTGAAATGCATCAGTGCATGGTACCTTGGCAGGATTTACCTTGCATATAGTCACTGCTTCAGAGCAATTGTTTTATTTTCGAACTCTTTGTGTCGTGTTTTTACAAATACTCACAGATGCAGCTGTAGGAGTGAACTAATTGTTTGTATCTGAGTGAGACACACCAACATGTTAACATACATCCCTGCTGGTTCCAGTTGCATCTTTGTCTAGTGGAGCAAGTGTGGCAGCATTGGTTCTAGGTAGCCAATCCTGAACCTGCACAGTTGAGAATTCCGCATTTATAAGTGTTATGTGAGATAGCACAATGAATTTACTATGTACCTGCATACGTTGATGTAGCATATGTAGACTGTATGGGTTGCACTGTGTTCCCATGCACATTCTATGTGCCTCTGTTTACAGTTAGTAGACTCTGAGTTCACTCAACTGTCCTCAACATGTATGAGGCTGCACAAATGGCTCGATGTGCAACACACACAGTCATTGCACACTCTTTACATGTGAATGTCCTTTGCATTGTGGTGGGATGTCTGACAGTCAGTACGTTGCACCAGTACACATACTCACAACATGCCCAAACTGTGCCAAATTGTTATCTTTGTTTGGTTTCTGTCTTCTCAATTGACATGCATTTGGCATAGGGTGTTGATATGCACACATTTTTTTCTTCACAAGATGTTGTCCTGGGGTGTTTTTTACTCACTGCAACATGCCTTTGTTATGGGTATGTTTGGTGAAATGTGAGTGTTTGTTCTGATGTTTCCAGTAACTATGAAGTAAGATAGCTTTACACAACCGTAGAGTTTGTAAATTATTGACATTTTGGAACAATTCGATTAAGTCCATATATTTGGGACCAGCAATATGACTCATACATCAGCAAAAAAATTCTAGACTATGTTATTTCTCTGCCGTGTCCCAGCAGTGGTAGGCACATTTTGGACTTGGTCCTCATCTTCTTCATCATCCCCACCCGGGTTTTGATGGTCCTCATTTCCCTCGTACCATGGGACATTGGTGCGCACACATATGTTGTGAAATATACAGCACACAAGTATGATTTTACATACCAGAGAGTGAGAGAGTAGAGGAATATCCCCCTGGACATGTCCTGGCAGCGAAAGTGTGACATAAGAACTTCAAAAGTTCGCTTCACTGTGGACTGGGCCCGGCTAAATGCATGGTTGTAGTTCTTCTGACCGTCCGTGTGGGGATGTGCAAATGGGGTCTTGACTCACGACTGCAGACCAAATTCTTGGTCAGCTGAAAAGACAGGAGAGAAACAATCAGTCAATCATGATGGCTGAGGGACCCACATTCAAGTATCTGTCTGTTATGTGTCTTTAATGACTGATACACATTTCCCCCAGAATGGGATTTGCACTGACATTTTTTGCCATACACACCCTTTCATTTTTGGTATGACTGTCACTGTACTACACATACAAGTATACTGGCCAGTGTGATACATTTACTATCTGTAATACGTGTGGCTGCCAATGCCATGAACATGGTGTATCTTTACTGATATGGAGAGTCAGTTAGGCATTAAGGAGACACTTCTCTCACACTTCTCTATTGTGCTGGTCTGAGACTACTCTATATATTTCTGACCAACTACAAGTCTGGATTTGCATATTTCCCCGGTACAGGTGATGTTGTTCCATTCATTGACACATATTTGGATGTGACAATAGTTGTCACTGTTGTTCAGTAGCTACTGCCATGGATAGATTTGCGAGTGCATGTCAATGTGGAACATCATTGTCTACACATGGCAGTGCGCTGTGTCCACTATGTTGACAGAAAACAAGGGGAGAGATATATGGAAGACTTGTGCTGTACAGTGCAACTGGTAAACTATCAAGACTGCACTGCCTCACTGAGTAAGGGCAATGTGGGATATAATTTGGGACATGCAACAGTGTCCTGCTTTGGAGGCTGCACTGGCACACAATGGGTAGTGGGGCACCAAGACAGGCACATCAGCAAGATGGTGAATGTGTGGCTGCATTTCCTGTGAGATGTACTCTGTGCATGAGGGTCTACCTTTGCTGCACAGTCTGAACCCTTGGAGAACTGATAAAGTAGGTCTATGTGTCCCAAAATGGACCACACATAGGATGGCAAGAATGTATATGTTGACTAATGTAAGTTTCCATGGGACTCATGACAAGGGGTGGTAAAAATATTTGACACTTCCTCAGTTTCACAGGTATTGGTTATATGACATGCCTCATGACCATGGGAGTTACCTCTGGAGACACAGACAACAGATGTGGAGGCCCTTAATTGCACACAGTGTTCGAACACAGCATTTATCTAAGTGTTGCACTGTTGAGGATCTTTCCACCATTTTGAGACACACACAGTGGCTTAGCAGGACTTGAGATGTGTGACTTGCAGTGTTGAACTCCACATGTGCCATGCTGTATGGTGCAAATAAATACTTCTACAAATGTACTTTCTCAGTCACCCAACACAAAGATGGCTATGTTATCATATATAATTGACAGTCATGAGGTCGGTCATGTGCTTCAGATGTACTTACCAACCAGTGGGCCATTCCCATACCTCCCATTCTGGAAGCGCTCACTGATGATGGAGTGCCTGAAGATGTAGGCATCATGAGCCCTCCCAGGGTACTTTGCTACCACATTGATAAACATCCTCAGATGGTCAACTCTTCCTTGCACGTTGATGGAATATGTGTGCTTCCCATTGCGGTACAGGTGTGACGTAGCAGCAAGAGGCACAACTTACACATGTGTGCAATCCATTGACCCCAAATCTTATGGGAATCCAGCAATGGAATAGAACCCTTGCTTGTTTTCCAGTTGTTTCTGTTGTTTGTTGTGCAACATGAGTTACTGAGGTGTGAAGCTTATGATGGCATCCAGGACGGAGGGTAGGAATACTGAAAATGATGGCTGTGATATTCCTGCCACTCTGGATGTTGTGGTTTGGAATGAGCCAGATGCCAGCATGTCGAGTACTGCCATCAGTTTGGCCTGCAGTGGATGTTGGTACACATCTGGGATGTTGCCTGCAGCCTTGGTGCAATCAGATTCAGGTGCTGGATGATGGAGTCCCTCCTGAGCCTGTAGTAGTTGATGACCTCCTCCTCCCAGAGTTCAGTGAGGGTAGCCCTCTGGCAGTAGACATGCTCCCTTCTCCTGCACTGTCTCCATGGTGGTCGACTTCACAGTGCTCCTAGCTGCCGTCTGAGTTGTTCCATTGCGTAATTGAGCTAGCCAAAGTGCTATGGGTATGTTCTATTTATGTACCGGTTGCAATGCGTCATTTTCACGTCTGGGTTGCCGATGCGCAGGAATTTTGATGCATTTTGGACTCTCACGGGACGTTTGCCAACAATGCATCACTTTCCTATAAACTTGTAGATATCAATGTGTCGGTTCTGGGGGTGGATTTTATGGGTAAACAGCTACCTTGCATATGTTTAACGTTACCTGACGCAGCCAGTTGTAGCGCAGTTAAAAAATGATGTAGGACAACGAGAAGTGACGCATTATGCCTAATGCGTCACTATGTAAATATAGAGCACAGAATGCACTGCCTCAGTGTGAAAGAAAAAATGACGCAGCAGCGGTTCAAACTTCTTGTCTGCAAGCCTCTCTGTCTGCAGGCCCACTGTAATATACAGAACTTAAATGGCCCAGCCAGGACATTATTTGCTGCTCATAGAGGTTAATGCAGAGTGTCTTCTGTGACGAGTAAACATCTGTTTAAAATGTGACTCGGAGGCAACGGTTGCCTGCTGCACTGAAAGTGTGTTGCAAAGGTAGAGTGGCAATGCTGGTTTCTCCCGTAGATATGCTTTCTAGGATTGTGAATATGTTTATTGAATAAATCCCGAACCAAAAAGGCAGTGTCTAAAACAGATACCTCACATATACTTAGCAAGACTATGTTAACAACCAGTATGCAGCTTGACAATAATGTGCCTGTGTCTGAAAATGGAAAATACAACAATAGTAATTTCAAGACCATTTAAACTAATTTTAAAACACTACAATGTGTAGGACATTTCCTATTTTCACGCATAATTTTTGTAATCATATTGTAACAACACAGACTAAACCTAATCAAAATAGCGTGTTATGTTGTTGCGTCGGTTATTGACAGTGGCAGACTAGGAGGCCATTATCTTTTATCGTCACCAGCAAGCAATGAAATATAAGGAAAATATGACAATAAACGCTTGCTGATGGAAAAGTGTGCTTGGGGCAGTCCGCTTCTGAGTTCCTGTAGTAAGCCTGCTACAGAGTACTCACTCGTTGGGAGAGAAGAGGACAAAGGCCTGGGGAATATTTGACTTTGTTCAAGATCAAACAACTTGGTCAAGTACAACTGAGACTGCAATGTAAGATTTCGTGATCCAAGGTCCTTGATTTTCCTTATACCATATTTTGATGAGTAGATCTTAAGAGTAGAAGCTCTCTCCTCCACAGTAATTATACTTGTTTTAGGTTCCAGTTCAGTTTACAGATTACACATTACCTGCATTTAGCTTGATTATAAATACCTTTAGCTTTGGAAAAAATAAAAGCAGATAAATAATGTCAAAAAGGATTGACCAGGAACACAGAATTTGGTCACCTGGGAAAGTCAGGATTGAAAAACATATTTCCTGGTTCCACAGGTGTCAGCTTACCAACTTGAGCACAAATGGAGTGGTGTGGTTCAGATGGCAAGGCTCCTGGACTGTCCCCAAGGGAACGTTGTTATTGCTGTTTTGTGGATTGCCCAGAAGTTGAATACAGTTTTTATTACCAGCATGTTAAAGTAAAGTGGTGCAGCTGCAACTGTACATGAAGTCTCAGTTTATGGCTAAAATGTGCCCACTGGCCGATATCTGGTGCTGGGTGTGGTGGAGGTGTTTTATTCCCACTCTCTTCTCAGAGAATTGTTGTGTTGTTTGGGGTCCTGCCATTTTTTTCTTGTTTGAATAATATTCAGTACCAGAACTAAATTGTAATGTAATGTAAGGTGATTTGTAGAGTGCTACTTGCCACCAGTGAGGGTATCCAGGTGCTGGTTCGGGGCACTCACAAGCTTTGCAGTCAATGTTCCCTCTAATTATTTTTCACAGTGTGCTGCAAATCAATGTTTGTGAGTGCAATTTTTGGGGAGGTGGGCGCAATAACTGCATAATAAAAACCACTGGGTGAGTAAGAGCGCTAACAGTAGTAGTACTATCCTCTGATAACAGTACAAAAAACATAGTTATTTCCACATATCTTCAAATAAAAACAAGTACGGTAATAAATAGACATGCTAATTAGAGATATTGTCACAAAACATACACTTAATCCATCAGTTACACAATTCATAATGTCTTCCAGGTACTATACCACTAGATTGTTCATTTAGTATGTAGAGAAGGTGATCCTGTAATATTTGCTACACATTAGAATTGTTTGTTCACCCATCGGCATCTCTATGATATCCTTCACATTATCTCACATAACTATTCCTAGTGCAGCACTTGTGTAATGGGTGTATTGTCAGATCAGTTATTGATAATTGTGACTGACAACACTGCCCAACAGAAGGACTCTGGCTAAAGTGAACAAGCTGCTGTCTCCATGCACTGCAGCTTGCCTCTTCCCTCTATGTGTAGATGCCTCCAAATTGTAGGCTCAGACAGTTGTGCTCTTGTGTGATGAGCCATCTTCTCACATGCCCTCAACACAAGTCCCTGTGGGCAGCCATGTCCAGTGTGGGGACTTTTTGATGCATCTGCTTCATGTGTGACCATGGTATCTCTAGGGCAGGACTGGATACCAAAATCAGCCCTGGCCAAAAATAAATCTTCAGCCCAGCCCACACAGCATTGATTAGAAAGGGGCTGTAGGGGCCTTTATGGGTGAGTGAAAGCAGCCCATCCAGTTCTAAAAGCAGTCTTCTAGGCTGGATCTCACAGTGAAGATGCGGTGAGCGCGTCTTTTACAATTGAGGCTGTTTTTATCGATCTTTTAACTAAAAGTTCCTGTCATTCATGTTTTATAATTATCTTGTTTGAATTTGAATCTGCACTTAACAATTCATTGTTTTTATATACATTGAACCCTGAGCTTGCATGATTGTTTTAATAGTGTGGGAAGTTTATGAAGATTAGAAAAGCTTGTTCTCGGCGGAATTGAGGCATTTACGGGAGGGATTGGGACAATCAAGGTCCTCTAAATATTGGAGGCAGGAAGTTGGGCTGGATAAAGCTCACTTCCGTTTTTTCGGCACAGCCCGCGGTTTGCGGTCTAGTGGTTGGGTCAAGGGGGATAAATGCCGGCAAAATCGCGGCCGCGCAGACTGCGGTGAGCGTGTCTTTTACAATTGAGGCTGTTTTTATCGATCTTTTAACTAAAAGTTCCTGTCATTCATGTTTTATAATTATCTTGTTTGAATTTGAATCTGCACTTAACAATTCATTGTTTTTATATACATTGAACCCTGAGCTTGCATGATTGTTTTAATAGTGTGGGAAGTTTATGAAGATTAGAAAAGCTTGTTCTCGGCGGAGTTGAGGCATTTACGGGAGGGATTGGGACAATCAAGGTCCTCTAAATATTGGAGGCAGGAAGTTGGGCTGGATAAAGCTCACTTCCGTTTTTTCGGCACAGCCCGCGGTTTGCGGTCTAGTGGTTGGGTCAAGGGGGATAAATGCCGGCAAAATCGCGGCCGCGCAGACTGCGGTGAGCGCGTCTTTTACAATTGAGGCTGTTTTTATCGATCTTTTAACTAAAAGTTCCTGTCATTCATGTTTTATAATTATCTTGTTTGAATTTGAATCTGCACTTAACAATTCATTGTTTTTATATACATTGAACCCTGAGCTTGCATGATTGTTTTAATAGTGTGGGAAGTTTATGAAGATTAGAAAAGCTTGTTCTCGGCGGAATTGAGGCATTTACGGGAGGGATTGGGACAATCAAAGTCCTCTAAATATTGGAGGCAGGAAGTTGGGCTGGATAAAGCTCACTTCCGTTTTTTCGGCACAGCCCGCGGTTTGCGGTCTAGTGGTTGGGTCAAGGGGGATAAATGCCGGCAAAATCGCGGCCGCGCAGACTGCGGTGAGCGCATCTTTTACAATTGAGGCTGTTTTTATCGATCTTTTAACTAAAAGTTCCTGTCATTCATGTTTTATAATTATCTTGTTTGAATTTGAATCTGCACTTAACAATTCATTGTTTTTATATACATTGAACCCTGAGCTTGCATGATTGTTTTAATAGTGTGGGAAGTTTATGAAGATTAGAAAAGCTTGTTCTCGGCGGAATTGAGGCATTTACGGGAGGGATTGGGACAATCAAGGTCCTCTAAATATTGGAGGCAGGAAGTTGGGCTGGATAAAGCTCACTTCCGTTTTTTCGGCACAGCCCGCGGTTTGCGGTCTAGTGGTTGGGTCAAGGGGGATAAATGCCGGAAAAATCGCGGCCGCGCCGCTGGCGCGCCGAAGGCGTGCCAAACGCAAGCCCGTCTGCACCCGTCCGCACCAGAACGGGCCAGATGGCCAGGGACCTTGTCTCTGGTTCTGGAAACTTGAGTTACACTGCAGATAAACTCAAGAAGTTGGCAGACCCTCGCTGCACCTATATGCTGAACCCAGATACTGCGTGCGCCTGGAGGTGCACGCAGTGCAATTGGAGGGTGCCTATGCCATCTTTGATGGGGAAGCAGGCAACCCAGAGAGTTCGAGCTATAGGTATGAATAATATAGAACAAGTTCTGGGGGAAATGGCAAAGGACGGCAGAGCGGGGGGCCTTTTTGCTCTTATAAATGTTAGATCCCTCCCTAAACACAAATTTGAAATTAATGAACTTATTCGTACCCTCAACTTAGACTGTCTTTTTATAACAGAAACTTGGGCAAGGCCTGATTCGGATCCTGACTTTATCGAAGCAACTCCTATTGGCTACTCCTTCTACAGGGTGGATAGGAATACAGGCAGAGGAGGAGGTCTAGCCATTATCTGTAGGTCTGAGCTCACTTGTACTTGGAATAATGCGAGTCTCACCACAGAGGTTTGTGAAGCTATGGCCTTTAAATTGCTTCGTGATACAGCTTTAGTCTGGGAAGGCCTTCTAATTTATCGCCCCCCTGGCCCTGTTGCTAAGTTTCTCTCGATATGGACCTCTGTACTGGAACCGTTAATCATGGCTCCTAAAGCTATTATTTTGGGAGATTTTAACATTCACTTTGATAATACTCGGGATTTGTTGGCTGTGGAATTTCTCAACCTTATGGGGGCATTAGATTGGGTTTTAAAGGATGGGATGGCCACGCATAGAGCTGGTCATACCCTTGATGGGATTTTTAATCGTCCTGAAGAATCACTTTATCTCTCCACTACCCCTTTAGAATGGACAGATCATGCCCTTCTGACATTTAAATTTCTGGCCCAGCAGCAGCCCCTAATGTCTACTCCCCAAGAAAAACTGATAAGATCCTGGAGGAAAATTGAAGCAGAACCATTGACAGCGGCACTTCTACTTAACTGGAATGAGCCCAAGCTGTCCAGGTTGCCTCCACTTGCTAGATTTAATCTAGGTATTGAACAAGCGATGAATACGCTAGCACCCGTAAGAATCTTTGTTCCTCGCTTTAGGAAGAAACCTAATCAACCCTGGTTTTCCCAAGCCCTAAAATCTTTGCAGAGGATATACAGGCAGAAAGAGCGCTGCTGGAAACTCAGCCCTGGTGTAACCGAGAGGGCGGATCTTAAGCTGGCACTCCACAACTACAAAAAAGCCTGTCAAGTAGCTAAATCGGTTTATTTCACATGCAAAATCAATGAAGCAGCTAACTCCTCCAGAGAACTATTTAAAACTGACAACATTCTTACCACTCCGTCAGGGTTACCCAGAGTAGAAAATTCCCAAGATTTCTGCAACAAAGTAGCTAAATTTTTTGAAGGTAAGGTGCTAGACATGTATTCCAGCTTTAGGCTGGAGAAGACATTAACTAGCCCGTCCCCACGATTGAATGTTCTTCCGCACCCTGAGGGGTCTACTAACGGGGCGCCAGACGACCCATTTTTACTTTCTCACTTTAAGATGCCCTCTTCGGAGGCTCTGTGTAAACTGCTCCGGGAAGGCAAATCGGGCTCCCCTATGGATCCCTGCCCCCGGCTGTTCTCCAATTAGTCCCAGAGTTAGTGGTTCCTATGTTGACCCCTATTTTTCAGGAAGTGCTAGCATCAGGTCTTTACCCTAGGGTTTGGAAAGAAGCTACTATCATTCCGCTAAAAAAGAAGGCAGCGGGTAAACCTGATGACTTGACGAACTTACATCCTATAGCCCTTCTTACCTTTGCGGCTAAAATTTTGGAAAAACACCTTAATACGGAACTGGTGGATTTCCTATCGGGTTCTAAAGGCTTGGACAACTCTCAACATGGTTTTCGGAAAGCCCACAGCACCGAATCCGCTCTCATTGCATCATCTGACACCATACGTAGACTGGTGGATAAGGGGCAGGGTGTTTTTCTGGTGTTGTTGGACTTGTCGGCGGCTTTTGACACCATTGCTCCCCATATCCTGCTAGACCGCCTGTTTCAGGTAGGTGTTAGAGACCGGCCTCTTGAATTGATTGGTTCTTTTTTATCTGATAGGCGGGCCACAGTTAGCTGAGGTGATTTTAGGTCTTCCTCCTATGTTTTGCCGTGTGGGGTTCCTCAAGGCTCTTCTCTGAGCCCGACGTTGTTTAATGTGTACGTGGCACCACTGGCAGAGTTGGTCCGCTCTTTTGGCTTCATTCCTACCTCTTATGCGGACGACACTCAAATCATTATCCCTATTGATAATGATCTTGAAGAAGTGGCTATTCGCTTTAATGCCTGTATGACAGCAGTCAGTCACTGGATGAAGTCCAACTGGTTGAAACTCAGCTGCGAAAAAACTGAGGTTTTGTGCTTCGGAATTGACAGGGTTCACTGGACCTCTAGCTGGTGGCCGGAAGAGTGTGGGACGCTTCCGGTTCCACGGTCTCATTCAAGAAATTTAGGAGTAGTATTCGATGAGCATTTGTCATTTAAACCTCAGGTTAATTTGATAATTAAGTCCTGCTTGTGGACAATGAAGAAATTTAAAAAAATTCTCCCTTTTATTCCTCAGACCAGTAGAACCACCGTCATGTTGGCCCTGGTCATTTCCAGGTTGGATTATGGGAATGCGCTTTTACTTAATTTGAACAAAGAATCGTTGCATAGACTTCAGTTGATGCAGAATACTGCGGCCAGGCTGCTACTAAAATTGCCTCGTGGGGCCTCTGTTAAGAGTGGCCTTAAAGATCTACACTGGCTTCCGATTATCCATCGGCTTTCTTTTAAGGCCCTCTGCATCACTCACAAAGCGGCTCATGGGATTGGGCCTTCAACACTAACCACCAAGCTGAAATGGCATAAGCCTAATCGCTTGTTGCGTTCGGCCGGTGCCTATCAAATTCAAATTGCCCGTACTAAGAAAGTAAAATGGGGAGATAGAGCTTTTACTATCGCAGCTGCTAAAATTTGGAACTCTCTACCATTGATTATAAGGCAAGAACATAATCATTTAACTTTCAGGAAACTGGTCAAGACCTGGCTGTTTCCTCAATAAGTTTGGGAGCTCCTCTGCTTAGTTCTTCATTGCCTTACCCAGTTAGCGCTTTGATGCCCTAGGGCCAGAATGCGCTTTACAAATGCTCAATACAATACAATACAATACAATAGGCTGGATCTCACAGTGAACATGCCAGAGCGGTAGAATGTGTAGTGTGGCCATGGGAAGGAAAAAAACGATTGGTGCTGCTGTTATTAGGAACTGTATGTGCTCTCACGCTAAGATATGTTCTTTCAATCAGAGGATCCCTCAAACACAAAGTTTCACTTATTCTAAGTCACTCTTTCAAGTTTTCTGACTTTTCACTAACACTTCTTTACACTCCCCCACTTGATTACTGTTTCATTCACTCTTTCACTCAGACACACTCTTAGGCGCATGTCCTCGCAAAAACTCTTAAGAATGAATGTGTTGATGTAGTCTGGTCAGGGTGTACTAGGTACAGGTGGGCATTTGCCATTGCAGCACAGTTACACTGCACAGTAAAGTATGAATTCTGTCCTGTAGACCAGCCAAAATAGCTTTCAGTTCGTAAAGAAGGATGTGATTGGTTTGCAAGTCTGTTTGGTCACAGTCCATAAGGTCAAAAACATGGACCAGTACTATTAATTTGGTGTTTTCACACTTGCATGGCAAAATAAATCACTAAAGTGCATTTGAGAATAATTACAAATGTACAAAAGAAGGTGGAACATGAAAGCAAGAGGTCGCCACTCCTAGACAACAAAATCAAGTTAGTCTACCTTCTAACAGGAAGTCTGTGGGTAGTATGCAGCATCCAGTTTCTACTGTGTTTATGCGGAGGCATTCTAGAGTAAACTTGACTCTGACAATACACCAGTTCAGTAGCAAATGTAAGCAATCCAGCACACTAGTAGGAAGTGTCAAGCCAGAGCTGAGTGAGGGTCCATATTGGCCAAGAGAGCCGCAGAAGGAGGTCTTGGCTTAGTGAATTTAAGAACCAAACCTTGGTCTGGTCTTTTTAAAAGATGAATACATTCACTTCATTAATCTGTGTTTGATATCACAACTTCCAAAACTGAGGGTGCACTCAGCTTTTCATACTTCTGTGGCTGATAAAATGGGGACCACTGAGTTTGGTAAAAATAAAACTATCTTATTCAGTGCAATGTGCACCACGAATTGAACATAAACTTTCCAACTATAAATCTTATGTTAGGACTGGGAGCCACTGAAATATTTGGCATGTAAAAAATGCAAAACATCACATAAAAAAGGTTAATTTCTTTGGCATTACTGGTTCAATTATGTGTTATGTTGTATCACTACACAGTCACATATCTTAAAAATAATAGTTTAGCATGCACTCCCCATGCCCACTTGATGCTGATTCAATTTGTAAAGCAAATCAGTTTTCTCATGTGCCCTAAATATGTGGAAAATATCATTATATAGGGAGTAACATCATGTGTGTTAAACCATGTACAAGTAAGTATTTTGTTTCATAGACATGCTGAGCTGAAAATTGTCTCAAATTTGATGTGTACAGATTAGTAAAATAAAATGATTTGCTTTGGTTTGCACAACTAGAAGAAAAAAGGAAGCCAGGATTTGAGCCTGAGTTTTATTATTATGTTAGCTACGAATATCTCCTTCCCCCAACTCTTTCAACTATATAGCACAATGTTTTGCATTTAATTCCTTCGGTATTTATGTTATTAAACTGTGTGTGATAGAAACCATGTACCAAAAGTTAGATCAATCTGACACTTTCAATCTTTCTAAAAAAAAAAAAGTACAAAGCAAGTATGAACATGTACGATAATGCCAGTGCCTTTCCTGACTCCACAGACACACCAATTTCAGGATAAGCTGAAAATACCAGTTAAGGCAATTGAAAACAAAGCAGACATGTGTTGGCTGCACAGTTCGCTCACATGTTAGAAACTTTCAATGAAAGACACGCCAAGTGAATGAGCAAGCTTTAAAATATGCATTATTTTCAAATCCATTAACGTACGATAGTAGTACAGCACTTGCCCTGTGCATCAACAGAGTCCTAATGTAAAGGGGTCCACAGTGAAAATCATTCGAGCATGCAACCAGATACTAACAATATGAGACCAGCGTTTAAAAAAAAAACAAAAAAAACACAAAAGCTACCATTCCATGTTCATGCTGCCTGTGTCTTTTGTTTGCATTTAATGCCTGCCATCGGCTTTGCAGTAAGAACTCTTCTACAGGTCAGCAGGACTCTCCTGTTATGTGCGCTCCTGAAAGACCTCAGCACGAAGAATAACTAGAGCTTGAGTGGGCACCCTAGCACATACTTTAGAGGGAACGGTGTTTGCAGTTAAAGACATAAGGCAAGAAGAAGGTTGTGATGCATTTCCTCTGGGTACTCTGTGGTTACTGGTTGGTAGCCTTAGAAGATACTGTATTTTACCATTGATGACTATAGGACTATGCTACTATTTCATTCCAATTGGATAATAAGTAACTTCCTTTCTACACTTAACGTTCCAAGGGTAATGCTAAGGAGCAGTCAAGGTGCACAGCAGAAGGTTGTAGACCGATTGCAACACAGACACAGTATGACACGAGGAAGCATACTCAATAAACGCAATGCCCAGTATGAGCTCAACCTTTCATAGGGGCCAGGTGCCTGATTTAGAGAAGGGTGATATTGTATAAAACAGACAGTGAAAAGCACGACAGGGCTGGCCATGGGGGTCCCTTGTTCTGCCCAGGCCAAGTGCATAAATAGTGCAGGGGCCCCCTGCACCTGTTCTCCACCAGCATTTTAACCACTGGCAGAGAATTAAGACTGCTGGCACCGCCAGACCGTCGGAAGGAGAAAAAGTGGCAGTGCGGTGGTCCGACCATGCCGCTTTCACCACGGTCTTGATAACAAGTCCTTTTATGTCAATTTTATACACATTAAGACTCGTTTTAGGCCAATGAATCTTGTGACCCAGTGGTGAGACACCATAAGACGAGATAACTGATCAATATGTCAAGCAATATATCAATAATGTCATCAATATTCACCACTGCAATGCACTTTACCTTGGTTATAGACATTAATCAAATTGTCGATGCAACCATGACCTTTCAGCCATGAATAACCACACCTTTGATAGAATTTTATGAATTTTATTCCCTATTAATTACAATCTACTAGCAGAAGTGTTAATCTCAAAACCAAGAAGCATAAGAGCATAGTCACAATATGGCAACTGTGATAAGATTTCATTAATGCAAGAATTACAAACATAAGAACATAGCACGCGTGAACATAGATCAGCATACAAGAATATCACTTGAGTCTCAGTTCAGCATAGAGTAACGTCAGTTTTGTCTATTGGCTTCAGTCAGAGTGATTACCTATCCTAACCACCAATTAGCATCAGCATGTTGGACTTCATGCAAAATAATTTAGAACATCAATTTAGAAAATATCTCGCTATGGCCCCTATTTAAAAATGAGCAGTTGGTACCTAGAAAGGAAAAGCTAACAGACAAATTACAAATCGCATTGTCATAATTACCCTCCAAGGATTAAGTCAGCACACAGGATCAGTCTTCGTCTTCAGGACATCAGTCGAATCGCCATCAGTGTAACCTCGTCTAGAGGACAGGGGACACTTTCCTCATAAGGAGGAGAAGTGCAAAGGGCAATCTATGGGTGAGGATAGTTTATTAAGTCTCAAAGTCACCAAACGGAGTGACAGATTTTCTGAATAAAATCAATAGCATTCCCTACCTAGTTCTTTCGTCCCTTCTGTGACATGAGTTTTTATCCCTTTTTTGTAATACCTTCCCCCAAAATTCTATTGGACATTCACTATACCCCATTATCTTTAACCTATCAAATTATACATTAGGTAATCCCAACTGTCACCCCACGATAATTTATAACACTTTGATTGGTCCTCATAATTGACGTCTTCGGAGGAGGCACATCCGGTGGGTTTCTTCAGCACTTGGCACGTTTCTCGGGTCATGAGTTCCTTTGTCCATGGTCAAATGTCCTTGTACTTTAGATGAATCTACTTTTGTTTCAATTTGTATTTGAATTTACACTAAGGCAGCTAGCATGCGGATGGGAACGGAATCTCGTTTGTTACATAAAACGGAGGAAAGGAACAAATGCAGGGTCATGGCCCTTTGCGAGTCAGCACACTGGAAAACAGAGAAAATGCTTTAATAGGAGCGCTTAGGCAGCAAAAACCTACAACTTACGCTAACTTAAGGCTTATGAGATTTTAATACAAATGTAATATCGTAAGTGTTAATATAAATCATAGCATGAACAGTTTTACATAGTTAATTCACGTATATTGGTAACCTCATACATTGTAGTCAAATTTCAGATGCGCGTTTAAGCATTACTCTAATTATTGTCGTTTTCTATGCAGCATTATTGATCATTGATATAAGCATTTCACGTTTAGCATATGTAATATTGTTAGTTCACGTATATTGGTAACCTCATACATTGTAGTCAAATTTCAGATGCGCGTTTAAGCATTACTCTAATTATTGTCGTTTTCTATGCAGCATTATTGATCATTGATATAAGCATTTCACGTTTAGCATATGTAATATTTAAACTACGCTCTATCAGTCTTAATGTGGAGGCCGGACCACTGCATTTGCCGAAGTCTGACCACCACCGCAAGTCTGGCGATGGGAAAAAACTCTTTCAAAGGTATGGTCAGAAGGAAACATGGGATCTGGACTAAGAGGAAAAAAAAGAGAAGAGATGTGGAAAATGAAACTTTGAGGAACTGAAAGGAGGAAAAGAAAAGCGAAGAGGAAAGAGTGTGAAAAGAAAGGAAAATGGCGACAGGTGTGATAAGGACACTGAAACGGAAAAGAGAGGTACACAAGTTTGGATGAGAAAGAAAAAGAATGGAGACGTGGTGAGAGGAGAAAACGGAGAAGGGCTGAGAATTTGAAAAGGTGATGATGAACAGTGAAGGGGGCAGATGGACACAAAGTAGATTAATGATGGGGAGGCAAAGAGGTCGTGGGAAAGTGCACGAACGAAAAGGTCTGATAAAGAGGTCGATAGCTCTGCTGGGGAGATATCTATTCTTTTGTCACTTTTGGGCTATGTCTCTCAATATTAACAATATTGCAATGTTTCGCAAATAGTTACGACCCACAAATACTGTACACTTGTTTTTGTTTGCCAGTTTCTAATTTTGATCCGCTCCCAATCGGCCGTGGTTTGAGGACCGGCATCATCAGGGGAAATGCAGAATGGACGTCTACAAACAATACACCGAGCAACACAATCGGCACGTTACGGACGATATCTTCGTAATGTGCACGCAAAGTTCCAAAATGGTTATGAAAGAAGAAGCAACGAGTTAGTTTATATGCTTCTTCTTCTTCTTGGACACTGGCACGTGCACACCTAACCTAACATGGAGGCTACCGGAGGTTATGCTGGTGTTCTGCATTCTAGCAGTTAGTTGTCGGGTCTCGGTACGTGCTCCTTGTGACGTAATCGCGCCCCGTAACAGCTGGAAGTATCAGTTCTCTTAAAGAGATAGAGCGCTTTTCGCGAGGCTGTCAGAGGTACAGGGGACGTCTGTTTGTGTGTTGTCCTTTTAACGCTTCCCCTCCTGCTCCTGCTCTCTACACTGCTCGCCTCCAGGCGCTGGGATCGTTGTATTCCTCCTCGGAGGCGGCCGTGGTGGCGGCTGCTGCGTCACCGATCCTGCCCGCCCCTCTCTTGCCACTGCTGCTGGCAGCCAGGCCGTCTGCCTGCCCTATGCGAGCTGTGGAGGAGCCACCGCCGGGCTTGCTCCCCGGAGTCTGTCGCAGCCATGATCCGCAGCGTAGTGTCTGGGCTCGCCAGTGGCAACAGCAGCACCAGCAGCCTGAGCGCCACGACTCAGGGGCCCCCTGCCAACCGAGGATGCGGCAACGGAGCTCTGATGGACGACTTCGGTATATTCCTGCAGGGGCTTCTGGCCGTGGTGGCCTTCAGCACCCTCATGTGTAAGTCTCTCGCGGGTGTAAGTGAATGCATGGGGAATGTCTTCTGGAAGGCATATCAGCCGGATGACCGCATTGACCGTGTGCCATGGTGGCCGATGCAATGCACTTTTATTCGCATGGCAAGTCTTGCCAAAGTGAATACGTGCAATATATTAAACTATATAGCAACCCCAGCCCTTTAATGTGAAAGCGGTGCGCATGGGAGGAACCTTAGTATTTTTGTGTGAGCACTGGGTTAATTTGAATTTTACTTGAATACCAAACTTAAAGAAATGCTTAATTTTTTGGCCACTCAGTGCACTGGCGCGTGAACGGTTAAGGTGGTTGGTTTTAGGCGAAGTTGATGTAAATGTGCCCTAGCTCTGTAGCAACAAAGCATACAGATAGCAGTTGTGTAATGTTAATGACAAACTCGTATGCTGCTTATTCTTATTACTTGAAAGAAGATAGGTGGTGTCGTGATGGGTAGTAAGGGAGGAAGTTCTCATGAAGCTACCCCAGCAAGTCTATTGAGCGTAAACTTGTATGGGACAAAACGCATCTTTAGATTGGATGATAATATTCAAATAAATCTTTTTAGTGTTTGCGACATGTATGTGAGGCTGCTACGCGCATTATGTAAAATATTCAGTTTAAAGATCTGTAAAGCGCCAGCCACTACATAGCTAGCCATTTTATTTATGGAAATAAGAAGTATGAGCTAAAGTGATTGAAATGGGATAGCCAAACATAATAAAAAAACAACAAAAAAAACATGCATTAGGTTTTGCCTATGCGAATGATCTTGGCTTCTGGGCTTTTTACATATATGCTTATTTGTGCAGCATGTTATGTAACCAGGTCCATGGTTAGAGTACTGTGATAACACTTTATGTAGCCACCAGGCCCATGTGTACCCAATGAACATCAACCCTCAAAATGTAAGTAACAAGATTTTGTTGCCTTCAGTTTTGAACTAGTAGCACCAACAAAAAAGAAAATGAGTAACATCCACTGTAAGCAAGGATAACTACTATGTAAGGTGTGTATCAAGAGCAAGCAAGAACTGGGCCACCTAAGTAAGTGCAGCGGCCATCACCTACCATCAAATACTGAGTTTCTATTTCCAAACAGCAGGGAGTTGGAGGCAGTTTTCTGCATTTCCAAGCTGGATCCTCTTTCGGCCAATTAAACTCTTTGCCGGTTTACATCTACCTTATGCAAAAAAAAGGTCAGTGGCAAACACATTGGTCTCTTCTGAGGAGAACAGCATGGCCTAATGCATTTCAGAAAACTTATCAGAACGAAGTTACTGTTCACAGCTGTGAGCTGGATATGGCAATAAATATTGGACAGTTCTTTGCCCTCAAGAGGAGAAAGTAATATGTCCAGTCTGCCAAGGTGTGCGGTAATCACTTTCATAATTATCATGCTGTCAGTTGCACTCGAGTGATCTCTATACCATTTGCAGCTGTCTGGAAACTGGCAGTGACGAATACCACCCTAGACAACCCCTTTATTCCATTTACTTGGAGTGAAGCAGTTCTATCACAGTTTACTGCATTCAACTAGAAATCGTGATATACCTGGGATTAGTGGTTTGTCTGTACAATACTTACAGAGTTCTCATTCTAAGGCCCCATTGTTAATAGAAACAAAAAAAAATTAAACATCAAGTCAATGTTTTCTAGTTACTTTACATTAATTTCTCCAAATTGTATATTTTATTTTGTCACACAAACTGTGTAAACATAAATTGGTGACTGTCATTGCGTACATCCAGTCATGTACATGCAGTCCTGCACACTAGACTTATGTTAACAGGCTTAAAGGGCTGTGTCTTTATCTACACCTATAATATATGATTGAGTTTTGGTACACAGTATCTTGTATCACTGTTCAGATGACAACACTGCGCAGCAGGCTTTTGTGAAACTGATTGTGATACTTGACAACTGTGTACAATGTCACAAACCCATTGATTTTCATGATTTTGTTATTAAAATCTAGAAAGATAACCCTCACACCTTATGATCACTTCCTTATCTGGGTTTATCAATGTTGTCTGGGAAAACTGTGTGGAGGTTAAAATAACATGAACTCTTACCAGAGGGACATTCGGAGACTAGTGTACAATTCACATGGCACTGAAATTGCCTTCCACACTTTGTTGCCCTTCAGAGAAAATTAGTTGTTGTTGTTTTAGGCACTGCCCAAGACTCGTCTGAAGAGCACGATTTTGAGGATCAGATTAATAATTATTTTAGCTCTGCACTAATAATCTTCAGTCAGCCTCATCCTTGACGCTGCAGTGTAGGCTCAGAGCTATAAAGATTAACAGGCCCATACTTGAGGAGCTCAACAGTCCAGGTTTTTGTTTTGCTTTCCGGTACCTTAGGCCCTTTATCCCATTATAAAACCAAGACTAAAATGGCCAGAATGCTTAACAAAAGTAGTCTGTATAACCTACTGACATTCTGAACTAATAAACTTGAAAGTTGAGAATATTGTATATACTTCTGCGCCATCATGCAGTCAGCAGAGTTCCTCTGCTACGGATGGTGTCCCTAATTTCACTTACTCCTGTCGGCAGTTTTCTACTGTTTATGAGTAGTAACTTACCTGGCTGAAGCAAAGGAAGCTCTGGCCATGTGGCCAGTTCACCGAACTAGTGCCTGTCTGAAAGCCTCTCCACGGTAACCTTCAACTTCACGACCACGCTGAATTGCAAAACTATCTAGGCAAGTGGAAGCAGGCGTATGTCGAAAAATTCAACCTCTCGCCCCTTCCTGTCCACAGTACTTTCAGTACATTAGATTCTGTAGGGACACGTAGAAAGTGCTTCTGCCGAAAGCATAGAACAGCGGCACACCAACTACCAAAGCATGTCAAAATCCAGACTTTGAAGGCAAAATAAACCGTACATCCCTGTGGCGAGAGAGTTTGAGAACTTTTGATAGAGCAACGCAGCCCACAGATACATAACCAAGAACAATCAGGCCCCACCCAGTGAAAAGTCAGCTCTGTGGAAAAATACTCAAAATGTGGCATTATGCTATATATCTAGATGGCGATCTTTTAACAAATCTTATATTTCGAAGGCAACTATGAATGTAGGGGGAAAAAAAAAATCAATAATTTACAACTATTCCAAAACTAACGTAAATATTTTGAAAATAATTACTGTGAAATTGCAGCGCAAAATAGTATAAAAAAAAGAAACATACTGAGGAAGTAGAATTGAATACTTATATTAACAAGTGCCAGACTAACAACAATAGGGGAGCACTAGAGTGGATGCCTGGTTCGGCCCTGGAGGACTGGTGAGTGCGCGTTGCCCCGAAGGGACTGGTGGGTGCCGTTGCAGTCGTGGTTTCGCAAAGCATTCATCATCCACAACCAGAGCTCCCTGTCCTCTTACTCTCTGACTTTATGCTCCTCTTTAATCACATACAGAGCCCCACAATCTTTCAGCTAGGTTTGCACAATAGAAATACCATATACAAGCATACAGTTAATTAGGTATTCCTAAAGGTAGTGCTAACTCCACTGTATGTAATGTTAAGAGTGAAACCTGGTGAATGGTGCCATCCCAGCACCCTCAGAAGAAATCCTATGAAATACAAAACATGCAAAAAAAAAATTGAAGGTGCTCCTCCTCCTAAAGCAAAATATTACCCATCCTAACCAAGTACCAAATATGAAGTTCAATCAACATGACAGTCTAAATGCAGAGTGAGATGTTAACACTACAGCACTGTGGGCATTTTACCCCAATATAATGTGTGATGGCTGTTGGAGACATCTGTACCTGCTTGCTATGACTCAATCATTCTTTTGTGGGAGACAATATAGCAGTGATCAGAACTTCAGAGAAAATGGTTTAGTATGCCAGATTTTACATACTATAGCATTTTTAAAAATAATAAGTTGGATAAGAAATAGGGGCAAAGAGGCACTGCATATTGATATGAGAAGTTGAATCACTGAAAGGTGTTAAAAGAAAAAGCAAATGGCAATGCTGGCTGCTACCAGAGGGGCATGTGAGGGGAGGATGGAACAGAGTGAGTCCTAAATTGGGGCAGTGTTGGGGTGGTCCTGATGGATACATGGATGTTGTTACAGATCCTGGGAGCATAGATTGAAAAGCACTGCAGTCTTGTTTTTTTTTTGTTTTTTTTACCCAACACTTGCCTGCGGTCTTATGGTGTCCTGGCTGCAGGTTTGCTGAGATCCACCAGAGATGGTGAACTTGTCTGCAAAATGAGTGTGGCTACTGGACGTGATAGCTTTGTAAATGGTGCAGCTAATTTTGAAGATGGCAGTGGAGCCCAAGGGGTTCCATCAGGATTTGGGAAATGTGATTGTATTTATTTAGGCCCTGGATAAAACCCTGAGGCAGCATATAGGATGCCCCTAAGGGTTGCCCATATGCAGTCTGGAAGGCCATGAAGTAGGGCACTAACACTATCGGTTGTAGGAGTACAAGGGCTTGCACAGCAATACTGAAGTCGTTTTCTGGAAGAAATGATTTGTCTTTCTTTAAGACTTCAGAGATTCGTATGAGGGTAGGTTGGTTGACTGTGTTGAAGGTACTTGAGAGGTTCAGTAATATTAGAAGGCAGGAATTGTTTTCATCTGTGGTCAAGAGGGCATTATCTATTATTTATAAGGTAGTAGCTGTCTTGCTACAATGTGATCTGAATCCAAACTGGTAGTTGTGTGTGAAATAGCATTGATGTGGTCTTGAAGGTGATCAGACTACTTTTTTCAATGATCTTGCAGATGGGATGAAAGGTTGGTGAGTGATGGGCCGGCAGCTTGCGAGATCATCCGAGTTTAGCGTAGGTTACTTTAGGAGATGTAGCAGAATCTGCCCTGACTTAAGGGCTTCTGAGGCGATGCCTTGAGTGAAGGAAACATTAAGACTGGTAAGTAGGAGTAAGGAAGCATCTCCAGAGCGGGCTTAGAAGGACTATGGTAAGATATCACCTTCATCAGAAGTGGCTTTGAGGGAGTTGCGTATGACAGCGAGATCTGGGAGGGATAGGGTATTGAAGGCTGACTTGTGTCATTGTGCAGGACGGCGTCGGTGTAAGAATTGAAACCAGTTTGAGGTCATCAATGTGCTGTCAGATTTTGTATATTTTCCATGTGACAAGAGGTTTATGGTATTACACTTTTTTGTGAATTGAGAAATGTGCGTGTTCAACAGGGTGTTCATGCATTATCTTGAACAGTGTTCTGCTCCTGTTGGTGGTTTCATTTATGGCGCTGGTATAGTAACTTGGTGTGGCTGACGTTATGAGCACCTGCCTATTGAGTGGAGGGACTTTAGTATCAAGAGATCCTCTGAAGTTCTGTTTTCTTTCCTGTCTGTAGCTGGGTCATTTATTGTCCGCAAGGTTTTTAGAATACCAGAGTACTGAATGCTTGTTGGTAATTTGATTGTGTGCCAAAATATGCTCAGAATGTCAGCAGGATTTCAGTAATACATGCGAAAAACATTCAAGGGCATTTTGTACTGAGAAGCCCTATAATTTGTACAGTTACTGGGGAGGGAGGGATTATGAAATCATGAGATGTAAATTGCCTAGCCTTTAGGGAGCCACAGTGTGCTTCTCCTAACGCTAAGCATCTGCTTTCTCTGGAAAGCAGTGACAAGTGGGCCATGCATATTTGAGCAATTTGTTAGTATCTTAGCTAGATAAAAATAATTGTCTGCTGCAGCATTGCTTTAGAATACGAATTGCTTTAAAGAATTTGAATGCTGTATGAATGCCTCATTTTTCATGCTTTTCTTGCTAAGTAAAATAATTTGTTTTGACAATGAGATTTGCATTCTACTTAATTCCATTATAATTATTACCGTGTATTCTGGTTGGAAGTCGTAGGTAGGGCTTAGGATTCTTCGCTTCCACTGCCAGCCCTGCTTTCACATTTATGTTTATTACCGTGGAATATTTTCTTTTACCTAGACTACAACTAACTATGCCTTAGGCATCTGTGGGATAGGTGAGTCCAAAGCATAACTGTTGTGTGCTAAGACCGGAATTGCAGTTTAAATGCAGTAGAAGTGTATCTATATCTTCCCCCACCCCCAGTAAATAAAAATCTAATACCACCAGTATTGTAAAAGATGTAGAACAGAGTTTAACCAATAACCTTTTCTTCACTGGGGCTTAGAATCCTACCTCTGTGTTTGTAAATCAAAATATTGGCATTTGGCCCACAAACAACCAAATATTTGCCTCACACCATCCATTCTGGTCACTTGGGACTCAATTCCTCTCTGCAAGTGGTCTCTGGGACAACATTTGTTAGACTGTCTTTATTTATTTTTTCTGATTCTCTTTGGCTGGAACCCAGTGTTTATATCACTTCTCCTGTCCTTCTTTTTTTTTTTCTGTTCCTCGTTCCCCTCTGCTGTGCCTCCAACTCTGCACTCCTTTATTCCCTCCTATGTTCTTTTTCGTGGTCATACTACCTTTGCTCTTCAGCTCCTCTGCTGCACAGTTCTGACTCTATTTCCCCCCCCCCCCCCCCCCAAATGTTCCTCTGCTCTCTTCCTTACTCAGCAACCATGAATGGCTGCAGCCTTGTTATATATTTGTGTGTACCTGGCGCTCCGCTCCTTTTCTGATTTTGTATTGGGTTGGACCCCTTCACTCGCCTGGGCATAGCCCTTCCCATTTTGTTGGAAGGGGGAGCACCTCACCCCATATTAGTATAGGAGACTGGGGGGAAAGGCTTTGACCTGTCAGAATAACCACCAATTGGGTCTTCGTAATAAAGTTGTAAATGAGAACCAATTTTTAGTGAAGTTGCCTAACAGACACATCAGAGAGAATGTTCCTCCTTGAATCCTAACTGTGTACTCACCAGCCCCTTGGAGCACTATCAAGGAGAAATGCTTTGCAGAGTGTAGGTTATAAAGTTGCCTCAGTCAATACGTCCCATAAGATGCTTATTATCTAGATCACAAATATCATTCCTTCTGTGATACAATTTTGTTGACTGTTGGGACCTCTGCATCAATATTTGTGCACCTATCATTTGGCTTTAAAGGAGATTTCGTGCCTTGAGAGCAGTACTTCTGGTGATGTTCAACAGTTGGTTGTTCGTGGCACATCATCAGCTGTGTATATGCTACAAAATAATCAATCTTAGCAAACAACCTAATACGAACAGTAATTGTACCGTAATAGCAAAAGGCATAATCTTGAAGAGTTTTTCATAATCTAAGGTAGTGTGCTGCATATAGGGTATGTTGGAGATGCCTATCTGTCTGTGCAAGGTGAAATGCTAAGGGGCGGGATGGCAACGCTTCCTGTTAGCCTATTACACATTTTCCCTTCTTTATTTCTCGGTTCACAAAGTGTTTTTTCCCCTATAATTACCTGCAACTTACTCCTAAAAATACAGGAATAAGGCATGCGTACTTATGGGAAAAAAAACTTTGATTTGTTCCCTTAAACAATTATTAGGGTTGGATTCACAGTGCTTGTTTGGGCCCCCAAACAAATGAGTCGCAAAATGTAGTTTAGTTACTCAAAACCAAAATGGCCGCACTTTGTATGTATGTGTAGTTCCACACTTTCTATTAACGTACAATCCAGGTTGCCTTTAGCGCTGGTGGCGCCGGGTGCAGCAATCCTCCTTCTTTTTTTTTTTTTTTTTTTTGCTGCAACCCCTGTCACCCACCCAACCCATGACCGCCTCCTCTAACTCCCTGACTATCAACCGTGCCCCTCTTGTCTCCCTAGCCCCCTCACATACATTTTATTTGTTTTAAAGTGCTGGTAAAGGCTGCCTTTACTAACCCACCCAGCTTTCGTAAGTTAGAGTTAAACTCTGTATGCGTGGAGGTATGATGATTTATCTTCGATAGAGAAGATTAAACACTTTTAGTCCAGTTTCAACAGCCTTCAGAGTCCTGTCATGGTGTAACAATGTTACGTTTTGTAAAGGTCGGCGTGTGCAAATAAAATTTCATGGGGACTTTTTACATTGTTAGTTTAACTTTCAGGTTTAAGTTGAATTTCGAATTGGCTGTATTGTATGTTGTTATGTGGCTTTTGTTACTCTCCTGTATTTTGTTCTGCAGTTTACCGGGGTGTCCAAAAACTCTGCTCCTTCTAATTATACTTGTAGTTAGTTACACTTCAGGGGAGGTTTTGTCTGCTGCTGGTGACTGGTTCATGAATCAGGAGCCACAAGATGAAATTGCAGCTTCTGTGATGGAAACACTAGTGTGCGTGTGTATAATATTTATATTACATTTGCATGCTTTTAGTGCGTACAATGGAATTTTGTAGCATAGAGGTACACATTATGTGGCATGGTTGTCTAAATTATGTGTCAATTTGCCACAGAATGACTTTTTTTTTATATATTTTCATCAATTTGATCTAGACTCAGTTTTTTGTGAAATAATGGCAACTACGTGGAAAATGCCACAAATCCATAACTATGCCGTAAAATCTGTTGCCAGAGACTCCAATATATCCACAGATGCTCGCCATTGTTTTAGTAACAGTTTGTTTGTGAAAAGTTAACTAAACGTCAACGTTCTAATTGCAAGCATCTGCGCTTTGAATAAATGTTTTACAAGCTAACTACCCAAAATAAATATGTAGTGTAAAAATACATAAACAGTAATTTGTAATATGGTCTAATATTGCCATCTTGGAGTTCTGGTGACATTCACAATCACTCTGCTTGCAGCCTTGTTTTTTATGATAACCGCAGAACTCCTCAATGAAAATATTGGACAGTAATCCCAGATACCCGTTGTGTATCCTTTCTTTCTCGCTTACATCTGTATAGCTATGAGTTCCCTCCTGTGTCATGCGTGACACCTTGTGCTAGACTTGCCTCGCAGCCATCGCTTCACACGATGGAAGGTTAAAACCTATGCTTTTAATAGGAACGGGAACCAACAGCCCCAGCTTACAAAGTGATAATGGTTAAAAAGGCAATATTTATTGAGTACATGACATAGGACCCCTTGGCAGTACACAACGAGATGCCTGTGTGCTTCTTTATGCATAGAATTCCAAGTTTATTTGAAAGTCTTGCTTGCATTTTTTTTAATATCCAGAACTCGTCGAAAGTTAAGTTGAGATTATCTTTTACTAAGGGTATGTAGGAAAGTACCACCTTTCTTGGCATGTTTCCCCCAATTTTACATGTATGTTTTTGCCTGTCTCACTGGGATCCTGCTAGCCAGGACCCCAGTGCTCATAGTTTGTGGCCTAAATGTGTATGCCTGTGTAGTGCCTAACTGTCACTGAGGCTCAGCTAATCAGAACCTCAGTGCTCATGCTCTCTCTGCCTTTAAATTTGTCACTATAGGCTAGTGACTACATTTACCAATTTCAACTGGCATACTGGCCCCCACCCTTATAAGTCCCTAGTATATGGTACCTAGGAACCCAGAATATTGGGGTTCCAGGAGATCCATATGGGCTGCAGCATTTCTTTTGCTATCCATAGGGAGCTCAGACAAACCCTTACACAGGATAACACACACATTATTTCACAGCCATTTTCACTCCACTTAAGTAACTTATAAGTTACCTATATGTCTAACCTTCACTTGCTGAAGGTTAAGTGCAAAGTTACTAAGTGTGAGGTGCACTAGCAAAGGTGCCCCCACATAGTTCAGGGCCATTTCCTCAGACTTTGTGAGTGCAGGGACACCATTACAAGCGTGCACTACATATAGGTCAATAACTATACGTAGCATCACAATGGTAACCCCGAATATGGCCATGTAACATGTCTAAGATCATGGAATTGTCCCCCCATTCCAAATATGGTACTGGGGAGCCAATTCCATGCATCCTGTGGGCTGCACTATGGACCCCCAGTACTGCCAAACCAGCTTTCTGAGGCTTGTACTGCAGCTACAGCTGCTGCCATCTCACAGACCGGGTTCTGCCCTCCCAGGAAGGCAGAATAAAGCATTTCCCCTGAGAGCAGGGTGTTACACTCACTCCCTTTGGAAATAGGTGTTACAGGCCAGGGAGGGGTAGCCTCCCCCAGCCTCTGGAAATGTTTTGAAGGGCACAAATGGTGCCCTCCTTGCATAAACCAGTCTACACTGGTTTAGGGAACCCCAGTCCTTGCTCTGATGTGGAACTGGACAAAGGAAAGGGGAGTGACCACTCCCGTGCCCATCACCACCCCAGGGGCGGTGCCCAGAGCTCCTCCAGTGTGTCTCAGACCTCTGCCATCTTGTTTTCAGAGTTGTGGGGACACTCTGGAGGACTCTGAGTGGCCAGTGCCAACAGGTGATGTCAGAGACCCCTCCTGATAGGTGCATACCTGGGTAGGTAGCCAATCCTCCTCTCAGGGCTATTTAGGGTCTCTCCTGTGGGCTTCTCTTGAGATTAGGACTTGCAAGAATCCACCAGGACTCCTCTGCACTTCTTTCTTCGACTTCTGTCAAGGATCGACAGCTGACTGCTCCAGGTTGCCTGCAAAACTGCAACAAAGTAGCCAGAAGACTACCAGCGACATTGTAGCACCTAATCCTGCCGGCTTTCTCGACTGTTTCCTGATGGTGCATGCTCTGGGGGCTGCCTGCCTTCACCTTGCACTGGAAGCCACAAACAAATCTCCTGTGTGTTGACAGTCTTCCTCCTGCTCCAGCAGGCACCAAACCACAGCTTCACCGGTACTTTGGGGTCCCCTCTCATCCTGACGAGTGTGGCCCCTGGAACACAGGTGGTGGACCCAAGTGACCCTGACTGTCCAGAGGTCCAAATGTCTGAATTTGGAGGAGGTAAGTCCTTTACTCCCCTCCCCAGACAGTAATCCTGTGCACCGTGTGATTTGCAGCTACAAGGGCTTCTGTGCACATTTCCAAGAAATCCTGCATGCACAGCCGAGCCTAGGTCCCCAGAAACTCCGTCCTGTGATGCTCAGCTCCCTGAGTTGACCTCCGGTGTCGTTGGACCTCTCTTTGCAGTGTTGAGATGATCGCAGTGTTCAGTCTTTTTGAACCTGTGTTCAAGGACTTCTGCAGATGCTTCCCTCCTTCCAGTGGGCTCTCTACGTTGCTGAGGGTGCCTCTCCCTCTTGAGTGGCGACATCCTGGCCCGGACAGCACTCTTTTTCTTCAACCGCGACTCTTGCGTGTAGCAGGGCTTGTTTGCAGTATTTTGCAGAGGAAACCACCCTGCATCCATCAGCATGCGGTGGAACATCTTCTGCACAAAAGCAGAACCTCCAGCCTCATTTCGTTGGTGCAAAACCAGCATCTTCTTCCAACCGCAGGCAGCCATTTTGCACCTTCATCTGGGGTTTAGTGGGCTCCTACCCCGCCTGGACACTTCAGCGACTCTTGGAATTGGTCCCCTTCCTTTACAGGTCTTCAGGTCCAGGAATCTGTCTTCAGTGCTTTGCAGTGTGGTGTGGTCCTTGCAAATTCCTTTATCGTGACTTTAGTGTGTTCTGGGGGAAATAGTAGTACTTTACTCCTGCTGTCCTGTGGTGGTGTCTCCTTTACACCCTTGGTGTTTTCTTACACTCTCAGTGACCCTCTACACACTACACTTGCCTAGGGGTGCATTTGTGGTTCGCATTCCACTTACTTCGTATATGGTTTGTTTTACAGTGTTTTCACTACTTTCTGACTGTTGTCAAATGCACATATTTGCAGATACTTACAAATGCATTTACAAAGGAGTTTTGACACGGAGAGCCGGAGTGAAAAATCAATGACCAAAGGTCTGTTTATTTTTGCTGCAGCAAAGAGGACAGGTTTACCACTGGCATCCCAGGCCCGAAGTAAAGTGTGCTAGCATAAAGCGTTTAACAGTGATATTTATACTCATACATCAAAGGATACATAAAATGTGTAAATAATGATATACGTCATACAGATATTTTAAGGAGTTAATCAGTTTCCACACACTGGTTCCATTCCCAGCTTTGTCCTTGCCTCCCTTCTGCAGCTGCCTGACTCCCCACATTCTTGAGACCCTTCAAAGGATTACGTGGTTCAAAGGTATAGATATCAGCCTTTCCCTCCCCAAAATACCACAGCCGAGGTCAGTTAGTTATTTGAACACACAATTATAATGAGTACAGTGCCCCAGTTAGGGAAAGGAACCAGCTGCAAGCCTATGGCGTGGAACCAGGCTTATTTTACCTAAACAAATATACATAAGATAACATATGTGATAGACAGTGCGTTCAGAGACAACAAAAGCTCAAACTTACACGTGTAAAAGAAACGAAGCAATTCAAAATGAATTCTAACAATCAACCCTTTTTGAGTTTTTTTTCTTCTGAACATAATAAACGTTTTGAATAGTTCTAAATTTCCTCATATATGTTGAATTTTACTCCTACTTCATTGAAATTTGCATTCATGGGGACATAAACAACCGATGGGTATGAGCAACCAGTATCTGTAGTGAGGATAGTGGGGTCAATAGCCATTAGGGAATTTATCTCTTCTCTCTGCATCATAGCTCGATTGGTTTCTAGTATTTTCACTGGCGGAAATTTACACAATTTTAAACAGGAACAGAGAGCAGGTAAGCACTGTACTAATAAACAACTTAATACAATAGCTATTATTATAAAAAGTATGTCTTTAAACAACCAGCCCCACCCCCCAAACCAAGACCATAACCATGATAAACTCCAATCGCCTCCTTCATATTGGCCCCCCTTTTCAAATACCTGTACTGCTTCTTTTATTTTCCCAATATCCAATTCTATCTCTGATGACTTGTTGACAAAATAACAGCACTTTTGCTGGTACTGATGTTGGATTAAAACACATACTCCTCCTTGTTGTACTGTAATCAAGTCTAGGGCAAGCCGATTTTGTATCGCCAATTGGGCTGCAGAGTTTATCTCTATCTGTATACTTCCTATGGCCTCCCTGGTGGCATTAAATGCAATGGCTAATTCAGCTGACATATTCATCATTGCCAGTTGTAAATCGAAAATTCCAAATCCTGGAATAAGAACATGTAATATTTGAAATACCCAGTTCTTTCGCTCCTCCAGTATGGGTGTCCCTCGTTTGTACCTATGTGCAAAACTCCCCATGTTAAGGGGCTGGGAAGATGATATATTTGATATCACAGTAATGTTGGGTGCCAAATATGCCAGTGAACATATCCCTTCCCAGTTTAAAGGTAGTACTTTATATGCAGTTCTTCCACATACGAAGTACATGCCTCCCTGGATTTGTGAATTTATAATACTGTATTTTATTCGGGGCAATCCTACACCCTCTGGGGTGTCATGCTCAGAATTATTGCAATACTTGTAATCCTCCCAGATTGTATTTAGCAATGATACATTTGCCCAGGGTGCAACATATGAACATCTAGCCGTCCAGAGGGGGCCAAGGAAAACCCGGGATAATATTACAGGTGAATTTTTCCCATTTCTATCTTGTTCTCTGGAGGGATCATATAACAATCCTTCTGGATCTACTAGAATCTCATTTTCTCCCACAGTCAGGTTCCAATAATTTACAGTGTAATTTTGATGAGTCCCATTAATTAACGCTGTCCAATTTCTGTCTATTTTCTCCTCTCCTTCAAGATCCCAATTCCCTGTTTTTATATCAAATAACAAAGTGTAAACACACTGTTCAGGAGGGATCTTTCCCATGTATTTTGCCTCTGGGTTTTGCCCATAAAAATAGGTACCAAAACATATGGGAAACATTTTAAGTGTGGCATTCTCTCCAGGCATCGGGGAGAGCTTGTATTCTGCCTGAGTATTAGGGAGCACCGCACACCTAGGGTACCATTGATATTCTTGTTGGTCACATCTCCAAGTGGTATTTGGTACAAGACACACTTCCCCTCTTTCATATTCGCTTGGTGATACTGGTACTTCATAAAGGCCTATAGGATCCTCGGGGTGTCTAGACAAATGCCGGCAAATCCAGCAGTCAGTGAGACTTAATGTCTCCGCTAATTTTCCATGAACCTTTATCAATGGATGTAAGGTAGGATTTTGCAACAATGATGCAACACCACTGGACATTATACATATTAACATAAGGGTCACTAGGTACTTCATTGTTGTTTTGTAAAAATAGTTATAAGGCCACTCTTCCCTATTCTCTAGAGGGATATTTGTCCTGCCAAATGGATATATTTTCATAATTTTATTGTGCTCTTCTCCTTGGTCCTACAACCTTTCTATGATACCGTTTTACTCGTCTCAACCGCCTACGCGTGTTCAAAAATATACCCACACAATTACCAAATATGTAAATGCAAAATATTGATATCACTATACTAATAATCATATACGTATAGATACAGATAAGTGAATTTTCCTTCAATGTTCACACCCACTAGGGTTCAGCACCGCCGTGCTTTCCACTCTAGCAGTTAGGCTGCACTGGTTGGTCCATGAACAAGGTTTTTTTTCAAATACAGGACAATAGATGTTGGCTTGATCCTAGGTCCCTTATCTTCTCCTTTTCAAGTTTTAACTCCTGGTGAGTCTCAACTCCCAGTGAGTAAGTCGCGATACTTCAAAGTTCGTCTTCAGTATAGTTTGTCAGTTTCGTTCAGTGTCTCAGCAAAAATGAGGGCGGAGGCCAGCAAGTTTCAACCAGATCAGTGATGTGCTTGGGTATTAAACAGAAAAAGGGCACCTTTTTTTTTTTTTTTTTTACCGCTGGGACTACAAACCGCACCAACCCTAATGGCTGGCCGCTTCCGTAGAACTGGTACTTGTTTTTTTTTTTTTTTTTTCGCCAGTCACAGAACTGTTAACTCCATTTACCCACTGCTTGAATAGCGTTGCACAAGCTGCATCCCACTATGCTTGTGTTCTCGTTGAGACAATTGTTCTGACCAATGTTCTGGTGTCGTTGCACAGGCTAGTCACCCGTGTTCCTGTTCATGCTGGAAATTTAGTCATCACAGTCATTTACAACCTCGTCGCCCAAAGTGTGCGTAACAACAGTGAGGATAGCTCGTTTTAATGCTGGTACATCAATGGCATCGGAAATGCCGGTGGCAGTGAAAGCGGGGAACTGTATTTCATGAAGGCAGGCGTGCCGTATTCTGCTGAGCAAAGGATTCCTTGGCCATTCAGAAGAGACCTCAGTTTGCAATTCCAAGCTAGGAGCTATCAGGGTGATGTAAATGTAGCTTTTCGTAGGGGTCACCACCTTACGCACCTTCAAAATTCTGTTCATTTGGATGGGCGAGGACGCAGGTTGTATCGATGAGTTTGTTGATCTTGAAACAGTAACTCTTCGTCACTGGGCTGCTGTGTCACCTCAGGAGCAGAAGTAGCACTTGAAACCTGTGGATGTGTTTCCTGTCTCCCTACTTCTCTGTAATCAGGAGACAATGGTAATTCTGCTGTTAGAGTACTTTGTAGTGGAATTGGTGCACGCTTACAGTGGCTAGCATGTATCCAGTTTTTCCTTCCTTCCACTTTCACCGCTGTCTGTGTTGCAAGCAGTACCTGGGCTGGCCCCCGCCACCTGGGCTGAAGACTGTTGGTTCTTTGAAAATTCTTTGTCATAAGCCAATCCCCTGGCTTAAAAGGGTGACCAGGGCCTTCAAGAGGAGTCGGTAGGCTGGCCTTGACCTGTTGGTGGATCAAACGCAAATCTTTAGTCAATTGTTTACAGTAATCTACAAACAAAGGATATTGCACTTCAGAAAGCTTCTTTGGTCGTGGTACCCCCTAGATATTGGCTGGCCTCCCCATGACAACTTCATAGGGGGATAATCGTGACTTGCTACTGGCAGTCATCCTGATGGACATTAATGCTAGGGGCAAAGCATCTGGCCATTTTAAGTTGGTCTCAGCACAAATCTTAGCTATTTTGCTCTTCAAGGTGTAATTATACCTTTCTACAAGGCCCGCTGATTGTGGGTGATTTGCAGCATGAAATCGATGTTTGATGTTAAGGGCGGTACAGACCTTCTCCATTACCTCATTAGAAAAATGACTGCCATTGTCACTCCAGACTAATCGTGGCAATGCGTATCATCTAGGAAAATATTCTTTTAGTAATATTTTGGCGGTAGAGAGGGCACCATTGTCTTTTAATGGGTAGGCCTCTATCCATTTTGAAAACATGCATACTACCACTAACACGTATTTCAGTTTGTTACACGGTTCCATGTGGATAAAATCCATCTGTATAGCTTCAAAGGGGAGATCAGGAGGGGCAAAGTGGCCAGGGGGCGTAGGGGTCCCTTTTCCTGCATTGTGCACTGCACACACCATACAACTTTTAACCAGGTTATTAGCAGCTTTGGATATCAGAGGATTACTCCAAACATGGTCCAAAGTTGTCTTGATGCCTTGGGCACTGATGTGTGCAGGACTGTGGGCCATAGTAACCATAGCGTGTACATAACAATTAGGTAACATCCATCTTCTTCTGTCAGTGTCATCTGTGTAACAGCCCTCACTGTCTAGTCTACCGTTCTTCTCCCACTGTTCCCTTTCCTCTGCTGTTGCTTCTGCTTGAATATCTCTCACACACTGCATGGTATTTTCTAATACTTCGTACTGGGGCTCTCCCTTGATGCTACTCTCAACATATGCATTGTCAAATGGTGCTCGTGCTGTTGCTTTCGCTGTAGCATCTGCAAAAGCATTTCCTCGTCCTATATCATCAGTAATTTTTTTGTGGGCACTACACTTAATGATTGCGACCTGACTGGGCAGGCTGAGAGCATTCAAAAGTGTCACAATCAAGTTGCCATGCTGAATGGTAGTGCCATGTGACGTGATAAAGCCTCTATTCGCCCAGAGTCGCCCAAAATTATGAGCTACTCCAAACGCATATTGGCTATCAGTGTAGATGTTAACACTAAGATGTTCACTTATTTCACAAGCTCTGGTGAGGGCAATTAATTCTGCAGCCTGTGCCGAATTTTGCGAGATTCTATGAGATTCAACCACTGTTTTGACTGTGGTGACGGCATAGGCTGCAGTGGTCGTACCATCTGGTAACTTGAAGCAAGACCCATCTACAAACAGCTCTCCCTGTGGGTCAGATAGGGGAGTGTCTGTTAAGTCTACCCGTCCCTTCGTTTCTTCCTCAGTGGCAAAAATGCAATTATGATCAAATTCCACATTGTCCTGAGGGAGGGGTAGTAACGTAGCTGGGTTCAAGACATTGCATCGCTTCAAAGTAATATTTGGACTGAACAATGTTAATTCGTAACCCGTTAGACGAGCACTGGTGAGGTGCTGCGTCTGTGTCTTGTTTAACAAAATATCAACGGCATGAGGAACCATCACAGTGAGCGGATTGCCACCAACAAACCCTTCACTTTGTTTCACCGCAGCTGCTGCAGAAGCCACTCCTCTAAGACAAGTAGGCAAAGCTTGCGCCACAGTGTCCAAGGTGGAAGAGAAGTATGCACAAGGGCGTTGTCTCCCACCTTGATCCTGTGTCAAAACAGACAATGTACAGCCATGCTTTTCATGCACAAATAAAACAAATGGTTTGCTGTAATCCGGATTACCCAATACAGGAGCAGAGCACATCGCCTTTTTTAATTCTTGAAAAGCCTCCTCACATTTGTCAGTCCAAGGTACAGGAGAGGGCACATCTGAAAGTGTCAGAGCAGTCAATGGTTTTGCTATAAGTGAAAAATTTGGAATCCACTGTCTGCAAAAGGATGTAAATCCCAAAAATGCTCGGACTTCAGAAGGGGTACGTGGTGCAGTCATTGTATGAACCAGTTTAATTCTGTCTGGATGTAATCTCCTTCCCTCCTTAGAGAGGAGGTGTCCTAGATAGGTGACCTCCTCTCTACAATACTGCAATTTTGGAAGGGACACCTTATGGCCCAGAGGTGCTAAATGATGTAATAATGCAACAGTATCAGTCTTACATTGTGTCATGGAATCTGAGGCAATTAAAATATCATCAATGTACTGCAACAATGCAGAGCCTGAAGGTGGATTGAATTGGTCTAATTGACGTTTAAGACATTGACTATATATGCTCGGGGACTCAACAAATCCCTGAGGAATTCTTGTCATCGCGAATGATCTACCAAAAATCGCGAAGCTAAACAAATATTGAGATTCTTCGGCAATTGGAATGCTAAAGAACGCATTCTTCAAATCGATTACGGTGAAAAAACACGCAGAGGGTGGAATCATGGTGAAAAGACTATTCATGTCTGGGACCACGGGAAACTGGGGAATTACTATTTTATTAATTTCTCGGAGATCAATAACTAATCGATATACTGTGTTATCAGTAAATGATTGCTCACCATCTAATCTATTAGCATCATTTCGTTTCTTTACAACAGGAAGGATTGGACTGTTACATGGGCTGCTCACTATTTCCTTTATGACACCTGCATGCACAAGATCAGATATGACTGCCTTGAGCCCTTTTTCGCTTGATTTAGGTAATTTGTATTGAGGAACACGAGGTAACCGGGCACCTGGTTTGATTTTTATTACAATAGGGTCGATATCCATAATGCCTACATCATTCTTGCCTCTGGCCCATAAGCGAGGGTCTATTTCCTTTAGCTCTGGGGGTAAGTCGTATTCCTGTGAGAACATGCACCGAGTTGGGGAAACACTATCCATAGTTACATAGACACCATCCATTGAACAGTGAATAACTGCATTTAATTTCTTTAACAAATCTAATGCAAACAAGTTTTCATTGCAACCTGATGTTAAAGAGAGTGGCGTGTGTACTGTAAATGGGCCTACAGTTACTCTCATAGGTGTTGAGATGGGGCTCACCACGGGGATTCCAGAAATCCCAATTGATGTGGTATGAAGCCCAGACAGGGGAGCCCCGGGGACTGCAGAATGTGCAATAGATGTTCTGGTGGCACCAGTATCTAGAAGAAACTTATGGCCCTCTCCTTCGATTTTTACATCAATGTAGGGACCATTTTGATCTACAGGAATACTTACTCGCCCCTGGCCCTGTCTGTGGCTGTCCTAATAATTGTAGGATTCAGAAAAGAAATCATCAGCATAATATTGTCGTTCAAATGCATTGTCAAAAATATTAGTGTTACGCGGGACCTGATTCTCATTCTGCGAATTCTGATCAGTTCTTCCTCTTCCTCTTCCTCGTCCTCGTGCATTACCTGCCGCGTTCCCTCTATGAAGTGACATACTTTGTCTTCCTTCCAGTAATGGGCAAGTATCACGCCAATGTCCATCCTGCTTACAGTTGGCACATTGGTTGATATTTAATCGGCGGTCTTGGGGTGGTGCAGATGCACCTCGGCCTCGACCCCTTCCCCGTCCCCTTGGTGGGCCACCCCTTTGCTGAGGGGTTGTATCCCGCTGAGGGTATGCCTGCTGTAATAATACCTTTTTCTTCAATTCTTTTACTGACTTCTCATTCTTTTCTAATTCTTCCTTGTACCTGCTCTCATAGTATTGCGCCATCTGCAAAATCTCTGCCTGTCCCTTCGTCATCCACGAACTCTCTGTTGCTTTTAATTTCTGTGATATTTCAGGTAGAAGGCCATTAACAAAGCGTTCTACAAATAGTGTGACACCTGTTACGGTGGCGAGGTCTTGACCGCTAAAATCTATGAAAGCTTGTTCAATTCTAGTAAAATAATCTGGGACATCTTCACCTATTTTCTGTTTATAAGTGGCAAGCTTTCCCCAATCCACAGTCTGAAGAGGTATAACAGTTTCTAACTTAGTCAATATCCGATTAGGTAAATCTAAAATATCCTGATGCGGCAGGGTTCCTGGTGCCCTTTGTGCTTCCCGTGCTTCTAAACCCCCCCATGTATTTCCCAAAGTAGGTGCATCATCTACTCTTCTAATTTTATGCCAAACTTCAGGACCCAATAAAACACCAAAAAAATAGTCAATGTCTTTGAGTGTCATGGTTGTGGTGGAAATGGCAATTCTAAGGTCCCGATAGAATCCAGCTGGATTCTTTCGAGGGTCTGGCAAGTCTTTCTTTATAGCCATTACCTCCTCCCTTTTCCATGGTATATGGACAAATTGGGCCACCGGCCCGGGAGCTGGTTGTCCGGCGGCAGCTGCTGCTGCAACTGCAGCTGCAGTGGGCATATCAGGGTGCACTTCCCTCATTGGGTACCCCTTGTCATATCTATTTAGAACATCTTCCCTGGCTATGACACAAATGCGTACTCCCTCATTTATGCTGTTACTATCAAGAATACAAGCCACACTGTCCCGCCATAATTGGTTTAATTCTTGTTCATAAGGGAGAGGGGTAGAATCTGTAATACAAGACTTCCAATCCCTCTCCAATTTTTCAATCATATACAGCAGTGCTAATTGCTGTCCAAAATGTGACATCTGTTGTATTGTGTCCATAATATCGGTGTGGGTGTAAATAGGATGTGACATCCACTTCTCTGACTGATTCTTGATAACCCGTTTTTCCCAATCCCCAATAGTGGAGCGGGTACTAGGGGGCGAAATCGACTTAATAGGTGTGCCCCATATGGGTGAAAGTGAGTGTATGGCTGTGCACTGTTGGCGTTGTCCATTTGGGGTATTAGGGGCAGGGGACATTATTTGTAACCTTGCAGTGCTGGCTGGTAGTGGTGGGGCAGGTGGTGGAGGGATTAGGACTTGGGCTATTGGGGTAGCTTGGGCTAGAGGCTGTGGTGGTTGTGGCACATGCTGCTGTAGTGGTGCACCTGGATTTCCCAAATTGTGTCCTTGCCCTTGCTGCTGTTGCTGTGCCCCCATGATAGGTTGGGCTACTGCAGGGGGTGTGTAAGGTGGAGGTGCAGTAGGGCTATTATCTAATAGCTGTAGCATTACCTCATCTTCCTCTAATGCATGTTTGGTTTCTGTTGGCTTTGATACATAACTTCCCTCCACCTGAGCCCTATGGACTCTATCTTCAGATTCAATCCCTTTCTGGGTTTGGGACTGGTGATAAAGGGCGGCCTTTTGCATGATGGTTCTCCTATTTTCCCTCTCTATCAGTTTATCTGATTTAATTTTTCTTTTATTGGCCTCCATTTCCCATTTTCTGTATACCTCAAACATATGTTGTCTAGCCTTTTTATGAAACAAACATTCCTGTAGGTAGGTTAGTTTCTTTAAATCAAAAGACCCATCCTCTGGCCACTGGAGGTCAGGACAATGTCTAGTATACCTGCGCCATATACTATTATACAAATTATTCTCTAAACCATAATCCTTTAACATGTCCCACCCTGGTGTTCCCTCTTTTGGGATCGGTTGCTTTTTATCTAAACGTGGCACATGATTTCTGCGAAAACAAAGACATAACCCTTGCCAACATTTCTTATTTCCCATATCTAACCTTTTAAATTTTCAAAAGACAACACACACCAAATTTCAAAATGTAACATGCACCAAAGAAACCCTTTTTCAAATGTGCACCAAAGAAAACCTTTTTCAAATGTGCACCAAAGAAAACCTTTTTCAAATGTGCACCAACTTACAAATTGCTCCAGGCCTGGGCAAATTACTCAAACAAGAAAAACACGTGTAATACAAATTGTCAAATGGTACCTTGTACAAATGCAAATTTACCAAGAACTAATCATTCCCAAAAATGATAAGTTATCCAAAAACAATTATTCTCTCAAATGCAAGTTAAAGCAGACAAGTAGCCAGCGAGGAACAGTCTTACCTGACTATCTGCTTTTCCTGGATTTCTCTCCGGCCGCCCGTGTCAGACTAATCAGTCAAGATAAACACCGATGTTTTCAGGGACTTCGCTGGGACATCATGAGAAAGCGGGGAGAGGCCTGCCCGGTGGATAAGATGCAGCTGCTTTTGAAACTAAGTCTTTGTGCAGGGGCCCCTGGAATCTACACCTCCGGAACGGCGTCCCCCCACTGGCAGCACGTCTCGTGACAGAGCTACTGAAGATATCCACTGGAAGGTCCCTGTTCGGGCGCCAAATTGTCAAATGCACATATTTGCAGATACTTACAAATGCATTTACAAAGGAGTTTTGACACGGAGAGCCGGAGTGAAAAATCAATGACCAAAGGTCTGTTTATTTTTGCCGCAGCAAAGAGGACAGGTTTACCACTGGCATCCCAGGCCCGAAGTAAAGTGTGCTAGCATAAAGCATTTAACAGTGATATTTATACTCATACATCAAAGGATACATAAAATGTGTAAATAATGATATACGTCATACAGATATTTTAAGGAGTTAATCAGTTTCCACACACTGGTTCCATTCCCAGCTTTGTCCTTGCCTCCCTTCTGCAGCTGCCTGACTCCCCACATTCTTGAGACCCTTCAAAGGATTACGTGGTTCAAAGGTATAGATATCAGCCTTTCCCTCCCCAAAATACCACAGCCGAGGTCAGTTAGTTATTTGAACACACAATTATAATGAGTACAGTGCCCCAGTTAGGGAAAGGAACCAGCTGCAAGCCTATGGCGTGGAACCAGGCTTATTTTACCTAAACAAATATACATAAGATAACATATGTGATAGACAGTGCGTTCAGAGACAACAAAAGCTCAAACTTACACGTGTAAAAGAAACGAAGCAATTCAAAATGAATTCTAACACTGTTTTACTAACCTGATTTGGTTATTTCTATATATTTTCTGTATGTTACTTACCTCCTAAGGGAGTATATCCACTGAGATACTTTTGGCATATTGTCACTAAAATAAAGTACCTTTATTTTGGTAACTCTGGCTATTGTCTTTCTTATAATATGGTACCTATATGATATAGTGATATTGCAGAAGCTTTGCATGTCTCCTAGTTCAGCCTTGGCTGCTCTGCTATGGCTACCTCTATCAGCCTAAGCTGCGAGAACACTACTACACTCTACTAATAAGGGATAACTGGATCTGGTATATGGTGTAAGTACCATTGGTACCCACCACAAGCCAGGCCAGTCTCCTACAAGGGATTAGTTTGGAAGCCAGACTTGTAGTGGCACTAGGATAAACAGAAAAGGGGGCTCTGCTGTACAACCAGACTGCACCCCTGATCTTTCAAGCTTTTAGTCTTACTGATTTTTATTTATTTCATTTTTTTTCCTGTTTGACATGGCGGTGTTGCATATCTAGGAGGATAATTAATGTAAACGTTTGAAATGAGAGGAGGTTTTTTTTGCCATTTGGAGTCACTATGAGCCATCTGAGTGGCTTTCACTAATATGCTTTAAATGGAGGACCCTCTTATCTGTGATAAACCCGGCACTTCGTCCTAGAACATGCTCTACTCAGACAGGGGTGTGGAATTTTAATAAAATATCTACGTTTCCATGAGACAGGTTGCTTCTTAAATCTACTTGTCTTGTAAAATAGTCTACTTGTCCCTTTGGTGCCATGCTGTGCGGCGACAAATTATGGCAGCAATCTCGTTATGTAAGAGCTCTGATAATAATAGCCTCTCTGATTTTGCCAGGACTAATACTAAAGCAGGGCGTGAATACTAGCAATTTCAAGCTATACTGTAACAATTTCCTTCTTTCCACAGATCTACAGGTCTACATACTGTAAAATGTAAATGTAAATGTAAATTAGCACTTGTATAGCGCACTACTTACCCGTTAGGGTCTCAAGGCGCTGTACTCATACCGCTATGGAACCCCTCCTGGCTTTTCCCTGTGAGGCGCCCACTCCTGAGCACCCCCAGGGTGAAGCCAGGCATCCAAGCGCTGTTGGGGCCCTTGTGGAGATTAAGCAAGCTATTGCCCAGAGTTACAGAGTGGGACCCATGAATTAGATTAGGCACCGAGGCGAGAATTATCTGGTCAAGGGGAATTGAGCCCAAGACCTGCCGAAGCGGGACTTGAACCCTGGTCTTGAGCCAGAGCTCTGCTTCAGGGTCTGCCTCTAACCATTGAGCCACACTTCTCATACTGGGGCTAGAGGAAGAAGCGAGCAATAGTTCCAGGGCTGAAATGCCTTTGAGTCTGTGCAAACCTACTAGTTTGCATGTTTTAAGGACTTTCACCAGCTCTTCTCTAATCTTTTCCTGTACTGAAAAAGGTTGGAAATGTACTCCTGACAATGGCAGACGTAGAAGTTCTTCAAGTGTTGGGAACAACGAAATGAATTGTAAACTCTCATTAGATTTTTGCATAAGCAGATCTACACTTGCATATTTGCTTGTGCTAAAATACAGTTAACAAATATTTTCTAGGAGTACTGTTTCCTGGTATACCTCTGTGAATTCTTATGAATTTATGAAAGCCATTAATGCAAAGACATACACTATTGTTACTTTCTTTAAGAATCGGACCCCCAATTATGTCTGGCGTTAACCAAGACATTTTTTATTTTTTTTAAAATTCTATTTCTCTCTCGGTCTATGTGTCAGCTGGCTTTACTGTGAGTGATAGCATTTCTGTTCTTCCACAAGGCACCTATTGGCACACACAGTAGGTTTGTTCAGTGCCGGGAACGCCTGTGGCAATATGTGCTTTTTCGGGACCAAAAAACTTTTTGTTTTCGCTTTTTGTCAGTTTGTTACAATGGTCAGGGCCTGGCATCTCCCACAAAAAATAAAGCGTTACAAAAGCCATGTCAAAACAAGACGCTCATTGACAAGACTGACAACCAATGTCTGATCGTTTGGCTTTGCCAGTGCTTATTTATTTTCATGTTTCACATAATCTGATTGAAAATTGTTACACTGATTTTCCACTATGAATATTTTTTGGAAATACTGGCATGCATCCACATATTTATTAAATGATTCTTTAAAGAAATAGTACCTAACATTTCACAGTAACTTAACAAAACTTTTTTTTTTTTTTTCCTACTTGCTCCCCCCCCCCCTTGAACATTTTATTTTGAAAGCAAAGAATCACCAATCTTGCCTACAAGCTTCTGCAACATTTACATGTAATCAGACAACATTCTGGGAGCATTAAGTGTAGCCTCATATTATTAAACTTATCAAATTAATGTATACCTTATTTTTTTTTTTATACTGGAACCACTGTGTGCAGCGTGACCTTTCAACCTATATTTAGAGCACTCACCCTAATAAAGGCTTAATGAACCATAAACACAAGTTCAAACAGCATTAACATATGGACACAGATATTACCTCAACTGCAGACAGTTCCCTTCCGTGTAAACTGGCAGCCAAAGTGTTTGTGCTGCGTGGGGTTACGCCTACTTGTCCCAAGGACAAAATAAATATAAAAACTTGTTGACTCGAAACAATATGTCCTGGGTGTCTGCTATAGGAATTTCACATCCCTGTCTGAGGAGACTACTTTGAACGTTTCACCAATCCATTCGTTCTAATCTGGGTTGGTGGCCTTTGTCCAGTGCCACATGGTGCAAACTTTGGCAACTTCCTAAAGCTTTTTTTTTTTCATGATGCCTTCTTACTAACCAGTTCACAAAGAGTCCATTTTTCTGCTAGTGTAAATTTTATAGAGATCTTTTAAAAGTTTTTAGAACCAGTACTACTTCTTTGTATCTAGATTGTTAATAATGATGTTATAGTTTGCTATCCAAGTGTCATAAACAATGAGTTTCAAATCAACAGCTATTTACAGGGATTGCCAGGAGGCTTAGCTTAGACTGGATTTGCTCCTTCTTATATGGAAGATCATTTCAGGTACTTGATAGAGAATTTATCTCTAGGAGCACATTTAGTAGTTGTGGTGTTCCTCAGGGCTCGGCCTTGAGTCCACTACTTTTCAACATCTACATGAGACCATTAGCAGGCATAGTTGAGCCTTTTGGACTGAACATAGTTTCTTATGCCGATGATACGCAGCTGATAGTTTCCTTCTCTAATTCCCACCCAGATATGGGCCTAGCCCTAGGTCCATGTATGAAGGCAGTTACAACCTGGATGGCTGATAGTAAACTAAAGCTCAACGATGATAAAACGGAGGTTATGTTTTTTGGAAATAAAATTCCCCCTTTAAACTCCAGCATACTGAGAGGAATATCGACCCTCGTCCCCCCCCGTCCCCCCAGCCCCCCCAAAGGTCTGATTAAAAGCCTAGGGGTTTGGCTTGACCCTCTTCTCTCAATGGCCCAAAATGCAAATACAATAGCAGGAACTGCTTTTGCTCTGCTAAGGACCTTGAGGAAGGTTTTAACTATTTTACCTTTCTCAGCTAGGAGAATGGTTGGCCAGGCACTGATTGGTGCCCGGATTGACTATGGAAATGCGTTGTTTATTGGCTCCCCGAAATATGTAAGTCAGAGACTGCAAAGAGTACAAAATGCAGCGGCTCGTCTGCTACTAAATATCCCTAAACATCACTCAATACGGCCAGGAATTGTTTCTCTACACTGGCTCCCGGTAGCAGAAAGGATTCAGTTCAAGACCCTGTGCCATTTTCACAGATCTATATTTGATAAGGGACCTGAAATGTTAAACTCTTGCTCAGGCTTATATTCCAGCCAGGCCTCTTAGATCCTCCTCAGCTAATCTGGCTATAGTCCCAACCATGAGGAAAGTCAGATGGGGAGGAAGATCGGTAGCTTATCAAGGCGCTCTACTTTGGAATAACCTCCCTCTCAAGATGAGAGCTAACTCTCAAGAGATGTTGTTCAGAAAAGAATTGAAGACCTAGCTATTTAAACTTAAATCCCCTGAATAATTTTTTAAGCAGTATTTCATCGTTATGGCTGTATAAGCGCTACGAGGCCGTTGGGCGCTATATAAACCTCTATAACATAACATATCATAACATAACATTCTACCTGTTGCTCTGCCAAATCCACAAGCGGGCCCTGCTTAACAATTTATACCCCCCCCCCCACACCTCCTTCCAAATGTTGCTTCCTGATGTAGGCCCATTCAGATTCACTTAGTTTGCAGCCCTAGGTAACATTTTAGTTCTTTACGCTGTAGTGTCAGGGTTGGTAGAGGACGCAACATCATTGTACATTGCTAACAGTACAAGGCTCTTTTTTTAATTTTTTTATTATTATTATTTTTTTTTTGAATGTCCATTTCTTCATTTGAACTGGGAACCTTTCCTCTTAAGAAATATGATGTTTTAGAGCATTGTTGGCTGAAATCCAGCTTGTAATCTCACAATTATGTTTGTATCTGTGATGGTTAAGTGGAGGCTTTTTTCTAAACATTTGTTTGAAGTGTAATCTCTGAAGAACTACCATAGAAAATATCTGTGATATACAATGACTGCAGCTGAATGAGCAATTACTTTTTTTCATATCTCAGACCTGGACCAGGGAGTACAGGCTTACCGTTAACCAGTTTTATAGAGTAATCCCTATAAACTAATTTCAGATCCTGAGTGTTATAGCAACATAAGATCACATTTCCTTGTTTGATGGCTATCATTTTTAGTATATTCAGAATGCTAAAAAGCACCGTAAAGTAGCACTGAGAAAACACATTTTATATATTATTAGTCTGGTTTGTTTCTTCCTGTTGACAAAAGTATTGGTTTGGGATACTAAAATACCAGGGTCACTGGAATTAGGTGTCAGAGGAGGACCAAATTATGCAACAAGGTTGACTAAATTATGGAGCAAGACGACAAGGTAAATTATGGGGCATAATGCAGCACATTTTGTGATAGTAATACTTATTTTGTCATTTTCACACCTAGCAACAGTGTCTTGGAAAATAATTCACCCTACTTTGTGACTTTTGGCCTTCCAAGTCCCACAGCTCCACCTGTTCACAGTTCTGTCTCACTAGGGGCTCGTTTTGTTCAGTGATGTAGCCAAGTGTGATTACATCAGTAAACATTGTGTGGAACAGTGCTCTCTCCCCTGGGTGCCCGTATTCTTGGAAACAACCATCATCTGTTGTGGGACTCTAACCTCAGGCCTGGCGTGGACAGCTCCACATTGGCCTCTGACAGGAGCTCTTCTTGGCTGGTGCTGGCTCCAGTCTATCTAGCCAAAAGCAAACCTGGGCCTGGTATTTTCCATCCAGCCCCCATGGACACAGAAACAGTTCATACGTGTGTCAGTTCTCTTGTGCACATATGCAGTACACTGACCTTCAGGGAAGGGGATTGGGTTTACCCTCAAGTGGGTTGACTGTACGCTGCAAGTGTGCTAGATGAATAAAAAAACAAGCAAGCCATGCATGCAGCTATTGTCATTTGGAGTCTGCTGTTTCATATGAAGATGCTGGTGAGGTTGGGGGTGAATTGTGGTGTTGCCCAAGAGCACACTCTTGGGCAAAGAAAATTTGACTTTGCTCCTTGTGTGGACTGTTAAGAGTGTTCTACTAATGAAACAAATGGGCATATCTTAATAAATAGGAAAAGCTCAGCACATCATAATAGCTAGTACACCTAGTGGTGGTAATGTGGGCCCATGAAATGTAACTTGCACTCTCAAGAACTGTTGGCTCGCTAGCGAGGGCTTGGTCTGCTGGTCCTCTGTGTGTATTGTGTATTCATGGTCTGAGTTTTGGAAGACGGCTAAGGCACTCTTTAGCCAGACCTACAAAAAATACAGTTGTTGGAGAATAAATGAGAAGCTTGAGGTGAGGGTGAAGACAACATTGCTGCCCTCTGATGGGAACTGAACAGCTTGGTGCCTTTAAAGTGACCATTGTTCCAATTGTGTGTGGTCTGATTTGGCTACTCTGACCTGGGAATAACCAAACATCATTCCTGTACTGTTGTTCCAGACCAAGCACAACTATTGTAGCATTATTTCCTCCTCACCCAGTTAAGCTGCCGTTTGTTTCAAATTCTATTTACTCATTGCACTATATATAGTACGTATTGTTTATATTTGTAGTAGGTTCTACTTTTTAGTGGCTCTCTACCTTTGGATCCTATTTTCTGGACCTTGTCTCTCACCTAAGGTTTTATATGATGTCTTTTTAAAAGTAGCTTTTTCGGCTTACTGCATCCATGTGAATAGTTATTTTGTAAAACAGAGACATTAGATGCATTTTTTTATGGGCTTAGATACAGTGAATGTTCTTATTCATTCATGGATATTGTCTCTGCTGAATCAAATATGAGTTTTGTGCGCTGTGTAACTTCTCTTTTTTTTTTTTCTTTTTTTTTATCAAGCAAATAAAGGCTTCATTATTATTTATCTAGCGCACGTATGCTGTTGATTTGGCCTCATAGGTTTTGTGTTTCCTAGTAGTTCAGGGTTTTCCTTCACAAATAATCTGTATTATCAGATTATAGTGTGTTTTGGGTGTTTAATATTTGTCCATCTGCAAGTCTGTTATGTTTATTCTGTAAAGTGGAGGCTAATGTTTGGATTTATTTGTCGGGGGCTTTATGTAGTTGAAGTAGATGGTTGACTGGTAGTGTCTTGTTTATTGACTTGGAAAGTGTGATTGTATTGTGGGTCTGATGCAGCCATGAGACGTTACTGTTTGTTTCCCAGTCTCTGATGAAACTCGTTGGCCGATGGTTAGCCTGTGCATGGTATTACAGTTACGTGCCAGACTTGAGATCGGTGGAATGTATATGCTGTTTTGCTAAACATGTTCTTTTGTGTCTCATCTCATGGTGGAAAGAGTGGTTGGGAGCAATATGATAGCTGAATACACAGGATGCCAGCGCTTTGTTGGATGTATGTGAATATTCTGACTTGTACGATTAGTAACTTTGAATGATAGTTTTGATAGAGGTACTGAATCTGCTTCATGTGATGCTTTGAGTCCAAATGACGGACTAGTTTTGTATACTTTAGTCCGTTTAGGAGTGTAAACAAAACACAAAACTCGGTCATAGAAGTCTATAATGCAGTTAATGCAATGTAGCTAACGAGCATATCAAAACAGAGAAAATTGCTGTGTCAACAGACCGGAGCTTCACCTTTGATCATTCGGAGCACGTAATAATAAAATCCATACACTTTGCAGTTAGACTTATACGTAGTTTCTCAATACAAGTGAATGGGAGTGAGAAAATGTGAAAGAAGTGAAACCCTTAGGTAGTCACTAATCTCCTCGTGGAAGGGAATGTGAGAAGACCTTGGAAGGAAGATCCAGTTATCAATAATAGGAGCCAATTCTCTTATCTATAAGCTTTGCTTCGCTGTGCCGCCAACTTCAGAACAAGTCTATGGCTTTCAGTAGAAATAAAGTGTACAACGCAAAACAGAACTGTGGTCCCTTATTTTTTTTCTTTTTTTTTTTTTCTTCAAATATATGTAAATGTGCACTGATACCAAGGCTTTAGTGATCTTCAAGCAAGTGCTAGAACAACATTGTAATTGATAATGTGTAATTGAGCACATTAGGCACTAAATGCGCATACAGTTTTATAGCGAACATCTAAGCCTTAATTGGCTTATGTGAGCGAATTTTGGGCTGAAAACTGCTTTGTATTTCCTTTTTTTGTTTACCCATAGTAGTCTTCATTCCATTTGTTATCCAGCGCAAGTTACCAGATGTAACAATTTCGCAAACTAACCTCTTCATAAAACTCTCCTTAGGTATTGACAACACCTTTTTTCATGGTTGTTTAAAACAGATACAAAACGTACGTGATCACTTTGAAAACCACAAACCTCATAGCGTTTTGCATATGTTCATTCTGTCAATGTTTTGCATAGTGTGTGTTTTTTTTTTTTTTTGTGTGTGTGTGTGTATGTATGTATATATTAGTATTAGTATTATTATATTTTTTATTCTGTACACTTTTTGGGAAGCTTGGCCATTCTCGCAGGGTAATTTTGTAGATATGAAAGTTGCTTCTTGAATTGTCCATTTGAGTGGATAAGTTAATGGTGATATAAATGTTACATGTATGAACCATGACACCCGGAGGGGTTTCCCCATCCTGAGGCCCCTGTCTTGAACAATGCAGCATTACTGATTTTGAAGGACCACTTTTATTGTGGAATGGGTTTGACAAAGTGATTCTGGACATAGATCATCTTGTGCTAGACGGCACCTTCAAATCTATCAGTGGAGTATCATTTGCATAAATTCCAGTTTTGTAAATATTTACAAATGTGTACTTGCGTAACACACAGGATAGGTGCATAGGCATACAAGATGCTATAATCTCTGCTACATGCCTATTTAGTGAAATGGAACCACTACAATTGAGACTTTGTGAAATTATAATAACGGAATTCTACTCTTAGGACATGGAACATTCACTTAGACTTAAATTGGTAAAGAAGGTTGCACAAACTGTATATGGAGGAGCATTGGTCTTGACTTATGAATACTCATGACAAAAGTCTTATAGAAGCCAGTCTTGTGTTGAGATATTTCAAGTATTTGCAAAATTGGCATTGGACCACTTGCAAACTGTATAAGGCTAAACTGTCACCCTCTTTAAGCAGGGGTGGGGAATTCCTTTTGTCTGGTTCCCAGGGCATATTGTTTGGGGTCAAGGACAACAGGTTTTCATGTTTATTTTGTCCTTGGTACAAGTAGGCCCAACCCCCCGCAGCACAAACTCTTTGGCTGCCAGCTTATAGGGAAAGGAACTGTCTGCAGTTGAGGTAATATTTGTGTTGATATGTTAATGCTGTTTGAACTTGTATTTATGGTTCAGTAATGCAAAGCCTTTATTGATAGGATGAGCGCTCTAAATAAACATTGTAAGATCACGCTGCACTACTGACTGTGGATCTGGTTTGAAAGGTTTACCAATATGAAGCTACATATAATGCTCCCAGAATGCTCTCTGGTAGATGCAAATGTATGCAGAAGCTTGTAAGCAAGATTGGCGATTCTTTGCTTTCAAAATAAAATGTTCAGGGGAAAAAACACAAGTAGATAGAAAAACGTTTTGCTAAATTACTGTGAAAATGTGGGGACTATTTCTTTGAAGCATAATTTTGTAAAATGTGTTGATGCGTGCTAATATTTCCCAAAAAAATATTCAGAAGGGAAAATCAGTGTATCCATTTTCAACAAGGTTATGGAATACATGAAAATAAACAAGCACTGTCAAAGCCAACCGATCTGACCTTGATTGCTAGTCTTTTGGTTTTGTCAATGGGTGGCTTGTTTTGACATGGCTTTTTTTTAACACTTTATTGTTATAGGAGCGGCGAGGCCCTCAACTTTTGTAACAAACATTGTCCAAAAGCAAAAAAAAAGTTTTTTTATTTTGGTGTCAAAAAAGCACACATGGCCACAGTAGTTCCTGGCATTGAACAAAACTACTTTGTGTGTCAATACTCTCCTTGTGAAAGAGCAGAATGCTATAATTCAAAGTAAAGCCAGCTGATTGAGAGAGAAATAGAATTGTAATAAAAACAAGATGTCTTGATTAATGCCAAAGATTAATTAAGGGCCCAATTGTTAAAGAAAGTCACAAAACTGCACCCATAGTATATGTCTTTGAATTAATGGCTTTCATGAATTTACAGACCGATCAGAAAATCGTACTTCTAGAAAACATTTGTGAACTTTATTTTAGCATGAGGAAATGTGCCTGTGTAGACTAGCTCTTGCGAAAATTTGGGCGTACACTTTCCCTCTTTCCACTTTTTTCCCCAACAGTGGAAGAAATTCTACTTCAGCTCGTCAGGAGTATATTTCCATCATTTCTCAGTATGGGAAAAGATTAGAGAACATCTTGGGAAATTTCTCAAAATGTGCAATTTAGTAGGTTTGCACAGACTCAAAGGCATTCCAGTACGGGAACTGTTGCTTACTGCTTCCTCCAGTCTCAGTACGTAGATCTGCAGAACATTTCAAGAAAGGAAATTGCCATACCAGAGCTTGAAATAGATAGTTTTCGACCCCTACTATGGTATTAGCCTTGGCATAATCAGAGAGGCTATTATTAGAGCTCTTGCATAAAGGGATTGCTGTCATAATTTAGCGCCACACTACAGGGCACTAAGGGGACAAGTCTGTGTGTGTGTATATCTATATGTATATGTGTGTGTGTGTGTGTGTGTGTGTGTGTGTGTATATATATATATATATATATATATATATATATATATATATATATATATATATATATATATATACACATTTATATTTTTACAGGGCAAGTAGATTTCTAGGAAGCAGCCTGCCCCATGGACAAGTAGATATTTTATTACATTTCACACCCCTGTTAGAGATGCTGATCATTTCCTCAAGCAGAAGGAGTCATATGCCATATTCTTTGGCTATGTCCTAATATACAGTCCTACGGGTGCCAAATATGGCACACCATTGCTGAAAAAAGTGATCTAACTTTAATCCCCCATCACCAGCAATGACCCACCATGACACACAAGATATCAGGGGGGATGAATAAACAGAAGACACAATGGATTGACTCAGCACTTGTGGATGTGAAATTGTGTGTATTTAGAAGATGAAAATCATTTACAGCACCCATGTGTAAAGACTGGATTAACTCCGTGGCCATTGGCTTATTCTGGTGTGGATGCGTGATAACACACTCTAGACCCCTCTTACTCCTCACTAATCCCATCCCCTTCTGTAGTACGTCTGCCCCTTTTTCCACCCACCCTCCAAGCCCTTCCCACATTTACTACTAAAACCTATACTTACATGTTTGGAGAGTCCACAGTTGGGGTGAGAAGTCCGCACACAAAGTGTTGGTAATGTGGAGGCATAAAACAAAATGTACTACAAAGTGCAGTTTGAATTGACCCATAGTTTTTAAAGTTAATGCATAAATATATTCACAGGCTGATTAATGGTAAAAAGATGGAAATTTTAAAGGCATTTGGAAATTAAATATTTGTTTTTAGTAACTGTATTAGGGTTTCTGTAGAGTTGAATTCCCATGGGGAAGTAGCACTGTGCTTCATTTTCTTTAACTTACCTGGCTTGGCCCCGTCACAAGGGACTCAAGACCTGAGTCCTGACAGAAGCTCAATGTGATTTCTGTTAGTTCAGAAGAATGTTCTGTTCTGCTGGACAAGGAGTGGCAGCGTGTAATAGTTATAAAGTACATTGATTTTGCACTTGTACCTTAACTTGTGGAGAGTGCTAAGTTTCCCTCCCTGTTAAATTCACATAGCCTCTGTCCAGATGGTGGTAATGGATGCCTTGCCATCACTGGCTGACCAAAAACACTAAGAACATTATGGGATATTTGATGCCAAGAGACCAACCTGAAATTTGAGCTGAATGCACTTGAGCCCATTTTAATAATCCCACCCAGATCCACCCCTAGAATTCAAGTTGTGATGCAGATCTGGGTGACTGATTAGAACCCCCTGTTCGTCACATTTGAGGATGTAGGCTGTGTTAATCTTTTTTTAACTTTAGTTTCTTAATTTTTTATTTTTTGTTATTCAATTTTGATAGAGATCACGCTAGGAGGTTGACAAAAGGTGCACTTCATAAATTTTAAGTTCAGGCATGTCTATAAAGCTTCACACATTAGTTTCTTTTGAAATACTTACAGCAGCGTTATGCTGTAAATCTAAACCGACACCCTCCTTCCTCCTTAAATAACTGTAGCAATGCTTTTGCAGTCCAGGCCAGCTAAATAAATCATGCCTAAAATCCTGGACGTTGCAAATGAAATGTGAACAGCAGTGTTCTTCGTGAACGATTCTATCTTGTTTGCCCTGATTTACCCTTAATAAGAGTCTACAGCAACGTAGACTTTAAGAAGAATCTATGCATTGAAATACTAAATGCAGCAATAAGTTTTTAAACAGAGCATTATGTCTAATTGAATACCTAGATCTCCTGCTCCACATGCAATGAGCTTTTTTGCCTTGTGATTATTGGATTTACCTAACTAAAGTCACCAACCCATGTTAAAACATTTGATGCTAGTGCAATTCACCAGTCCAAGGTTAAAACATTTGAAGCTAATGCAAAATCTTTTCATTTGGATCCAGCTAACTGGGTAGTGCTCAGTTCCATCTTCATTTGTTCTCGAAGGATAATGGGGAACTGTTTGCTTTATGCTGAAGCTCTGATGATTTGTCATACCTATTGCTTTTACAAAGGCATCCTTTGATCTGAGTTTTATTCTCAGTGTTTGTACTGGTAAATCAGTCCTCCATATAAGCCAGTGATTCTTAACAATTTCCTTTTTATTTTTTATTTTTTTTTGTTTCAAGAGAGACTGGTGTCACCTGGAGCCCACTCAGTATCATAGATTCGAGTCGCTAGAACATTATTATGGTACACTTGTAGAATAGGTTAAGGATGTTTCCTTTTGAGATGTGTTATGCTAACATCTTAGCCTGCCAAATATGTATCCTGCGTGCCAATTTGTTTGCAAAGTGCAGAGCAAATGCTGAGTTAAGTTCATCCCTAAGTATATATCACTATTTACCGCCTTCATAGTGAATATGTTGCATTCCAGCGAAACGTCACTTCCTCTATTGTTTAACGAAAACTATAATTTTACTATATCCATACTGAAGTTATGTACACACTTTTTGGGAACTGGGCAAGACTAAGACCTATCCTCTGTAAGCAATGTGTGATGCAATGGGGCAGCAATTACTGGGGGAAGTGGAATATCTGGACCAAACTATAAACTAACCCATTCCACTACCCACCCCTAAATGTCATATTACCGTTAATTGGAATACATATATGTATGTCAGTAATGCTAAACGTGTGTGTGTGTGTGTGTGTGTGTATAGTGGCCCGATGATTCTTGTTGCACATGGGAAGTTTTGGGGTGATCCATCAAGCGGCTGTAGAGAAAATGGGGTCTCAAAAACAATTGCGTATCCCATGTTAATTCTCATAGCAACTATCAACATTTCGAAGCCCGAACCACTGGATGGAATTACAACAAATTTGGCAGAAAGCTAGCTGCTGGCCCGCAGATTGTGCTTTTTGTTATTTTGTGTAAATCCATTCTGTAATTTAAGAGATTTAAGTGCAAATACATTTGTATATCTGTGGCCGCAAATTCACAAATTTTCACGAATATGCGTGCGAAAAGAAGTGTTGCAATTGGCTGACCGCAACCTGACTAGAACGTTGAGACCGCCATTTTATTTTATGGGACATTGTCCCTGGGGGTGGAAATTAAATTTGAAAGTGGCATAAGGGGTATGATATAGGTGTGTTTTAGGGGCGAATTATAGGTTTCATATAATTTTGCATCACAGTGCACGATGTTTGCGAATTTTCGCTAATTGTTTGCAAAACATATGTGATTATGGAAAAATGTGAAAGAAAAACCAGATTTGTTCATACATGCACTCAGAGGCTCATGCTCCACCCAGACCCACTCATAGACTCACACCCCCACTTTCAGACCCACTCCGACACACACACACACACTCACACATCCAGTGACAGACAGGCTCTATGGCCAACCTACACTGCGCATGGCCAAAGGCCATATGTGCATGGGTGGTTATATGGGCTTGGCTGCAAGGCCAGGCCTTGCAAGCATTCCTTGTGGCACAAGGCCAAAGGCCGTGAGCAGCGGGGATTGGAATAACACATAGTAATTAAAATAACTTTACATTTAAAAAAACATAGAAACTCACTGAAAAAAACAAAGGTTACAGAGGCGTTATAGTTAGGTTCTGAGTTAACTCGTACAAGCCCATGGAAAATCAGCAGTTAGAGTTCTTTCAAGTAACTATAACTTGCGCCTTTGCCATGCACAGCTCATTACTACGCATATTATGTCATTGATGAGATCTTGTATGGCATCTTTGATATCACTGCAATGTTTGCAATAACATTATTGATAAGAAAACTGTGCATGTCAAGGGTGCAAGTTATAGTTACGTGAAAGAACTCTGAATTTCTATGGTTTTGTATGAGTAAAGTCAGAACCTATAACGTCCCTTTATTTAGAGCATTGGAATGCTAAGAATTCAATTGAAGTCAGTGGAACTGCAGAGATCTGTAATCACTGCTAAAGGCCCACTGTATTAAAGCTGCAGATGGATTTATGTTCATGGAGCAGCTTTCTTGTTTTTAACTCCAGGAACAGGCATGGTGACATAACCACTCAAATGCTGTAATTTTACATCACAGTGTAGAGATAGTGGGCACTGACGCCGGTGACTAGCAGTTGCACCACCAGAAAGCAGCAAGTAAATGAGATACGTCTATCCACTTTAATCATTAAAAGTCATAGAAGGGAAGGAGCTTTATTTTGTATATTTCGATCAAGGTGGATAGTAGCAAGTCTGACAGTACTTAAAAATTCATACCCACAGGTCAAACAAAAATTTGAACAGATTAATGGGTCTAGCTGCTTCCTGTGTATGCAGTACACCACTTACGTTGCTCTGAATAAACTGAAAATGACAGTTTTCAAGCTTTGCATTCATGCCAGGCCTCACTAAAAACGTGAACAATGTGAAACAGGAGTGTCCTGCAAACTGTATGGATGATCAACGCAGTGGTTGTTGCGCTATAGTTTTATAAAATGCGCACATTCTTTGTATGCTGCGCATGACATTAAATGCGGACCCATTTCCACAGAAACTCACATCTCCCTGCCTCTACTGGGAAGGTTTCATTTGTAGCCTGCTATACTGAAATATGTCAGATGAGGGTTTGAAGTGTTTTAATTGAGCCGCCCTCCCTCTTCCCACTCCCCGCCCCCCCCCCACCCCCATTTACATTCAGTGACAGCGTGGGCGATGAACAGTGTGCCACCACTCCACCACCCCTGCCCGCAGACCAGGGTACCACCACCACCACCCAGGGCCAGATCATGCTATGTCCCGGGGTGCCCAGCTCACCTGTTCTATGCTTTCTGCAAGTAGGAGCTGTCAAACCGTAGAGTTCATCTGTTTCCCTGCATGCAAATATGTACTACTTTTTAAAAAATGTGCTGATCCATCTTGGGTCTGTAAATAGAAACAGAAAACAGTGCCTTTGGTAATTGCATGCATGTGTGTTGAACGTATGTGCATGCCTACAAAATGATGCAACAGTGGCATCCTCACATTTTTTTTTTTTTTGTCCTCGTGCACTACAGGGTAGATGGTAGTCAACATGGCAAAAAACTTTTAACTTTTAACATAGTCAATTGGTCTTACAGACAAGACATATTAGCTTTCCAAAGCTGTTTTTCTTTCCAGCTCTCTCTCATTCGTACCTCAAATCATTTGTGGGCGACAGACGCATTACTTGCCCTGTCTTTCCATTTGCAGCTGTGTCTGAGTAAGAGCTTCTCTTTTAGAGCGACTGATGGACTTTTTAAATATTGATTTGTTGTTTGCTAATGCACATCAGTTTTTTGTATCACATATTATTTAGTGTCTCACTTATTGGGGGTGGATGTTTTTGATATTAAACCTTGTGTGTTGGAATATCAGTAAGTCTTTATCGATAAATGTACATTGAATCTGCTGTAGACCTTCCAGCGCAGTTTTTGCAGCTGTATAAGCGTGTCATAGCCATATTCGATTAGTTGTAGTTTTGTATCCTGAGTGCTATTGATCCAACAAGTGCAGCCTTTAATCTTTTTTTAAATTACTCGTTTATAATAGTCCAAAGCACTAAAAGCAAATCATAGCTTCCGCAGTTTTTGTACAAGGTTATTAGTGGAGCCTACATAATTGCATTACATTTTTGTGAGGTTGTCTGCTTGAGATCATGGCAGTAGTATGAACTGTAAACATCCCAGTTTTTTTACGGTTTGGTCGGTTTATTACCTACGTTCAAGCGGACCATTTGCTAATGTCAGTTTGAAGATCTTATTTTACATTTGCCGTTTTACCAGGATAAAATGTGGCACTACCTTTAGTGTTACTGTAATTTAAAATATTATATGGCCACGTTTTGTTTGGATTACTCTATTTTTATCTGTATGACCACTGATCGTTAGCCTTAGTTTTACATCTGATATTTTTACAGGTAAATCTAGTGAATATGTATTTGTTCAAAACAAAATCTTTAGTTAGCTTTTGCTGTCGGCATGTTAGTAAGAAATGTAGTCATGACTAAACCATTTGATTACAAATTTCCTTCAAAAAATCATCTACAAAGAAGTTAATTCAATATTTTATGTCATGTCAGGGAGATTACGTCTATGCATAACATCCTTAATTCCAGGGAGACTAAGTTTATGCATAACCTTTCTAGTTCCTCCCCCTCAAAGCAGCAATATAAGTTGGAATGCTTTGAAAATTCTAAGCACTCACAAAAACCTAGAGCGAGCAGCCATCTTCTAAAACTCTAAGGGCCAGATATAGCAAAAGTTTTTACCCATTCTGTGTCTATGGGAAAAAGTGTTCTTACACATGGCCCTAAATGTCTTTTCTTTTTAGACTTTGACTTGTGCTTGTGGTGAATTGATGGAGTATAGATTTTCTTTTAAATATATTAGGTTGGTAGTTATATTTATTATTATGGAAATAATTTTGGAATGATTATTGGTCACAGTTTGCAGCGTCTTTTTCCATAGAAAGCAGAAGTGGTGTTGGAACAAGGTTTGAATTGTCATTTTTCTACCTTATAAGACATACTTTATAGGATAGGAATTCTAGGTTAATCTTATTTGGCTTTTTGTACTGTTTTGTTTTGGTAACACAGTAAAACGGGGAATAGCAGGAGTTTGACACGACAGATTATGTGAGTGCTGAAAGCGGGTAAATCAAAGGAAAAGCCCTTGGTTCCCTGCTTTTGATGTTTACACTTTATAGCTATCATTTTAAATGTAAGACTTTCAAAACACGCCATGCTTGGGACTTTTACACGCACTTTAGCCATTTTGGAGAATTAGCAATATTATCAAAAGATTTTTAGGCATCTGTTTTGATTTCTTGGGCATTTACCCAGCTTCAGTTTGAGGGCAAATATAGAGATGATTTTCAGAGCATGCACTGGGTCAAGGAGATCCAGATTTAACAAACAAGTCTTGTATTCTGCAAAGGACTGACAGAAAGGTATTTCTTTCTTGATTCTCTTTGTGGTGGAGCTTGGCTGTAGTCCGTTGGTAGAGTAATTTGTCCAGTTAACTGTAATAACGAACAGGATTCCATCCAAACTAGGTACGTGCCCCCACAGCGATAAGTGTTTAACTTCTTACACGGACAAGAGCATTTAGCCACACAAGATCCAGCAATCTGTGATGCTCTTAGCTGTCTGGAGCTGTGCACACATTACTCTGAAAGGATGTGGCATATGTCTACCCTTTGCCAGCAGCTTTGGGGTATCCCTCCAACCCCCATTTGTGGTAGGGATTGCAGTTATTTTCCATAAACAAGGTATTCACAGTATGTTAGGGTTGATTAGGTCCCTGCCCTTTGTATACATCACTTTTTGCTACTACTGATTAATTTATTTAGATTTTAGTGCTGCTTTCAATTGGACCAATAGCAGATTACTTTGGCTGAAACTAACCGTGCATTGCATACTCTGATCCCTATTATTAGTTATCCTTCTTGTGCATATAGACACCTGAATACGGATGAAGATCAGGGAATAGAAAATCACTTGGCTGGAAAATCCATAAAACCATGGTCTTAAACATGGATGTCTGTTGGCACCAATTTATGCCCAACGGAGCTCTCACCTACATCATGGCTGTAAGATTTTTGACACCAAGATTGGGTTACATAAAAATTAGGCAGCGTGAATGACAATATTATAAACTTCCTCAACACATCAGAACTGCTGCATCACTATTCAACTTCCGCAAGAAGCTGAAAAACTGGCAGCTCAACTAGGAGCACCACTGTACCCACGCTTCTGCCCCAGTGCTTGAATAATCTCACGGGTGATAAGTTGCGCAATACAAATCCATCTAACATGACAGAACATAAAATGCAGGAAAAAGGGCAAATTATGTTGCCTAATGCGAAAACATTTCAGGATAAAAATAACAATTTATAAAGTAATAATTTTTTTATGTTAACACCGTCTGGGCAAAGTTTTCACCTTCTTAGCACCAATATAACTTTCAAATACAGTAGTAACCATCTGAAAGATGACCAGTAAACTTTTTCATAGTGGCTTCCACTGCAAGACAGCACTGGTCACAATGATTTTTAGTAACTTTTGATCTGTTTGAGCCAAAGATTTTTTTCAATAAAATCTGCAGATTATGCAGCAGATGATGGATAATGTGTCAAATCCGTAATTATACTGAAAACTCTATAGCCGCAGAATCCCATAGTTCCAGTGCCCCTGAGTGTAGTATTCAGTGAAAGATAGGAGCGGGAAACAATTGAACAAATAGATTCTTGTCAATACCTGGGTGTATGGCTATTCAAGAACATGAACCTGTTGCCAACTCTAGGCTAAAAGATAGAACACCTTCCATTTTCCATATTAGCTTGGATGTATTTTAAGCTACATTTCATGGGGCCGTCACATACGGTTCAATAACATATGGGTATTAACATCAGAAGGAATTTGGCAAAAAAATTATATCATTTCGTCCTCCTTGAATAGCTGTCCTGTCAGCCAATTCACATTTGAATTTGGACTCTTAAACATGGGAGACAAATCTATCTGCCCACAAGAGACAGAAAGATCCTGTTGGCCCTTCTGGGGCAGGGGTATGGCTCACTCCCTGGTATTTAGCTCCCCCTTCCCCTTCTTAAAGGACAGATAGAATCAAAAACACTTGTCTGGTCCTTGTGCAGAGAAAAAATGGTTTGCGTTCATCCCATTTTGGGTGGGGGGGGGCGTACTTCTACGCCCCCGCCCCCCAGAACCCCACAGCCAGATAGGGAGTTTGTCTTACGTTTGCCCCTGAAGGGGTGGGGGGGGGGGCAGAAAGGCCATTGCACACCAGGGAATTTTAAAAATGGAGCTAACACAAATAAAGGAGGGTGTAGCTTACCCTGACATAGAGCCATACTCCACCCCAGAAGAGGCAATAGTGTATTTCTGCCCCCTTGTGGGCGGTCTGTCCCAAATGCAGAGAATGCTCCTCATCTGCCCCGAAGGGTAGAAAGTCCACCTGACACCCAGGATTTTGCCACTGGGGCATAAGGAAGTAGTGTGGGTGTTGCACTCTGGCATTGGGCACACCCCTGCCCCAAAAAGGGACAGGTCAGTTTTTTGAATAAAATATTGGGATGGCTCTGGCCCACCCTATCACCTGCCTCACCCTTCAAGCCTGAACAGTCTTTCTGCTCCCCTTTTGATCAGGAAATCCCATCTTCATGGCAAGAGACAAAACATTTGATTCCTTTTGTTGGTGTTTTTACATATGGGCCAAGAAAATGTGGCTAACTCCCAATACTGTCCCACTTACAATAGTGAATGGCTGCACTTTTTGGGCTTGGGTAGGAAGCCCCTTGGGAAAGCATACCAGACCCAGACCGTTCTGAAAACTAGACACCCGGGGGAGTCCAGTGTGGTGTGCTTTTGCATGGCTCCCACAATATTTTCTTTCCCACAGCGCCCTGCAAACCGAGAACTCTGACTAAAAGCTTCAATTTTCCTCACAAGTCTGTGAAAAACTTCTGGAATCTGCAGGGAGCCACAGATTTCCTACCACTCTGCATTCTCCCAAGTCTCCCAATAACAATGGTACCTCACTTGTGTGGGAGGGCCAAAAGACATTGACACAAAAAGCCCTAAAGCACAATAGGGGTAGTTGCAGGATTTGGGGCAATGCTCAGCCACCACCCATGGAAACCTGCCAGTCGAGGCATTTTTGAAAAATAGACAACCAGGGGATTCCATGGTGGTGTGCCATGCATGGATCCTATGAGGTTTTCTTACCCACAATGCCCTGCAAATCTCAAACTATCCCTGAAATCACACAATTTCCATAATTTCTGTGCTAGAAACTTCAGGAATCCACAAAAACCCTACCACCCAGCGTTACCCCACTCTTGCCGATTATAAAAACTCTGCACCATATCTGTGGCTGGGACTAGTGCCTGCGACAGGAACAGATCAAACCAAGTACATGGGATCCCTTGTGAGGGGACTCCCACTGACCTCTTCCGAGAATTATATGGTTGATTAAACCAGTGTTTAAAAAAAACAAAATAGAATTTTCTAGCGAAACATTTTAGGAGCAATCGCCACATCTAAGCTATATCTCTAATTGGCTGTGAGTTACAGCTGCTGTCATCCATTCCCTAAAGCTAATGGTAATTAATGCAAAGCATGCATAATTAAAAGTACCTGTAATATGGTAAGTGTTGTGACCAATCAGCCAGTCGACCATCTGGTGATATTTCCTCATCTGACCAGCGATTATGCCGGTGTGAACACACCTATTCTGTTCACATTCATTCCCTACACTGATTAGAGCTGTGTTGGGCCATCCTGCAACATAGCATTTCTGAACACTAGGTATCCTGCTGGCTGCTGAGTGGCCCACTCGGGGTTATAGTACAGAGTCTGCATGTGTGGCCAAAATGCCTCAGGACTTGACAAACATCACGTTTCCTCACTGGCAGCTACAGCATTTTACAATAGTGAGCGACCAAATGAAATCTAAAGTGCTGGCAGTCTCTTGCACTGCTTTAGCTGGAAAAATACAACGTACCTCGAGCAGGAGATTTTTGGATTTGATTTTTACCAAGCTAGGCAGAGCAACATTTTGCTATCCACCTTTCTTGACACTGGGCCAAATTGTATCTCGTTTCTGAGTGTTTATAGGGATCTTCACTTTTTTTTTTTTTTTTTTTTTTTTAATATATATTTTTTTTTTATGAACACTACTTGCACCATAGACCTCTAAGGTGAATATCAGTTCTTTCAAAAAACAATTGCCAAATAAATTAGTGCCTATTCCAAAAATCTCTAATGTTTGGACATTGGCCCTCCGGAGATCTAAGTCTCTGAAGCCAATTTTGTCAAGACATTATTTCGTTTGACTCATCAGTACAGAGAGTGCTTTTGATATTCATTTTTTTTTTTGGGGGGGCCTTCAGCATCTTGAAGTCCTGGGTTCTACTGATACAAAGCTTGTAACATAGGTGACTTTTTTTTTCTTCTTTTTTTTGAGGAGATTATGTCCGCTTGTTGAGGAATGCAGCAGTCCTCGAAGAGAAGCGTTATGACATTCCACTGTTATTCAGGTTTACATATTAATCTGGTCATTTTCTGACTGTCTTTGTAGATCAACACAATTTTATGAAACTGATATAGCTTTATAATGTGCATTTAAGCCAGTAATTGTATCTAGATTGTGCACTCATTCACTTAAACCAGTTGCATTCTTCTCTAGCTGCAGGGGTTGCTTGTAAAGCTTATTAGCCGACATTTCCATAGGTTTGGTGCAACCTATGCCTGCTTGTCACAAATATACATTTTTGCAATTGATTTGGGAAGTGTATTTTGGTTGCTCTACTCCAGTGCCAAGGAATTGTCAATAGAAAGAAAACTGTTATTTGAGTCTAGTCAAATCAACCTCTGCTTGAGAAGCATTAGATGTAAGTGCAAATGTGAAACTGCTTGATCTATGTTAGTCTACGAGTTATCCACTATAAGGATACCTTTTATCCTTGGGAACTGGAAATTTGTCATTCTCTGGTGGATCTCGGATTTGAGTCAAACCACACACTGTTAAACCTACAACCTCCATGAACTTGGAGGCCATCCCATGTCTCACTGAGTGGGAAAGACTCTGGAACTCAACAGATAAGGTTTGACAGAAAGTGTACTGAACCCACTGAGCAATTTCTAGCGAGTGGTGAATATATGAAGGTTAAACCTATTGATAAATAGCTGGACAACCCCAGGTAAAGGCAAAGCTAATACTGGAGAGCAGTTAGATAACTCTGAAGGTTGGAATTGCTTTTAAATTCTTGGCTTCAGGTTTAGTATCTGCTATTAAGGCCAAAGGCTGATTTTGAATCGGAGGACATGCTGAAACCGTAAGAGTGATTTAGTTTAATACAAAAACTACCTTCTCTGACTCCTGTTTTCAGAACTTGCTGTTCCAGCTAATCTCGTTTCACAGGATGTTTCAGTTGCATAGGTGTGTCGTAGCTGTTGGACCTTATCCAGCCAATCTGGTTGTACCTTAGACCGTGTTCTCATGTTTCATGTTCAATGCATCATCCCTTGTCTCATCCCACAGCATTTGATAAAAACATGACGCTCATTCTCATGGAAGCTGGCGGAGTATTTATTCCATTAGTGATGAAGAACATTCTGCAGCTGCCTTCCTGGTACTTGTGCCCTACTGTTAAGCCAAAATTAGTCAATGTGAGGCATATTGGAATGTTATGGAAGCCTGGTAAAAGATTTTTAAATATTGGTATCATGGACAAATATTCTTCGGGCTGCTTAGAAAATGCAATATAAAAGCATCTTGTTTTTTAGTTCATTGCTTTTGACTTTTAAAGATTGGGTCAGTGATATTTGTGAGTTTTTCTTAATGGAAAATCATGCATCTGTCTTCAGAAAAGCTAAGGTTATGATTTTCCCCTGTCGCTGAATTCCTGTATTCTGTGGTTGATCATAGATGGCAAGACATCTTAGTTTAGGAAGGGTACCTAGAAACACTGTTTTCACACCAGAAGTGCGCAGGGCCGAAACCGAAGGACAGGGCAGAGACTCCAACCTCCCTTGCCACCCGCATACTGGAAAATTGTTATAGCCACAGTTGCAGCCGTAGGAGAGACCAGACCAAGAGCAGGTTGGAGTGAGGTGATAACCGAGGGAGGCTAGAGGATTGATTCTCTGTGCTGCTACCACCAGCCCGAGCAGACTAGTGCAATGATCATTTCGATGTAAACCGATCACTGAAAAGCGGCATCCACCATAATCTGACGACCCGAGTTAATAAGAGTGGTAACTAAAAGTGATTTACCTGCTTCAGTCTTGATCTTAATGGAGACAATTTAAACCTCCTTTCTCGCAGGTCGTAAGGGTCAGAGATCATGTGGTAATAAGGCTCTTAACGACGCCCTCCCTTCACGAGGCATTATGTCGCTCGCCATATACTAGTCTACCTTGTTTGGGAGTGTACTGATCTATGACTAAATAAAAACAGTTGTAGTAGAGACAACCCAACTTAATTGTGTTGAACTATTGTCCATCACGTTCCAGATAAACTCATTTGTTGCCTGAGCCCCTCTTTAACCTCTCGGGTGCCTTGGACGAGGTCACCTCGTCCAAGGTACCGGTTCCAAATTTATTTTAGGCCATTTCTGCCCCCCTGGGGCCGGCTGAGCTAGAGGCCAAAATCCATTAGTAGGCACTTTGCAAAAATCACCTCTGTTTTCTGTGAAAAAATGTGATGTGTCCACGTTGTGTTTTGGCCATTTCCTTTCGTGGGCGCTAGGCCTACCCACACAAGTGAGGTACCATTTTTATCGGGAGACTTGGGGGAACGCTGGGTGGAAGGAAATTTGTGCTTCCTCACAGATTCCAGAACTTTCTGTCACCGAAATGAGAGGAAAAAGTGTTTTTTTGGGGCCAAATTTTGAGGTTTGCAAAGGATTCTGGGTAACAGAGCCCCACAAGTCACCCCATCTTGGATTCCCCTAGGTCTCTAGTTTAAAAAAATGCACAGGTTTGGTAGGTTTCCCTAGGTGCCGGCTGAGCTAGAGGCCAAAATCTACAGGTAGGCACTTTGCAAAAAAACACCTCTGTTTTCTGTCAAAAATTGTGATGTGCCCACGTTGTGTTTTGGGGCATTTCCTGTCACGGGCGCTAGGCCTACCCACACAAGTGAGGTATCATTTTTATCGGGAGACTTGGGGGAACATAGAATAGCAAAACAAGTGTTATTGACCCTTATCTTTCCCTACATTTTTTCCTTCCAAATATAAGAGAGTGTGTAAAAAAGAAGTCTATTTGAGAAATGCCCTGTAATTCACATGCTAGTATGGTCACCCCGGAATTCAATGATGTGCAAATAACCACTGCTCCTCAACACCTTATCTTGTGCCCATTTTGGAAATACAAAGGTTTTCTTGATAGCTATTTTTCACTCTTTATATTTCAGCAAAAGAATTGCTGTATACCCGGTATAGAATGAAAACGCACTGCAGGGTGCAGCTGATTTATTGGCTCTGGGTACCTATGGTTCTTGATGTACCTACAAGCCCTATATATCCCTGCAACCAGAGGAGTCCAGCAGACGTAACGGTATATTGCTTTTGAAAATCTGGCATTGCAGAAAAAAAGTTAGAGTAAAACGTAGAGAAAAATTGCTGTTTTTTTTCACCTCAGTTTCAATATTTTTCTTTTTCAGTTGTTGTTGTCTGTAGGAAACCCTTGTAGGATCTACACAAATGACCCCTTGCTGAATTCAGAATTCTGTCTACTTTTCAGAAATGTTTAGGTTTCTGGGATCCAGCATTGGTTTCACGCCCATTTCTGTCACTGACTGGAAGGAGGCTGAAAGCACAATTTTTTTTTTTTTTTAAATGGGGGTATGTCCCAGTAAAATGCCAAATTTGTGTTGAAAAATTGGGTTTTCTGATTCAAGTCTGCCTGTTCCTGAAAGCTGGGAAGCTGGTGATTTTAGCACCGCAAACCCTTTGTTGATGCCATTTTCAGGGGAAAAACCACAAGCCTTCTTCTGCAGCCACTTTTTCCCATTTTTTTTAAAAAAAAACGAAATATTCACTGTATTTTGGCTAATTTATTGGCCTCCTTCAGGGGAACCCACAAAGTCTGGGTACTAAGCGCGAACTGCCCCAAATAGCCAAAAAAAGGCCTGGCACAGGAGGGGGAAAAGGCCTGGCAGCGAAAGGGTTAAGGCTGGAACCTAGTCATGGTGTTGTATGCTTCCTTCTTTGAATGACATTCAAGAAGTACTTTTGCTGACGGATTCCTACTTAAATAATTACAAAGCTGGCATCTGAGCTGTGCTTGCTCAGCAGCCAACAGTTCGCATGTGGCATGCGGCCCAGATTTTTTTTTTTTCTAAATGTTTTTGTCAGCTGTACATCGAACTTTAACGTTCATCCTGGCTGTTGTTTAGTATTTAGCCACATGATGAAAAATGTGCCTCCAGAGTGTAACTCAAGAATGTAGGGTCCCCTAAGACTGTGGACTTCATTGTAGTTTTTAGAGTACAAACTCAGTCATATAAATAAAAAAAAAAGTAAAGTTCGCTATTCCATTTATTCAAAAGGTAGCAAACACATCGAAACGATTACTTTATGTAGTATGGGCATGTCTGTGATTCATTTACGTTTTGCAACGTTTCTGTAGTCCTACCACATATGTTTTACCTGACCGGGTTTCATTAACCTGCTTTCAGTCCAGCTTTTGTTTCACTTGCACAGAAGATGCCAGGGGGCTGCAGGTTTTGAGACCTTTGAAATCAGTAGCTCTATGCTGGTCAGTACTTTCAGAATTGCTAAGAGGCTGACATCTGTTGTTTAATCCTAGCAGACGGTTCTTCTGTGTGAAAGAAGTTGTCAGTGTTGCTAGGATATGAGCAAATGCAATGGACCCAGTCCCTTTGAGTAGAGGAGTCACGTTGTCTCAAAGTATTTGCGAAAAGTATCCTGGGCTAGTTTGTTGGTGCTGTACAAGTGGAGAAGCCTGCAGACTAGGTTAGCCTGGTCAGATGGTTCTGTTGCACCTCCTCGATGTCTCTGTATGGGTAGTCCAAGGAACTGCGTCTCCATGGTCTACTCATTCGTGGCCCTTTTCGTGCACAGGACATGCTTATTGGCAACAACTGTTGCACCTGTTAAGCTCTTACATAAGTGTAAAGTGCAGGGCTCGAGTTATAAGAGTGGCACTAAGTGTGCACACTTAGCTGGACACCTTTACCCTCGTTTGTCTTTGTCTTTTATTATGTTTTGTAAACTCTTGTGATCTGAATGAAGGTCCTCACTGAACCAGCAAATGCTAGAAATATGTTCAGCGCTTTTATTAGTGCAAGACATACCTTTTTTTTTTTTTTTTTAATTCCTCCTGTTTTCGGTGCAGTTTGTCTTATCTTAAGCAGGTTTAAGTGAATGGTTAAAGAGATAAAATATTATCATGTTTCTTTGTTAGAGGTTTGAAACCAAGTTGATGAGTACATGCCTGTATGGAGTAGCTTTCACGGATGTCAAACGTTGTATTTCCACGTTTTCACTTATGAGTTTTGATTCTAGTGTATTTTGAAATCCGCCCAAGCACTAAATACGCCACTAATGTCTTGTAGTGGCTTGGGCAATCAATATTCTGCTTTTAGCATTAATAAATCTCTTTATGGAAGGTCTTTGGACTAGCGCCATCAACCGTATGTAACCAGTTTTTAACTGTTCCTCTTCTGTCGAAGTCTGCCTTTCAGAAGACAAACCCAGTAGGGCCGGGGCTGCTGACGTAACATCACAGTTTAAGAAGCCTGTGCTGTTCTCCGTCTCCTGCTCTTCTGCTTACTGGGGAAACCATGTTTCAGTATGGGGAAAAGTGTGCCCAGCACAGCCCCTGAGTGGGGTCAATGCGCTCCGGGATTGTTTAAAATGAACGCTGTGTGCTTTGCATGATCTTTTTTTCTGTATGCTTTTGTAAGATGACCGCAAGTGACAAAGCTACTGCAAACAACCGAGGCGGAGATCGTATTCTTTAGTAGCCCATGGGTGCGGAAAGGATTAATTTGGTTTATCTTTCAAGCATGTGTAAAGAAACCACTGCCGGGTTATGTTTACATTATAGGCATGATCTGTGCTATAGATAGATAGATAGATAGATAGATAGATAGACTTTTTATATAGATAGACTTTTTATAGTGTGGATGTATAGAAAATAACACTCCATGGTGGTCGGCTAACGCCATTGCGAAGACGTAGGGTGCTTCAACACAGCGTTTCACCGCAGTTAATAAAACATCGATGTTGGCGCTGGCCGAGGGTGACAAGGCGTCCTGGATTTCCCGGACAGTCCCAGTTTTCCAGCAGCTCTCCCGGCATATTACTGCAAATTTGACTTGGGTCCCTGTTTTCTAGAGAGGGTGGACTAAAAACATTGGGATGCACATTTTGTTTAGTGCTTAATTTGACAATAAAAACGTGCCGGTGCCAAGAGCTCTCTTCTGTAACGTTTGCAGCTTTCTGCTTTTTCCGTTTGTGACGCTTTTCCGTCTTTTTTTTTTCTTTTTCTTTTTTTCTTCCATCTTTCCCGTATGTGCCTTTTGCTCGCAGTAATTGCCTAATGCAGAAACATAAGTGCCAGCCCACTAAAATAAGTGCTGGTGTCGCCCCACCCGAAACCACCGGCTCAAATTAAGCACTGATTTCATGTCTTCCAGAGCAGGACTAATTAGCAGCTGTTATCATCTGCAGTTTAATTATGATACTGGGTTTAAAAATTGCATTTTATTTACTTCCTTGGTGCCTCATTGTGCACGTTTCTATATTGCTGAGCGCTTGAGTCTGTTCCTCATTGATGTAAAATTTTAGACCATTTTCTGCTTTTGTGAAATGTCACAGTTTTCGGATGTTAAAATCTGGTCGCCCTGGCCCTTCTCATAAACCCCAACACCCCCGTCTCTTCACCTCACCTATGCCTCATCAACCTCTCTCCCCAGAGCCCCACGCCCCCCGTCCCTTGTGTACCCCAGTGTTCTGCCTAGATACCAGGACAAAGGGAATGAAAGCGCAGGCCTGCCAGCTGCAGCGCCCGGTTTCGACGCCAAGCAAAAATTTGGACCTTGCATGTAATGGGGATACGTTTCGGCGACATTTGACATTATTGTGCCCGTTGGCCTCATGGTCCTGCTTACAAATGCCCTGGTCCTAGATTTGGGATCCACAGCACCGTACAGAACGGAAGTGGAAACGGGCACGGTACTTTGAAGCGCGCGCACGCCTGACTCGTCGTGTTTGATTTGTGGTCGTCTGGCCGCCTCTGCGCCACTTCCCCTTAGTTTTGCCAGCAGCGTGACACGTTGTGAAACTTGAGCTGAGGATGACCATATGGCGGCCATGTAAGCACTTGCTCATCCTTTCCAGATGAACAGATGGCTTTTGTGATTGCAGTTCCCGATTGTGCTTTTCGCTCTTGAAGGCTGTTTGCTGGCAGCCTGACTGTCGCCGACAGCAAGCTTGCGCTGAGGTGACTGAATACAGGAACGCCTCCTTTGTGGTTTAATTAGTATTGACCAACACAAATCAACATGTCCGTCAGGCACTGTTTACTGTTCGGAAAGTTGGTTCCGTGTTTGAAGCAGGGTGTGCAAACAGTATTTGCATTGTCTCTGGAGGGTGATAGTAGGCTCTGATATTTTATTGTCAAGAGCATATGCATAAAAGCTTTATTTTAGTGTTAGATTGCCCCCCAACCATCAGTGTTCCGGAATGTTTGTAGTTGTTTTTAATCGAGCGCTAACTGCCGACCCTTCTGTCTAAAGGTGCCATCTTGCAATTTGAAAGAAAAGTGAATACAAAAAATGGCAAAACAATCGTCAGTATTCATGTTTGTTCTTGAAAATACTACGGTTACCGGAAGTGACTTCATATTCCCTTTCGTCTCAGGGTGCCTCGTGGGAATTTAATTTACATGATTGCTAGAATGATGGCATCACAGGTGATGTGTTACACACCCTCAGATTTACAGGGGTGAAAAGTGGATGAGGGTTGAAAGAAATTGGGTTTTTAGTTAGGAAGGATGCGAGTCTTTCACAAGTAATACGCCTGCAGCTTTCAATTAACTAGGAACGAGGTACCCCCATTGTAGCATTTTACTCACTCAGGGCAGGTGAAGCAGAGCAGTCCCAAGACCACCTTAGGGAAGGCAGTGCGGGTTGGTACCTCATTTCAGTGAATGCTTTTTATTACTCATACAATACTGAATACCAGCATTGATTTACAAATATTTAGTGGACAAATGGACATACCTATGGGTACGTCTTTCAGATAGTTCACACCCCTAGGAAGCTTTAAACTCGAAGACCACAGTAGCCGCACATATAATAGATGCACTATAAGGGAGTGTGGTTATTAAAAGGCATGCTTACCGGCTTTGCCATGATGTCACCACATTAATAAAAAGCAGAAGTGGCTGCACAAAACTAATGCAACACCATTAAAATTACTTTAGATGTTACCATCTTCTAATAACCTTCATTGAACTTGTAACCTGTCATTGCCAACTTTTATCATGGCCAATAAAGCATGGTAATATCAACAAAAAATGCACAAGAGTCTTCCTTCTTATTTAACACGCTGCTATTACAGCTTTAGGACCAATCCACTAGGGGTTCTGGCTATCGGAATTATCAAAATTGTTATTGGGACCAAGCATTTCCACATTACTAGAATTATGAGGGCCAAAATCTCTCCCTCATTAACTTATTGCAGGGAAATGCTACTAGGCAGGCACAATAGCCTGTTGAATAAACTTGTAAAGATCTATACGCGTTTCGGCTACCAAAGTCCTTATCTGCTGCACACACACAGGCTCGAATTTGGCCTCCCTGACCAAAGAGCAGCTTGTGCTGGTGCTTAACTTAATTTGTGCCACAAACTATGGAGGTCCCTGGCTGGTATCCTGGAGGCATTGCTATGGTCCGAAATCAGCAGTAGCAGGCCAAGCCAAGCACATAGTCGGTTCCTTGAAGATTGCCAGCAACTACTGGATACAAAAGGCCTCTGGAGCAGCAAAGTGAGGTACCATTTTTATCAGGAGACTTTGGGGAATGCTGGGTGGAAGGAAATTTATGGCTCCTCTCAGATTCCAGAACTTTGTCAACGAAATGTGAGGAAAAAGTATGTGCTTTTTTTGTTTTGTTTTTTTTTGGCCAAATTTTGAGATTTGCAAATAATTCTGGGTAACAGAACCTGGTGATAGCCCCACAAGTCACCCCATCCTGGATTTCACTGGGTTTCTAGTTTTAAAAAAAAATGCACAGGTTTGCTAGGTTTCCCTAGGGTGTACTGGCTGAGCTAGAGGGCAAAATCCACAGATAAGCACTTTCCAAAAAACAGGTCAGATTTCAATGTAAAAATGGGATGTGTCAATGTTGCATTTCCTTTTGTGGGCATTAGGCCTTCCAACACAAGTGAGGTACCATTTGTTTATTGGGAGACTTGGGGGAACACAGAATAGAAGAACAAGTGTTTCTTGTCCCTTGTCTTTCTCTACAATTGTGTCTTCTAAATGTAAGACAGTGTATATAAAAAAAAAAAAAAAAAAACATCTACTTGAGAAATGCCCTGTAATTCACATGCTTGTAAGGGGACCCCAGAACTCGAAGATGTGCAGATAACCACTGCTTCTCAACGCCTTATCTTGTGGCCATTTTGTAAATACAAAGGTTTCCTTGATACCTATCTTTCATCAAAGGAATTGCTGTATACCCGGTATACAATGAAAACCCATTGCAAGACGCAGCTTCTTTATTGGCTCTAGGTACCTAGGCTTCTTGATGAACCTACAAGCCGTATAGATCACTGCAACCAGAAGAGTCCAGCAGACGAAACGGTATATTGATTTCAAAAGTCTGCCATAGCTGGAACAAGTTATAGAAAAAAACATGGACAGAAATGGCTCTTTTGTTTCACCTCAATTTCAATATATATATTTTTTTACTTTTAGCTGTTACTTTCTGTAGGAAAACCTTGATGGATCTACCCAATGACCCCTTGCTGAGTTCTGAATTTTGCCTACTTTTCAGAAATGTTTAGCTGTTCGGGATCCAGCATTGGTTTCACACCCATTTCTGTCACTAACTGGAAGGAGGCTGAAAGCCCAAACATAGTAAAAATGGGGTATGTCGCAGCAAAATGCCACAATTGTATTGAAAAATGAGGTTTTCTGATTCAACTCTGCCTGTTCCTGAAAGCTGGGAAGATGGTGATTTTAGCACCCTTTGATGCCATTTTCTGGGGGAAGAAAAAAAAAACCCAAGCTTTATTTTTTGTTTAAAAAAAAAAAAAAAAACTCAATTTTTGCTGTATTTTGGCTAATTTCTTGATCTCCTTCAGGACAAACCACAAACTCTGGATACCTCTAGAATCCTTAAGATGTTGGAAAAAAGGACGCAAATTTGGCGTGGGTAGCTTATGCAGACAAAAAGGTATGAAGGCCTAAGTGCGGACTACCCCAAATAGCCAAAAGAGGCTTGGCACAGGAGTGGCAAAAGGCCTGTCAGCGAAGGGGTTAATAATTACAATCCAAGACAGTTTAATGCTGTATTTTGAGTTCAGTGTTCTTTTTAAATTGTAATGGTTTTAAATGACCACAAACAAAGAACCTTATTATTGTGTTGTCATTCTAGAGCGTTTGAGTGAAAGCATCAGCGTCAGGAATGTCTGCAAACGGAAAAGATCTTTCTCAGGATCATGGATATAGCTCTAAGGGAGAGTAGAGGCCATGTCTGGGAAAAACTTTTATGTCAGGCAAACTGTACTTCTGGCAGCACCCCCTCAAACACACATTTAAATCTGTTGATTGGTTCCTCTGATGCCCCAGGAAGGGCAAGGTGACCACTCTGCAAATTTTAACCCCCACACACAATGCCTTATGGGGGCGACCTTTTCGCATTAACTGACTGGCTTTAGTTAATATTTTATGAATGTCTTGACCACTTTTCAAAAATCTTCTGAATTGTTTAGATGCTTTGATGGGTCACCCACTGTGTGCTTAAATCTTGGGCAGCCCACTCCTGGGCTGCCGGTCTGACATTACTCTGTGCTGCATCGCGTACCTCCCATTTGCATCCCCATTGGTGGGCGATCATGTGGCGTGCACTCTGCACCTCACGGGCATGAGCATGGGGAGTAGGATATGCACAACATAGGGACAAAGAGCACACAGGTGCTCAAAAGTTTTCTTCTGTTCAGGGAGATGGCCATCCGTGTGATAGTCTTCCTTTCATTGCGTCCCAGAGGATAGGGTCCCGGGGCCATATGTCTTGTGGGTGGAAGTTGTCCCATACCCCCCCCCCGAGAGTGTTAGGGGGACAGCACTACCAGCCTTGAAGAAATCCTGCTAGTCTCTGGGTGCCAGCTGGTGGTTTCTCCTTCTGGCTAGGCACTTCTGTTGCTTTGTTGCTTCCAAGTCCAGAAAGTGCTCAGTAGTCAATGTCTTGTACAGGGATTTTTAGGAAGTGTTAAAGTTCTAGAAGGTAAGCAGCTTTGCCCAGTTCTAGGGTGAGCCATCATCACCATACTCCTACCCCTGTTCCAACCCTCCTGCTCAGAATTCTGGAACATTTCTAATCTGGTGGCTCAAAGTGGTTTGTCGAAAGACCTTCCCTGAGAGTGTCAGCCCTGCCTCCAGCTTCTACAGCTGTCTGATCTTTTCCCTCCAAAACCTCAAAGGGGATCTATGCCTGTGACTGGCTCTAGAGGTCTGTGTGTCCTCTTTTGTTGCTCTGGGCTTGTGCTTGCCCAGGCCAGACGCAGCCCGATTGAGCTAATTGGAACATTAAAATTCCATCCCCACCACTTCCTTTATCAGGATCTGGTCCAGGCACTGGTAAATGGGTCCTTTTTGAGGAGAGGCCTTATACTCTTCTGCTGGCTAGAGAATAACATGTCCCGTAGAAAGGAGAACAAAGTCCTGGAATATAGATCTGAACTGAGCAAGGGAATTTTGACAAACGTAAGAGTTCCCTAGGGAGTAAAGATATCACAAAAGTCTTTGGATCTGTACTCTGGGTAAATTCGTACCCAAGGATTTGGTAACTAACCAGTATTTACAGGCCTACAGAGACCAAAACTCTACATTGGTGTAGATTTCGCCCATAATGTGTAAGTCAGCAAAGCACTTTGCCTTTTCAGTAATCACCTCATAGGCACACTAAGCATGCCCACTCACACTATAAGAACTACACACGATCACCACTCCCTGAAGGGTGCCTTTAGCGGCAGCCTGCCTGAGTGCAGATACTGGGCTCAGCTAGACAGTCTTACTGTACATGCATATGCTCACATGTTAACCTGTTACCAGCCCAAAGCTTCTCATCCAGCTGTGCAGCAGTGGACTCTTGTCTTGAACTGGCGGCTAGCACTGTCCATTTTCACATAATTTACAGTGAACGAGACTCAGTTAGTGAGACACACTCACAGTTAAAGTCCAAAAGCAAAAAATCCAAGGGGCTTAAATAGGCAGAACCCATTTGCTACAGGAGACAAACCCCAACATCCTGATGGGATAATCACAGCTGCCTCTTCATATTAAAAATAATTGACAACCCTACCAATTTAGTAAGCTACCACTTTTTTAGAAGTCAAATCACCTATGGATTTCATATTAAAATCTAGAGCCTTTTTAGGAGGTCAGTGAGTGTCCCACACGTCTGCTTTGTTTGTTTAGACTGGTGGTTGTGTCTAGGAACTGAAAGAGATTTGACACTTGGAAACCACTCTGTCATGATGTGCCAGAAACAAAACAGATTGTGTGATGTTATGGAGTGCAGCCAATAGATGACTGAGATATGCCTGAATTAGCCAAATGCAAACACAGGTGCGTGTGCTGGTGGTGGGGTTGTAGAGCAGCAGTGGCTCAGGCAGGGAAGAAAGAGTCTCAGAAATGCCTCAACTGGGACACTCCCTACCGCTCTTGAGATAGGTGAAGTGCTTTGAACCTGGCTTGGAATGTAGTAATTGTTATAGGCATGCATCCACTTCTTGGGTAGGTCTATACAGCATAGCATGCCATTCTCACCTTTTGCATAGAGCACCTACTTTCCCATGTGCCAGGAAATAGAGGTGCTTTTCATATTCTTAGTGAATGACAGTTCAGTCACATAAGCATGTGTGGAAAACACTGTGAGGGAATGTCTTTGAGTTACAAAATTATCAACACCATCCCACACAGCACTTGAATTTCTTTTCACTTTTTTCAAAGTAGTGACTACATTTATATTCAAGCGAGAGCTATTGCATTTTCCAATGTATTTTAACCATGGTATGGCTAAAAATGAGTAGCATGAAGTCTTATGGAGTAAAGTGACATGCAGTGTAGTAGAATTGAGTGCTGTGGAGTAGTGTGTCTTAAAATGATGTGAAGTAGAGTGGTGTGTGTGTGTGGGTGTACACTGAAAAAAACAAAGGTTACAGGAACGTTATAGTTAGGTTAACATTTTAGCCATACAAAACCATATAAATTCAGCAGTTATAGTTGTACTTACATTAATAAACTATAACTCATGGCCTAAAGTTACTTAACACACATGAGAAACAACTTCCATGGTTGGAGTCTGTCTAACTGCTTTTAGCACATGATACACGTAGTGCAATGTTTATAGGATATGTAATGGTGTCTGGTTGCACTAGGCGTTTACTATATGATGTTCTAAATGCAATGTGTATTGTTTCTGTGTGCGCGCGCGCATGTGTGCCTACACTAGACACAATACAAATAGTGTGTTTTACAGTTTGTGTCTGGGTGCTTCAGGTGCGACGCACATTGTTCTCTCTACCCTGTGAATAATGCATTGTTTATTGTCTTTGTCTGGCAGCTCTGAGCTCAGGGTGCCCAGACCCTCAATGCAAACATAAATTGAGTTAAAGGCACAGGTGCAGTGTGTAATGTGGAAAGCTTAAAGTCACTATTTGGAAGGAAATTTGTGTCATGCTAAAGTGAATCTAGAAATAGTTGTGTTGTGTTTGTGAGTGCAAGGGAACGTTCCCTGTTTGTGCACCTTGAAATGCCAAGTTGAGCAAAGCTGGGCACTACACAGGACAGACTGTACGAGCCCGGGATTGGAGTCTGCCATCAGTATTTGGTGCCAGTGCCATAATACAATGACATGACATGGCAAGGCAGATGAAGTGAGGGCATTGCAGCTTTTTGGTCGTTGTCACCAGTGCACCCTCTGTGTCTAGCTTTGTATAGGATGAGGACCCTGATCTCATTAGCATGGAATTGACAGGGAACCGTGGCCACTTCTTCATGGTGCCACACAATGCATATACAGCGTGCAAGCTCTTAGGAAAATATATTTTACTGGGTCAGTGCTTCCGCTGCAGAGATCAGTGTGTAAACTCTCTCTCTTAGTGTTGAGGCCCCATCAGGGCCCAGTGAAGCCTTTTATGCTTCCAAGGTCCGTAAAATGCATCCCAGAGGCATCTGTTTTTACAGTACAAGGGGTGTGGAATTTAATAAAATACCTTCTTGTCCATGAGACAGGTTGCTTCTTAAATCTGCTTGCTTGGAAAAAAAAATCTTCTTGTCCTGTGGTACCATGTAATGTGGCGATACATAATGAGATTGCTGCCATAATTTAAGAGCTCTGATAATAGCCTCTTTGCAAGTATTCAAGCCCTACTATAGTAGTAGCCCTGGCATAATCAATTTCAATCCCTACTATAGTAATTTCCTTATTTTGCTACCTTTCTGCAGATCTACATACTGTGGCTAGAGGAAGTAGTAAGCAGTAGTTCCAGAGCTGGAATGCCTTTGAGTGTGCAAACCTACTAACTTGCGTATTTTAAGGATTTTCACCAGCTCTTCTCTAATCTTATACCATAATATGAAATGTTGGAAATTTGCTCCTGAAAATTGCAGAAATAGTAGTTCTTCCAGGGTAGGTGAAAAACGTGTTTGGAGGGAAAGTGAACTTGTAAACACTCGATAGATTTTCACATGAGCAAATGTACACATGTATATTTGTTCGTGCTAAAATACAGTTCACAAATATTTTCTTGGAGTACAATTTCCTGTTCTACTTCTTTAAGCTCTTGTGAATTCATGAAAGCCACTAATTCAAAGACCTATACCATGGGTGCATGTTTGACTTTCTTTAAGAATTGGGTCCCTAATTAGGTCTGGCGTTAACAAAGACATTTTGCTTTTATTAACCTTCTATTGCTCTCCCTATCGACTAGCTTTACTGTGAGTGATCAGTTTCTGCTCTTCCACTAGGAGCATATTGGCACACACACTAGTTTTTGTTCAGTGCCAGGAACTACTGTGGCATAATGAAACAGGAGGGGGCTTCCCTGCAAAGCACGTGGAACCGCCCCCAGCCCCCCTTCCAGACTCACTCAGTGCATTTTTTTTTTTCTCTTCTTTTTGCCAGTATTTGTTACAATGGTGTGGGCCTGGCAGCTCCTACAACAATAAAGTGTTACAAAAGTCATGTCAAAACAAGACATGCATTGACAAAACCAAAAGACTCAGAAAATGTATTGGTTGGCTTTGCCAGTGCGTGTTTATTTTCATGCTTCCCATAATCATTGTTGAAAATGACAACACTGATTTTTCCATTAGGAATATTTAAATACTAGCATGCATTCACATATTTTACTAAATGACGCTTCAAAGAAACTGCACCTAAAATTTCATAGTAGCAAAACTTTTTTTTTCTACTTGCATTTTTCTCTGAACATTTTATTTTGAAAGCAAAGAATCATTGCTCTTGCTTAAAAGCGTCTGCATTCATTTGCATCTAATCAAAGCATTCTGGGAGCAGTATACTTAGCCTTATATTGTTAAATTTTTCAAACATTTGATTACACCTATTTTTTTTTTTTTTAATTTACTGGATCCACTGTCAGTAGAGCCGTGTTATCTGATAATGTTTATTTACAGCTCTCACCCTAATAACGAAGGCTTTTCATTAATGAACCATAAACACAAGTTTGAACAGCTTTAACATATGGGCACACTAATTACCGCAACTGCAGACACTTCTCTTCTCTGTAAACTGGCAGTCAAAGGGTTTGTGCTACATTGGGTTGGGCCTACTTGTCCCAAGGACAAAATAATCATGAAAACGCGTTGGCAATAGGAATTCCACGTCCCTGAGTGCTTGGGCCATAGCCCTATTTAAGTCATGTTGCAAAGGCATGCGGGGAAGGGAGGGTAAGCAACACGAGGAAGGCACATGGGAGGAGGGCCGGAGCACCAGATGGGCTTCAACACAAAGAAGGGATGGGTGGCAGTAGAAAAAAGAAAAAGTACCACAATCACATCAGGAGCTGCTCATAGGCACTGATTGTTGAATCAATCTCATAGAGACTTCTAGTTGCAGGTCCCTTACCTTAGTTTGTTCCCCAGGCGTCAGACTGCATCTGGAGATTTTTCTTCAAGCAATACCCTTGCATGCTGTCTGGTGAAGTTGGTCGACTATGCATGCTTTGGTGTTGTGATGATGATGCGGTCGTATACAGGCACCACCCTGGCGCGCTAACGTCAGTTCTTTATTTTCCACGCCAGCTTATGTGCAGATCCAGCGAAGAGCCATCCTCAGTTATAATTTTTTTTTTTGTGACTGACTTCGATCATTTTGTCAAGTTCTCTGACACTTTTTGGTGCATCTAGGATGTCACGGAAGACTGGTTTCAAGCCGTGTGACTCATGTCACTGCATGATGTTGATGACTGATCTGCACCTTGTGTGTTTGTGGTGCCTTGAGCGCGACCATGACCTGAAGTCATGCTCAGAGTGTCAGGCCATGAACCTGAAAACTTTGAGGTAGTGGTCCCTATAGCTCATGGCAACCAAGTGCTCGACTCTGTCGCTCCTGGTCTTCATAGAAAGAAAGGTCATGAGACTGCTCGCGAAGCCACCACTGCTCTTCTTCGTCCCACTCGAAATCCTCAGGACATTTGGGTCACAAGAAGAAGAAATTGAAGACCAAACATTCTTCGATTTCACCCCTGTTGCTCGGACAATGCAACGCCAGAAGAGCGTCAACGCTTTAGGCCTCAGTCTTCAGGGACTGTTTCTGGGTTGACTCTGCGCCTCCCCAAGTTTCCATGAGCCGGAGCCACCTCTGCCCAATTTAAAGAATTCTATGAGGCCATCCGCCTCCTTTTTGGGCCGACGGACCCCCCCACAACAACACACGGCACCTTTCGACCCAGAGGGTTAGGAAGGGGCCCTTTCTGGTTTTGTGCCAGTGGCTTCCGCTCCAGCTCTAAAGGGCCTCTCATGATCCATTGTTAGACCTGTGCCGACACTGGTTGTGCCAGCGCAACCTTACGTGGCACTGGCAAAGACCTCGACACTTCCAACGACGGTCAGGCGCATAATCGACGTAGAACCCATACTTATGCCCAGAAATGGAATGGGCACAGGAATTGGGTGAAGCTAGTGGTGTGGATACCTCTTCTAATGTTGGCATGTTTTCTCCCCCTACCTTAGCTACAGAGGAGGGAGCGTCGTATTGTGTGGTGGTGAGGAGGTTGGCTGACTTCCCTGGCCTTGAGCTACCTTCTATGGCAGTCAGGCCTAACCTGATTACTGAGGTGCTTCAGCTTAGGGCTTCCACATTAGAAACCCTTTTACCTTTAATAAAGCCCTCACTGATGTCCTACTGGGTACCTGGTCCAAACCCAGCACATGGGCACCTGTGAACAAGACAATCACCCGCCACCATCGGCCTTAGCCGAATGACCCCAAATTCTTGACCCAACACCCTGTGCCTGAGAGTATTGTCATCCAGGCTTCTTCATCGGGTACATTCCCTTTCGCACCCCCAGATAGAGAATCGAAGAGACTGGATCAACTTGGGAAGAAAATGTTCTGTTCCTCCCCCTCTGGCATTGGGGTCTGTGAACACCGCATGCCTTTTGTACCACTATTCCCATACCCCATGAGATCTGGTTGTGGCGGTGCCGCCGCAGGTCCCGTAGGAGGCCGGAGCCGTTCTCTCCCAAGCAGTTACTGACTGGAGGGATGCAGCCAAGTTCACCATACGTTGTGGGCTGGACATGACCGACTCACTGGGCAGATAGGTTGCATTCATGGTGGTCTTATGGAATCTTTCCTGGTTGCGGATGTCTCCCTTTTTCGAGGGATGTCCAACAATGACTCATGGACATACCCTTCGAAGGCACCTGTCTCTTTGGAGACAAAGCAGACTCGACGCACAAGCTCGTTCAGGAGTACTGGGCTACGGCTCGGTCCCTTGGCCTTGCAGCTGTTCCTCTTCCCCCCCCTCCCCCCCCTCCACCCCCCCCCCCCTCCCCCTCCCAACAGTCTGCTTTTCGCCCCTTTCGTGGCTATGGAAGGGGCACCCAACTGCATCCATTATCCTCCAGCCACCGAGCCGTGCATGCTGGCCAGTCTCTGCGTGGCTGTGGGATCCCACGTGCTCATGGAACAGGAAGCCAGCATTCCACCCAGTCCACCACTGCCCCTGCTGTAGCCTCCAAACCTTTCTGGTCCATCGCTCCATCCCTTACCAGTTGCAGGCAGAATCCACCATCACCTTTTAATCCACTGGGAATGCATCACGATGGACAGGTGGGTTTTGCACATAGTCCGAAGGGGCTACTCCCTTCCCTTCAAAAGTACCCCTCCTGCTGTGCCACCATCCTACGATCTCATGATAGAGGCTCATTTGGCACTTTTCCACTATGAGGTTACAGCTCTCTTGACCAAGGGAACCATAGAGAGGGTCCCTGTGCCAGAAGTAGGTTGTGGTTGTTATTTCTGCTACTTTCTGGTGCCCAAAAAGAACAGGAGACTTTGTCATATCCTAGACTTCTGGGCCCTCAATCTGTTCCTCAGGAAGGAGAAGTTGAAAATGCTCACTCTAGCATAGCTCCTTTCTGCCCTGGAGACTGGATGGTAATGTTGGACTTGCAGGACGCCTGTTTTCATATTCCCGACCTGCCTGCCCACAGATGTTACTTGCGGTTTGTGCTAGGACACAAGCACTATCAGTTTACCATACTCCTCCATCATCCTTACCAGTGCCCCTCAGGTGTTCACGAAAGTGATGGCAGTGGTCTCAGCTTCTCTGCACAGGCTAGGGGGTTTCAGCCTTCTCCTTCCTCTATGACTGGCCCTCGTCCCTCACCCAGGCTGTCGTTTCCCACCTCCAGACTCGGCGAACCTGCTGCATTTGCCGGTGTTCACTATAAACATGCCGAAGTCACACTTTACTCCCTCTCAGATACTCCCTTTCATCTGAGCCGTTCTGGACACAGTGCAGTTTCAGGCCTATCCTCCCGAAAAGGGAGTCCAGGATATTCCGATTAGGTTATCGATGTTTCAGCCTATATCTTGGGTTTTGATGAGAGACTCTGTGGCTCCCTGGCCTCATGGCTGCCTGCATCCTGCTGGTGACGCATGCCAGATGGGATATGCGTGCTCTGCAGTGGGACCAGTGGGTGCAGCATCGGGGGAATCTCTTCGACATGGTACAGATCTCGGAGAGAACTGCGCAAGATTTGCGGTGGTGGCTTTCAACCAGAGGTTGGGTCAGAGACAGAGCCCTTTCCCATCCCCAACCAGATGTCACAGTAGTGACAGATGCATCGCTCCTGGGATAGAGCAGCTGCAAGAGGAGGTGGCAATCAGAGGCATCTGGTCTCCGGCAGACCTGGGCTCCACATCAACCTTCTGTGGCTCAGGGCGATCAGGATTGCATTGAAAGTATTCCTTCTCTCTCTAAGGGAAAGTAGTGCAAGTGTTTATGGACAACATCCCCGCCGTGTGGTACTGCAACAGGCATGGTGAAGTAGGGTCTAGAGCCTCTTCACCTCTGGAACATCAGGGCATATCCCTGGTGGTTCAGTTTAGGTCAAAGCAGACTAACTCTGGTATTGATGCATGGTCGATCACTTATACTTATGGCACCTCCATCCGGAGGTGGCACAAGTTCTCTTTCAGCAGTTTGGAGAGCCTTGGTTAGATCTGTTTGCCTCTGCAGAGAACATGCAATGTCAGCTGTTTTGCACGTTGGAGTTTCTAAGGCGGCATTCACTCTGAAACACTTCATCTCGAGTGGAACTCAGGCCTCCTTTACGCTTTCCCGCCAATACCTCTTCTGCCCAGAGTTCTGAAGGAGATCTAGAACGACCGTCCCAAGTAATCCTGGTGGCTCTGGACTGGGCATGAAGAGTATCACGAGCTTCTGAGCATGGTCATCTATCCTTTGATCAGACTGCCTCTTCGAGCCACCCAAAGCTGTCCAGTCTCGGTCTTCTTGCGTGGAGATTGAGCGGAGCCAGTTTACCGCTTTCAACTCTCTGCTTGAAGTCTGTAATGTTATCTTGACAGCCAGACGTACCTCCACCAAAACGGTATACACCTGTAGTTGGAACAAATTTGTGGCATGGTGTACCAACAAATCTTTTGATTTCCCCTTTCTGCAACTACGTCTGAGGTTCTACTGTTAATCTTTTCTCTTGCCCAGCAGGGCTCTGCTTTTGACACCCCTAAAGGCTACCTGTCTGCCATCTCGCCGTTCCTTAGACCACCAGATCAACCATCCTTGTTCAAACGTCCCATTGTTGGGAGGTTGTTAAGGGACTCACTCGCATATTTCCCTCCTACCCCTTTCATAATGCCGCAGTGGTATTTAAACCTGGCACTCACATACTTTGTGTGGTCTTTGTGTGCCACTACATAATTGTCCCTTGCGGCACCTCACACTGAAAAACGCTTTCTTTATTGCCATCACCTTTACTTGCCGAGTGAGCTTCAAGCTGTTTCTTTAAAGCCGCATTTCTATCTGTCCGTCCTTACCAAGTGGAGATTTGTACCAGGGCTTCCTTCCTTCCTTCCTTCCTTCCTTCCTTCCTTCCTTCCTTCCTTCCTTCCTTCCGTTTTGCACATCCTTCCTTCCTTCCTTCCTTCCTTCCTTCCTTCCTTCCGTTTTGCACATCCTTCCTTCCTTCCGTTTTGCACATCCTTCCTTCCTTCCGTTTTGCACATCCTTCCTTCCTTCCGTTTTGCACATCCTTCCTTCCTTCCTTCCTTCCGTTTTGCACATCCTTCCTTCCTTCCTTCCTTCCGTTTTGCACATCCTTCCTTCCTTCCTTCCGTTTTGCACATCCTTCCTTCCTTCCTTCCGTTTTGCACATCCTTCCTTCCTTCCTTCCGTTTTGCACATCCTTCCTTCCTTCCTTCCGTTTTGCACATCCATCCATCCTTCCTTCTTTTTGCACATCCATCCATCCTTCCGCCTTCCGTTTTGCACATCCATCCATCCTTCCTTCCGCCTTCCGTTTTGCACATCCATCCTTCCTTCCGCCTTCGGTTTTGCACATCCTTTTCATTAGGAGGAATGACTCCACCTCAACAGAACTTGAAAAATCTACTCAACCACTCACTAAGGGATTTTTATTTTATGAGGTCCAGCTATTTTTAGAATCCACTCCCTTCTGGTAGTGGACAAAACAGGTGTTTTTGGTATCCGGATTTTCCTAACACACAACATTTATATAACTAAATTAACTCTACAAACATTTCAAAATATATTTCAGTAGCTGTGAAAGACCACTTTTCTACTTCTTTGTGATAATTTTTTTTTTTCAATAGGATGAAAAGAAGCCAGAACACTTTACTAGGTGATGTGCAAATAAGTGTTTTCTGAAACCCAATTTTCACAGATTGTTAATACACTAGGTAGTTTTTATCAGTAAAGCTGCCAGTTATTGAGAAGGGTTTTGGACATTTCTTGGAAATGTTCTGTCTTTAAATGACAGTGTGCTACCGTATCATGCTTTAGTAATATATTTATTAAAAGTGAATGTTTAAACATAAACTGAGAAACACTCGTGCCCTGATGGCAAAGCTATTAGTAAACTAAGAGGCAAGTCATGCATGGTTCATGTGTACGCTATATGTGGGCTAGATTTATTATACATGGAGCAAACGTTTAGTGTAATAAAAAAAATATATATTTACAACACAAATGCTGAACTCACATATTTGAAGGTCCACTCATATGTAAGAATGAAGAAAAAGACGATATTTGCCTAGGATCACACAATTTGAGACCAGTTTCCAGGTCAAGTACATTATTACAGTTAGGTCGAGTAGATTATTCAAGCTACCCAACCTGCAGGTCTAGAAACATTTGTATGATTTTCTTTTTAGGCCTGGTCTAGATCCAAAAAGAGTGTTTGCGTTCTACCTTAATCGTACAAAAGATTTCCTGGTGGACGATCAACTCTTTCTAGGTTATGTGGGTGTGAAGAGAAGATGGACGGTGTAGAAGCGGACCATCTTTTGATGGGTTGTCCTCTACATCAAGATGTGCTGCTCTTTGGCACAGAAGCAGCCCGCTGAGGCTTTGAGTGCTCATTCCACCAGAGCTACTACTACAACAGAGCATCCATAGTGTTGGCATGTGGAGTTCTGGTCTTGGGCACATTCCAGGCAGAAACGTGGCCGTGTCTGCACACGTTCACAAAGCAGTACTGCCTGGACAGTTAGGTCTGCAGAGACTGCTACTTTGGCTGTTTAGTCCTGGAGGACTTTAGTCTGAACTTGGTTAGCAGCCCAAATCCGAGGATGGTATTGCTTGGGTATCTATTCTAAGGTAAGAAATTTGCCAATAGAAGTCTCTGTCAGATGAACAAGTTACTTACCTTTGGTAACGATTTATCTGGTAGAGACATATTCTAGTTTGCAGATTCCTTACTGACCCACCCATCCTCCCCGCTAAGCAAACTGATTTCTAGGGACAGGGACTTGCCATGGTGGTGCCTATATATGACCACAACGTCATCACAGCAACCATGACTGCAACGATGCGTGCAGAGTTGACAGATGCCACCTAACTGCACGGAAAGGTACTGCTAGAAAATAAAATCTCCAGATACAGTCTGAGGCCTGAGTGAAATTCTGAGGTAAGGAGTCTGCAACTAGAATATCTGAACCAGCTAACTCATTACCAATGGTAAGTAACTTGCTCATCTGTGCTTGGTGTCTGCTCCACAGAAAGGAACGGAATGTGCTTAAGAGTACTTTACCTCCACCCAGAGCCATCATTCTCTCTCATGTCATGCTGTTGGTAGATTAGTGTCTCATTCCACTTTCTATCAAGAGCTTGCATTGCAATACATGGAGGATAATTTCACATCCAAAATGTACATTGAATTATCGCCCATTTCTTTCTCCATCTCGTATGTGTACTGTATAGCGAAAGCATTTTTAGTGTTTCGGCAGACTTTGTTTTTAATGTTTTAGTTAGGACTCAAAATGGAAGCCAGAGCCATTGCTTTCGCCGGTGCTTCACTTAAACTTGTTGACCTTACCATGTGAGGGTTCTTTTGTTAGCCGAAGGTACAAGAGAATAATACCATGTACCAAATGTTGTGAATGAATAATTCCCATTTGGATGCATGTTGGACACAACCACTTAACGTAATAATATTTGCAATGCTTTTTCTGTTACGAAAGCCAGATGCATGTTGAGGAAAAAATCTGATTCTCATTTTCTTTCAGTGAAGCGCTTCAGAGAACCAAAGCATGAGAGGCGTCCGTGGAGAATATGGTGAGTAATTAAATATTAATGAGGTTTCCTAGAGTGCATTTGATGATCAGAAGCCAGTAAGTGAGAGAATGAATAACCATTTCCTAAGGTGATGTGAATGAAAACCTGTTAATGGAGTCTGATGTCTGGGTATGGGAGTCTGATGTCTGGGTATGGGAGTCTGATGTCTGGGTATGGAAGATTGCAAAGAGAAGGGCTGTGTCGTGATTTCCCTTCACACTATGGGAATAAACACGAGACAGTGTGGAACTAAATGCTGTTTTCTCCTCTGCTAATGTGATCCTGTCTTCTCCGCTTCTGAAGGAACGGAATAGTCTGCTCCTCAGGTATGCAAAGACAAGTCATTGCTGTCACAATTCAGTAAGCGGAACCATTTATGGTTTAGATTTTACAAATCCGAATGCAAAGCTGATAAGCAGCAGGCAAAGTGAGATGTGACTGATATTTGATGAAACATTACATGTGGTCAAATTGAGGAGATAGCATTCTCCACGTTTTGGGATTAAATATACTCCGATAGAAGAAAAAAGTACTAAGGTGACGATTGAAGATCTGGAATGATATCTGACTGACTTGCCATGTATTCCGCAGACCAAGGTTCTGATCCCGGTTTCTCCACCGCCAAGCACACTGTTTGACTTCCTTGTACCATAGTTAACATATCTGATGAGCCGGTGAATTCTTAGAAACGGCACTTATATAGGAAGTGAAAATAATTTGATATCCGTTCAGAGCACTAGTTTGTGTAGGGAAGATGCATAGATGGAGTGAGACATTCTTTATCTTGCTGGATGTGCACTGAGACTGCTACTCAGCAGTACGGAATGAGGTTTACAGTGTACACCCCTCTCACTTCTACTTTTCGAAAAACGTATACCTCCATTGGCACACGCGCTAGAGTGTCATCCTGTTTGTTTCCACATGTTGGAAGATCATTTCCAAATACACCACTGACTATACAGCAAATCAGAGGCGAATATCACAAATAGCTGGGCCATATGTGCTATTAAATGAATGAAAATGTACTTTTTAAATGAATCAGAGAGATGCTGATATTGTCTGGACAATGTGTTTTTTTGGGGGGTGCGGGGGTTAAATTATTATTATTAATTTTTACATTTTTGAATTGCCGAAGAGCTTTGGCATCTCATGAGCCTCATTTCATTAAGTGAAATAGTTTGACTAATCTTTGACATAGATTATTTGTTATAGAGATAAATACTATAGTCCGCATTAACCTTCAGTTGACCATGTGCACACGGCTAATGCACACCAGTCGTTTAGTCTTTAGACTGTAATGTAGTTCATACGGGGCTATCAAAAAATCTTGGTGACCGGTTGCTGACTGCAGAATCGTGCAGAACAAGTCAATGCAAAAGTGGCCTTAAACACCCTCTACTGGCTCATAAGAACTCCAGAATTACAATCATTTGCACAATTCACGGAGGCAGGTCATTGGGTACCTTCGGCCAATACGTCTGGGTACCTCCCGTTCAGAAAACTACAGAAGACAAACTTTAACCAGGCAGTCACCTGATCTGTGGCATCTACGAGAGCAGTGTTGGAGAAATATTGATATTGCATTTGGTTGGACTCTACCTCCTTCCCTTTTAACTTTTGTGGTATTGAATCCCATTTTTCATCACGGAGTTCATTAGTAGTTCCAAGGCCACATGTACAGTGATTTACAAAGCATCTGAAACATTTCTGTCGGACTCTGAAAGTGTGGCAAGTGTGTGGTGCTGCTAAACAAGCCCATAGAGTTCTGGGGTGTTTCATTTTTATTACTGAACAAATAATTGGTTCGCTTTGTTTCAAATTTCTCTGCGCTAGCTCTGCAGTGTCACTTTGAGGACCATCTCTTTCCACAATACGTTTTAGCTAACTTACTCAGAATGTGTCGTAAAATATGCACATGTTGGGATTGTCTAAATTCCACTTAGTTAAAGGTTATAAGACTAGAAATATGATGGAGCAGGTACAGTAATTTAAAAATTGCAAAAGTGTTATGTTTTAATTTACGGGCTGTAAAATGATAGCAATTGAGGTGAACAACCTAACAGATGTGTGCACTCTTCTGAAACCCGTGTAAACAAATACTGTTGAAAAAATATTTCCTAAGAAATATTTACTAAATTTTTTTTTCAAATCGGATTCTTGGGGCCTCATGTAAAGAAAATATTTTCGGCCAAAGTGTATTTAAGTCAAAGATCACTAAATGAGGCGTTTGGGGCTCTCTAACAAGATTTTGTTCTTAAAACACGTTCCAGCTAAGTCACTTATTGAGCATCTCTCCCTATTGGGAGCTTCCTCCAAAATTCAGAGAGGTGCTGTGAATCCTTTGTGTAAGTAATTAGGGTTCCATTGTAAATAAGCAAGTATACCAACTTTAGTATTCCTGCACACCCAGTGACTGATACCCCAGGCATCTGTACTTATGGGAATTACGAACACCAGCCTATTAAGCAAGTGCCTCTCAAACAATGAAGGAATAACTGGGATCTGCATGTTTGCATGTTATTCCTCATGTGTGAAACTTATGTACACCAGTAAATTTAGCCTCCTTTGAGCAGGTGAAATGATTTAGTGAAACCCTCTGGGAGCTATGAGTTTCTTGTAATTCGTCTTGCTGCTGGTATCCCTTGTTATTCCAGACATCTGGTAATAAAGCCTTAAACGAAGTAATCCTTCTCTTGCCACCTGTGTCAGGGATTTTTTCCCCATAAGATTTCCGATGGAAAGTTTGTTTTTGGACCCATGTTTAAGAGCTCACCAAATCCAAGACTTCTTGTTCATAAAGGTCTAGGGGATTTATTCCAGCCTACCCCATGGAAAGATTTCTTCCTCCCGACAGTGCCCAGGTTTGAAGACCGTGTCATGGCCTCAGAATATTGTGACTAGGGTTTCTGCAATGTACGGAAGACCGAAATCTGTATCTGGATTGAAACAACCTTACTATGGAAAGCATGGAGCCACAAGTCCTGTGCCACAGAAGGAAGGAGTTCCAGCCCCAGCCTCTGCGTTGTCTCAAAAACCAACCCATGTCTTCCCAAGTGTCTAAATTGCAGACTCCAACTAATTCAAACCAAGCAGCTAGGCTGCTGTTCCGGCAACTACGCAAGTGTCCTATTACCCTCTTATTGAGCAATCTGCACTGGCTGCCTGTAGAACAGTGCTCCATATTGAAGGCAGGATGTCTTTTTTTTAAGTCCCTCTAGTCGCGTTGTCCCACTTTTGTTTTTGCCTATAAACAAAAACATATCCCCTGCTGCAACTTGAGATCTTCTCACGCTAACCTTCCTTCCATTCCCACTTTAAAAAAAAAAAAAGGCAAGGAGTGGCTCTAGGTTTGCGGTTTTGGCGTCCCGCTTATGGCTTTTTAGGCTGGCATTTGAGTAAGGATTTGTTGTACGTTACGTTTTAGTTACCCTAGTGCCAAGAAACCTAATGGTGAACGTGCACTTTAGAAATATTTGCAGCATAACATAACCCACTCAGTAACTTTATTCCTCTGTAGCCCTTCACACAGACCCAACCACCATTGACTCAACAGGCTCCTATTTTTCTGCACTGAAGAACAGAGCACAGCACACTGAACTGCTGACAGTAACAGTTCAAAGGTGCTGATGAAGGGTTATCTGGTTGATCTGGACTCCCAGTCTCCTGGTCTTGGCACCCCAATACCTTCCAAGAACACCTCGAAAGGCTGTATCCATCACCTGATGTCAGTGAATTTTGCATCTGCTCCACAGAATCTCAACGCAGCCCCATCACCTATGTTTTATACTTATCAATCTGAACATACCCTGTATTGCCACAGGTCCATTAACTCGTCATAAGTACCCAGGACTCTGCATTCAAGCAGCAGATGCCATCAACCTCCATTGTCTTGAAATCTGTTGTCAGGAATGTAGCCTAATATCCTGACTGTTCACCAGTTACCAAGTGGCACCCAGTCTTACTGAAGTAGGGACTCTGGCATCCGCATCCAGGGAGTGCCACACCAGTCGATGCACCAGATTATGCTCCTCCCTGCCTCGTGTTACCCCATGCTATGACTACTTGCAGTCCCTCAAGTTGCTGATTCTCTGTATTAGGGAATCTTGTACAGCTGCTGCTTGAGAAAAACATGTTTACAGCTGTCAGATGCCCCTATAGCATGTGACACTTTCAGCCAGTCCTTGATTTTTGCAAACCGCATTTTGTGTGTTGGAATTTGATCCCATATGTACAACGTTTAAAATAGAACTTCAAGTCCCTGAATGTAACCTGCTTTTTCACACCACAATAAAGGTGGCAGAATCCAAACATGTATAATTTTTTTTTGGTTCATTCCTTTAGATAAGTAGCAGGAAGTGCCATCCTTTATCTGTCTTATGAATTATGTTTGTAATACTTTGTCCAATTGAACTTTTATTTGCTATGAGAAAATTACTAAGCACTGTGTTTTGATCTAATCTTGTAACTGCTTTTGCTTTCACAGGTTTTTAGACACCTCCAAACAAGCCATAGGAATGCTGTTCATCCACTTTGCTAACGTCTATTTGTCGGAGCTTACCGTAGGAGACCCTTGTTCCCTGTAAGTTTTCAGCTTTCATTTATCGAACACCTTCAGACAGTTCAAACTGACTTTTCCAGTTTATTGCAGATGATCAAAAAGATTAAAGGATAAATTATTGGCAGGGTAGCACACATACAGAACCTGGTTATGCAGGGGTTGTGTTTGAATGAACAGAAACTGTATCATATAAAAGTTGTAGAAGTATGGCCTATACAATTTGTATTCTAAGCATGTCTTCCAGCCATTACAGTGAACAGATTAATTCAAACGCATAACACAACCACTCTGTATTATTTAAACAAGCAGGGTTGCACCAGGACCAGGGTCTTGTCTCTAGAGGCTTATGCAATCTGGTACTGGCTCCTACCGAAAGTTATCCATTCAAGCCGTGCACCGCCAAGTCTTCAAAACTGTAAATAGATACTATATTGTAAATCATGAATCGGAACTAACATGCATTGAGGGGTGGAGCAGGGAATCTTCTCTCTGTAGAAACCTACAAGGACACAAAAATACAGGAGACTGCTCACTCTTAACTAGCTGTTAACCTGTTGGGAGTGGAAGGTAAGGGCAGGCCTTCCAGAGGGAAAAAATGGACCTGGAAAGAACAGGGGAAACTCCATCCTACTTTCAGTGGGGCCCTCCATTGCCTCTCCTTAATTCACTTCAGCCTGACCTACTAAAAATCATGCTTAAAGTGTTTCAGGGGTGAGAGGATAAGCCCTCGGTTTATATCTGCTGTCTTTACCCCCCTTCCAACTCTGTCTTAAGTACCACTAGATTGAACCAGTCACAAAAAGGATTCCAGTGTGGGATCAACCTCTGTGTCAAAAGTGCCCCACCCACACGTCCACAAACAGAAGTAATGTACACATTACATTGATGTCCCACATGGGTGGGCTTTAGGGGGTGGACAAACTAGTTTAAAAATATGGAAGAGTCAGTTGTCCCACCTCGCCCTCACTAGCAGGCAACAAGTAAAAAGGATTCTCCACCTTCTAGAATAGTATCACTGCAACCACTGTCAGTTCTCTAGAGTCCATTACAGGAGTTGCACTCACCAGAAGGAGGGTACACATTATGTGCCCTTCTGATGACAGAGCCAGGCCCTGCGTCTCGCTCCTTCTTGCAAAAACCTCTCCTGCACACGTGCGTTATATTGAGGGAAGGGTAAAAAAAAGGTACAGGTTGTTATGGTGATTTTTTGTTTTAAATGAGAGCCCACTCCTCTAGAGCTATAGGACCTGTTTATCTATCCTGACAGATGGAGGCCTTTCAATGACTTTAGACCCCTGCTGGTCCCTTCCGCACAAACTATAGTGTCATCTCTCACCTCATTTCAGAAGACCTCTTAATGTGAGCAACTACTCAGCGTGGGGGGAGAAGGTGAGAGGAGAGCACTGCTGTGATATTGTGTTGATACTCTCATTCTGCATCTCTATACAGAAGAGCTGCATGATAAATAAAGGCAGCAGCAACCACCTCTGGTCTACTCGTGATGGGGGTTAAACAGCCGCATTTCATTGAGTGTGCTGAAGTACTGATTGTTGACCTGGCAGAGTTGCCTGGCCTGACTAGTTCACTCTGGTTTGTAACTCCTCAATCTCATTTTCAAGGTACCACGTAACACTGCCAAAGCATACCTCAACAATTGCATCTACTTTCAAAAACCTTCCAGACTACTCCACTGGACTCATACTTGCACACATACGGAAAACCAGATTCGGCAATCGAGCCTGTTCCTAAGTTGCTCCTATAGTGTTGAATGACTGTCCACTACATATATGATTCTCCTTTTCACGCCTTGAATACTGTAAGAAGTTGAAGACTTAGCTTTTGAGTAGTCCCTTTAGGCCTTATGGATGGCTGGACGCCTACTCCACACTAGGATACCCTCTGGGGTGATAATGCGCTCTACAGACCTGCATAAAATAACATAGCGAAGGAGCACACTAACACACACATTACTTATGGCTGTTGACAAACAAATAAAATCTTCAATGAAAAAAATCTGACCTAAGACATAAACTAGAAGAGATGCTAGCTCAGATCATGCCTGATTATCATGACCCAATATTAAGCCAGACAGGGAAGCTGAGGTGCACTCACTGTTAATAAAAGGGATACGTTTCAGGGAGGGCCTAGCTTGACAGTTCAGGTTGTACTGTTCGTATTGGAGCAGGGTCAACACTAATTTGCATACTGCAGTGCCATGATGGCAAAAATAACAATGGACTGGCGTGGATCCCTAGTAACTACCAGTGTCTGAGATTAATTCAAGCATTGCATCCATCACTTTTTTTTGTATACTTCAGTTTCTAGATTTGTCCATTGTGACTGACTGCGTGACAAAACCAATCCCGAAGCTGCTGGTTTGGTACCCTCAAAGCCGATTTCTCTTTCTTTCTCTCTTTCTTTCTCTCTCTCTCTTTTTCTCTTTCTTTCTCTTTCTCTTTCTCTCTCATTCTTTCTCTTTCTCTCTTTCTCTCTCTTTCATCTATTGTTGTTTTCTATGTCCACCCATGATGCCCTACACGGTGGCCTGTTGCTTTCCACCTATGGTTATGCTATAGAAGCCCCCACAGAGAAAAATTCAGTGGTCATAGAAAATTCAATGGTGTAAAGATTAATAGATACAACCAAACTCGTTGTGAGATGATCTTTATTTGAAAGCATTAAATTAAGTAATTACCTTTTTGTTTATACACCATAGAAACCGTTCCTAGTATTGCATTACCAATTTAATACATTGTGGCCAAATTTCAGAACCGTTTTGTAAGGGGAAGGAGGTTAGATATAAAAAAAGTGGTGTTTATTTTTAGTTTTCCGGTACCCCTCATCCATCCTACACCTCTGCGGGGCGTTGAGCGGCCCACCTTGGGTAATTCTGTAACCACCCAATGGTCCAATCACTTCAGTTAATGCCAAATGTGCTTGCCAGGCTTCTGTGGCACACCTTATTCTCTTGTGTTCCTCCAAGAAAGTTCCAGCTGAATCTTCCAGCCTGAAAAACCTATCGACCCCATTAGGTCACTTAATCTTTTAATACCGCAGTGCCTTCTTACCACTGTTTCAAGCTCAAATTCAGGGGAAAGTATCCTTTCCCTTCTAATCCAGTTGTTAGGTCGAGCATGCAAGCTCTTTGACCTGTTGTAAGTATTGTGGGCTTTTAACCACCATCACAGCACGCCCCTCACTTTCATTTGTTCGTGGGCTTGCCTTTCAAAAATCCTTTGTTATCATTGGTAAATGCTTTACGTTTATCCCTCCTTGGGGAGGTTTTGTTACCGCCTTGCAGACTTACCTTGTTACATAGGTAATTGCACGATTTCTGATTAAATTTGACTGTGAGTGAACTTCTTTTTCGTTTGTGTCTCTTTTGCGCTCATGCTCATGGCGGCCATGGTGCTTTGAATTGGCTTGCCTATTTCAACTGTTTTACTTTCCATTTTCCATTTATGTGGCAAGGAAAGTCCAGTTAGGAATTTACAATACCAGTAACTCTAAGTGGAGCAAAAGTGAGGCCCATTGCATTGCAAATGCTTGTTTCCTTATGCATAGCAGTGCTTTTTATGTGTTTTGCACTGTATTTTAGCCCCAGCTTCACCAGAACCTTGCCTCCCTGGGAAGGCCATGCTTTAAGCCTTTTTGTCGGAAGCCTAAAGACATTCACAACTGCACCCCCATTTCCAACAGATCCTGGCCGCCTTCCAAGTAGTGTTTAAGCGCTGTGCCTACAGTTTGTAAGAAGCCTACTGGCACCGCAGCTGAATTGTTACATTGCCAGTTACCAAAGCTGTCTTGTCTTTGTTTCGCCTTATGCTTCTTTTTTCCACCAGTATTTCTGCATCGCTCTCATAGGTTCCTTTCTTCCATTGCCACTGTTTTTCCATCACTCTTCCTCCTTCTGTCCCCCCCCTTTTTTTTTTTTTTTTCTTTTTTGCTGTTTTTCCTTTCTTGTTCTGAGTCGGCCTGGTGATTGAAAATGAGTCCGATCTCCCAAAAAACCGTGCCAGAGGACCCCCACCAGCTCAAATAAAGCACTGGCCAAGTTTCATTATCTTTTGTACCGCAACGTTTAGCTCTCTGGCCCTAACTCCAACCATCTGCATAAGCGCCCCCTCCTTATGAGTAAAACCTCTATCTTGGTCCCGCTTGTCATGCTGCTCGTTCCTTTGTGCTTGATGGCACTGGTGAGAAGGGTACGTCACGGTGAAGAGCATTGGAATGAAAGCAACTGAAAAGTTGTATTTCTGCAGCACTTACTACCTCCTGATGAGGCGTTGAAGCACTTTATGGCCGGTAGCACTTTACTCTGGAACTTGGAGTTAGTAGTTAGCTTATTGGTTGTGTGGGTTACTCTTGTGCTCTCAAGGAAACTGTTCCATGGATTCATTTCAGGTTCTTTCCGGTGCATTAAGTTATATGTGATCACTAGTATGAGGATGCTGGAAGCAAACCATTGATAGAAAGAGATGTGAGGTTGCAGGGATACGGTTTCAGAGAAAGACATTGATGCAGTTAGGCACACAGGTGCGGGGACGATGTTTAGAGCTAGTAACACCGCCTCAGGAAAGGCATGGGTGATATTTGACAGTCTTTCTTAAAGCACAAAAATACTGCTAGAAAATAAACATTTCAAAGGCCCCTCTATTACTCATTCTTCCTCTAAATTGTTTCAGGTTTTATGGGGGTACTGCGGCACCTCCCACACCCGTAGTTCCAGTGCTAATGGGCAGACATGTGACACAAGAAAGGAGATAGTCATAGGAATGGAGCGGAAAAATGAAATATTAAATAAAGATTACTTTTTCATGCAGGGTTGCAGTGGGATAAGAGTTTCGTTTTTAAGTAGGCATGCGACCTTTGGAAGCAAACGTGTGGTAAGAAACAGCAAGCCATCTGCTGGGAAACTAAACTTAACTACAGTTTTAAAGTCCCCTCTGAAGTATCGCGGTTTTCAGCTGTCTTTGCAGAGATACTTTCATTTTCAAACAGGTGTGGGATGCTTGCCTTGCTGCAACCCCACTTGTTGAGAGATCCTTTAGGAGTGAGCATCGAGCAGCGTGACATTTAAGTACACCTGCGTACCTGTAATTACCATTTGACAACTCCAATGAGAAAGTTCAGCTGTAAAATAGTTTGAGGCGTGTGATGTTATGTGTCACTTATGCACACTGCCCCACTGTACACAATGAATACTTGAAACCTCCGTGTGTACCTACCAGAACAGTATATTCAATACTGTGAAATATTGGTAAAGAGTATGCACATCATTTTAAAACTCTTATGAACGTGTTAAAAAATGTAAACACCCTTAAATAAACGAGACAGTTGATAAACACGTTGCAACATTAGTAAATAGTACGTTTACCTGACACATACGTTACCTGGTTCAGAAGGGCAGCGGGCAGGTTGTGCCCCTTTGCCCTCACCCGTGGAGAACCGTTCCCCAAAGAAGACTCTACATTCTGCAGGAAGGATGCGTCTGAGCTGACTGTGCCCGGCCAGTACTGCCCACCTTCTCTCGGAGCAGGTAAACAACGTTTGCCAACGTGATAGACGTTGTTGACCCTCTTGGAGACGCAAACACAGTCCATTACAGCCAACAAGCCTTCAACGAAGCCGTGACTGTTAACCGTTCCAGTTTCAATTAATTGGCTGAGTTCACAATTTCTTCTTCATTAAGCGCCTCGTTGCAAATCACTGCACCATGACTCAATGGCTCTGCAACGATGCCTAGTCATGCGTTACACTTCAAGAAAAAAAGCACCAGAAACGGATTTTCTGTCTATTGGCGCCACCCTGTGGCTAACTGTAGGAATAATTACGTTTCTTGAATCTAATGATAAGTGCTGACTTCCTTTTATAATTTTAAATCCCGAACTGCTCATTGAACACGGACTTTTTTAGGTTTGGCGTAATCAAGACATTTTAATTTTACCAAAATTGAACACATTATATACATATAGTCTTTTCAATGAAGACCTACAGAATTGGAGTTGAATGTTTTGCAATTATGTTAAAAATGTAATCGGTTTGCTTATATAGCTGTTGCTGTCAAACAATTAATATAACTGATGTATTATGATTGGCACTTCCTCAAATCAGTAACACTTTCCACACTCTGAATTAGAATTGTAATGGAAAGAGATACATAATTTGAGATGAAAAAAGGTGAATGCATTTTTTTTTTTTTTCTGCAGGTACCTAATTAACTTCTTGCTCGATGCTACGTTAGGGATGCTCATCATCTATGCTGGCGTGCGGACAGTCGGTGTTATCGTCGAATGGCGGCAATGGGATTCACTTCGGTTTGGAGAATACGGTAAATGTTATTGATAATTGGGTGGAATCACATTCTTCATGCCAGGTTTGTGATATAAATCATAGATATTGAATCAGCTGTGCTCAAATTCTACGTTTAGTCATTTGTGAACTCTGCTGTACAAACAGGCAATATTGGAAACTACCATTTTAAGAAAGGCTGCAGCAGATAACCGCATTAAGGTTTTTCACTGGTAGCATTCTTCAGTTAAAATTAGAAATGTGTGTGTAAAGAGTTGGCCTCTTGCGCTCAGCCTGCAATCTAGTCCCATAAAAAGCACACTGGTTACCATTTTGAAACTGGCATTTCTCAAATCCTTGCCCAGCAAACCTCTGAGATGACCAAGTTCAAACACGTAGCAAAAAATTCAAAATCCTGGTGTCCAGGAAGAGTGCGAAACCTGGGGGCACTTGCAAAGCAGGGGAGATTTCCGACAGTGATTATCGACATTAGACATGTCTCCAGTGACCGACTATAACCTAAACCCCACAATTCTCTATGCCTTTGATGCCATGTTTGATTTATTCTTTTTCATTCCCATTGATTCAGAAGCAACAAGTGGCTTCAGAGAAAACAAAGATTCTGAACTGGAGCTAGGCCCTAGAGATTTTGGACTTTAGGCCTATTCTAATTAAGTTGATGTGTACGAATCAGTGAGTGTTAGAAGTTGTGCTTTGTCCCACCTTTCGTTGTCTGGTGTGGATGGAAAATGTAACTTTCAATTTGCTGAAAGGGTCAGCGGTGGTTACCATTGAGAGGGATAGACTAGAGTCCTGCGGCTATGATAACACTGTTCCAAGCTTGTGCGTATAAACCACTGAGCCTTTTCGGCAATGGTTTTGGGGAGGTCGTGAGTTTCCAGTTTCCCAAACCTTTCAGATACAACCAGTTACTACTGCTTCTAAAGCTGAATTTGGAGGCTGTGGAAGTAATAGTCTATTGAGACCCCTAAAATTATAGTTTAATATAAATGGACTGAACTCCTGGGACCACCACGTGCAATAATAGCACAGCTGTTTAATGATCGTGACAGAGACTGGATCCTTCACTACGTTTGAGCACATGGTCTCCCGCAGTTTGATGGCACTACTGTAGAGATCTTTCTGGACTACACCAGGAAATTCCAGGATCCCCGCAAGAGATTCTTGTTCATCAAACGAAGGATGCAGGAACAAAATATCAACTACAGCTTGATTTTCCATGCACGGCTGCAAGTGCAATATGAGAGGAAGGCTCACTTCTTCAAAACTCCTCAAGACGCTGCTGACTGGATGGACTCTTTGGGTCTAGGTAGGGGAGCACTTCAGAGAAAGGAGTGACTCATGATACAGGAACAATCAGATGCCTAACAGGCCATGGAAAGCAACCTCACAGCAACAGGGGACTCCCCAGAAACAAACAGTGGAACGCATCCTAGTTGTTGAAGATAGGATACTGCACTCCAAAAGGTTCCCAATTGAAACACAAAACCCCTATACCCAGTTGAGCTAGCTGCCAGAATCCCTAGAAGAGGACACTTTGTTAGGATGAGGAGCCCTAAGGGACAGGAGACTGGAGATCTGGGGTAACCGGTAATGAGGAGTGAGGGGGAGGACTGAGGCGAGAGCATAAGCTCTTACAGGCCTTACTGAGTGTTTCAAATGGAGAACATCTATAATGATGGGTAATATTTTACAGGGCGCCAACTATAGTCTGGATCAATGGAGTCCAACACCCAGACTTCTGTAGATTGCTGAGCTTCTATTGCGAGTTTACGACGAGCAGAGCCGAGGGGTCGTGGACAGTTTCTACACTAAACATCACTTTAAATCAAAACTAGTTCCTGAGAAGGGGAGTTGGGACGGGGTTTACCAACCTCTTGAGGGAATGGTTGTGCATCAGAGAATCGTAGCCCACTGCCCGAGGGAGTGGGGTGGGTGGAGTTGGGTCAGGACTTACCATTGTTTATTATTACACTTGTTTTTACAAGCAGATGGGTTTTAAAATTTTCTTCTTCATGATTACATCTGCAGTTATTTACTCAGTGCATGTGTAAAGGAGGAGCTTCCATGATCAGAGATACAAGATTAAGAGATGTGTGTCAGCGTCACAAGTCTTAGAGTTGGGGATAAAGCTACACCTTCTGGCTAGAATGAAAATAGAATTGCAATATAAATTCATAACGTGGAAAGTGAGGGGTCTTGGGAGCCCGGTGAAACATAAGTCATTTCATACCTCAAAAACAATGGCATTCCTTCAGGAGACACTTATGGGGAAACTGTCTTGAGTCACTTCAGAAAAGGTGGCGTGGAGAGGTAATCGCCACTTCATACTCTGGGTGTGCGAGAAGAACCTTTATCTGGATGTCTCTGGGGACCTCCTCCCAGTCCACTGGGGTTGTTACAGATCTGGAAGGCTGATACACTATTCTTGAGGGAACATTGGATGCACACGCCTTATGTTTTATTAATATTTATGCGCCTAATGCGGAGGATGGTGACTTTCTGGGGTCAGTGATTCGGGCTGTGCTTCTCCCAACATGGAAATCATCCCTGCAGGGGACTTTAATTGTGTGTTAGACGGGACACAGATAGATACCCCCCCCCACGTTGGGAGTATAACCCTGTGCTATAGTAGCATTATATTAGACCCCACAGGGATTGTTCAGTGTGTGGCATCGACACCCCTACTCTCGTACATACTCATGCCATACCCCGGCCACAGTCGTCCTAATTATTTTTTTCTACAGGCGACTGCAGCACATAGAGTCTCTGATGTCACATATTTGGCTCACTACATCTTTGACCACACACTACATTTATTGAGGTATTCCTTACGTAGGCAACCGCTTAAAGCCCCACTGTGGCAATTGAATGTCAAATTCCTATCCGATGAGGTATTTTGTGACCAGGAGGAGGCATCCCCATCATCCACAAGAACACCCTCAGGATCACGACCAACACCGAAGACACCCTCGGCACCACCGAACTCCTGCACTTTCAAATCCACACTGACCCAAACACCACCCTCCGAGGGACCCTCGTCTACAGGCCCCACAGCCCACAACAGCAGTTCAGCGACTCCATTACCAACATCATCATCAGCACGCACGCTCGCGCATCCACTGACTACATACTCCTCGGAGACTTAAACTTCCACCTCGAGAACACAAACAACCCTATTGCCACCCTGCTCTCCAACCTTGGCCTCTAACAGCTCGTCATGACACCAACCAACTCCGCAGGAAACACACTCAACCCTATTTTCTCCGCCAGCAATCACGTCTCTTTCAGCCACACCCTGAACTCCACTGGACAGACCACCAATGCATCCACTTCTCCTTCAAGAAACCCACAACACCCCACCACCCACAATGGATCCCCACCGCAGTTGGAACAAGGTCACCAAAGACCAACTTATCGCAACCCTCTCCCAGAACCCACCCATCGACACCACCGACAATGATGCAGCTGCCCGCAACTTCAGGCAATGGGTCAAGACCTGTGCCAATACTCTTGCCCCAATCAAGAATCCCTCCAATAGATGCACCACCAGAAAGGCCTTCTGCTTTACCGCCGACCTCCACGAATCTAAGCAAAGTTGCCAAAGACTCGAAAGAAAGTGGTGCCAAGATCAGACTCTGGACAACCACAGCCTTCAAAAACGACATCCGCAGACACCACCAACTCATCTGAGCCACCAAAAGAACCGCCTTCAACAACCGAATCAACAACAACTCACACAGCCACAAGAAGCTCTTCAACATCGTGAAGGAAGTATCCAACCCCAGATCCAATGCCAAAGACATCCCGCCATCCCAAGACCTCTGAGACTCCCTAGCCTACTACTTCCTCCGCAAGATTGCAGACATCCACGTCATCGCCTAGACAACCCACCCACACCCCCAGGGCAACCACCAACACCACAGATTCACCTCTGACCAATCTCCTGCTCTCCTGGATCCCCGTCAACATTGCGAAGGAACTCTCCAACGCCAAAGACATCCTGCCATCCCAAGACCTCTGCGACTCCCTAGCCTCCTACTTCCTCTGCAAGATTGCAGACATCAACCACAGCTACAGCAGCTAGACCCCTCCCCAACCCCGCAACCACCACCACCACCACAGATTCACCTCTGACCAACCTCCTGCTCTCCTGGACCAACGATGACACAATCGAAATAATGAACACCATCCACTCCGGCTCTGCATCTGACCCCCTGCCCTCGCCACATCCTCAACAAAGCAAGCTCAGTCATCGCACCCCAACTACGGAAGATCATAAACTGCTTCTTTGAGTCCGCCACCTTCCCGGAGACAACGCCTTCCTAAAAAAAAAAAACAATGCGGACCCAAAGGACCTCAAGAACTTCCGGCCTTCCTCCCTGCTCCCCTTCCCAGCAGAAGTAATCGAGAAGGCCGTCAACCGACAACTAACCCGTTTCCTAGAGAAGAACCGCATCCTGGACCCTTCCCAATCCGGATTCCACAGCACCGAAACCACCCTCATCGCCGCTACCGACTACATCAGAACCATACTGGACATCAGCGAAACCGCGACCCTCATCCTCCTGGACCTCTCTGCTGCGTTCAACACCGTCTGCCACCACACCCTACGTTCACGCCTCAGCAATGCTGGAATCCGTGACCGAGCCCTGGACTGGTTCACCTCCTTTCTCACTGAGAAACCCAGAGAGCCCGCCCCCCCATTCTGCTCTGAGGCCACCAAAATCTTCTGGTCATACCCCAGGGTTCGTCCCTCAGCCCGACCTGCTTAAACATCTACATGGCCCCGCTCGCTAACATTGCTCGATCCCACAACCTCAACATCTCATACGCAGACGACACACAGCTTATCCTCTCCCTCACCAAGGACTCCATTCCTTCGTGGAGGTAGGTCTTGGCGAAGGCCATCGCCAAATGGATGAAGAGCAGCTGCCTCACACTCAATTCCTACAAGATGGAAGTTCTCATCTTCGGCTCCACCCCCTCCGCATGGGATGACTCCTGGTGGCCTGCCATTCTTGGAACTGCTCCAACTCCCATCGACCACGCACTCAACCTAGGATTCATCTTGGACCCCTCGCTATCCATGACCCAAAAAGTCTACGCCATCTCCTCCTCCTGCTCCAACACCCTCCACATGCTCCGAAAGATCTACAAATGGATACCCACCTAAACCAGAAGAATAGTCATCCAAGGCCTCGTAAGCAGAAAACTGGACTACGGCAATGCCCTCTTAGCAGGAACCACGGGCAAACTCCAGAAGAGGCTGCAACGCATCGAACGCCTCCACATGCCTCATCCTGGACATCCCCCATCACTGGCACATCAGACCACCTGAAAAACCAGCACTGGCTCCCAGTCATCAAGAGAATCACCTTCAAAGTCATCACCCACGCTCACAAAGCACTGCACACCACTGGACCAGAATACCTCAACAGACGACTCTCCTTCTACACCCCCGACCCGGCATTTCCGCTCCACCGACCTCGCACGCGTCTGCAGAACTCCATCCGGCGGTAGATCATTCTCGCACCTCGCTGCCAAAACGTGGAGCACTCTTCCCACCCACCTGCGCCAGACCAAAGACCTTACCTTCAGGAAACTTCTCAAGACCAGGCTGTTCGAGCAGTAGCAGCACCTCCCCTCCCCCAACTTCTCTCCTCTCCCCTCCTCAGTGCCTTGAAACCCTCACGGTTGTAGCGTGCTTTACAAATCCCTGATTGACACAATAGCCACCTCCTTAACTCATTATTTTGAAGAAAACTGGGACACAGTTGGGGCTAGAGCTATAAAGAGGGACGCCATGAAGGTGGTCATCTGAGGGCTGTGTGTAGCCACCTTGGTCAGAGTATGGCACACATGAGAACAAGACCTATCCAAACAGGAGGCTGAATTAGAGAAACTGGAGAAGCAGCTTGCCACTTATACATACCTAAAAACGGCTTGGGACAGACATAAACTGTGTGTGTTATGGGATCAATTAGAAAAACACCAGAGGAAGAGAGCTAGATAGCGTTAGTATGTTTAAGGGGGATGATGCGGGCAGACTATTGGCCAGACTAATTAGATCGTAATCGGCACCACAGCTTATACTATCCATAAAAGACAGCAGCGGTCATGAGATGTACACACAACAAGCCATACATGAGGTATTTGCTGCACATATGTGTGAAGTGTATGCGAAACCACAGCTACAAGGAAGGGAGTAAGACTTATTGAATTATCTGACCCAGCTCCTGTTCAGTCCCTGTCACCAAACAGGACCTTTTAGAAGCGATAAAATTGGCTAAGGTGCCTGGGGGACGGCTTACCCTCAGAATGTTATAAGTCTTTCTCATCTTATATTATTGGACAAACTGGTTGAGGTGTATGCAGAAGCGTACGAAAGACAGGAACTCCCTTGCTCATTGAGTGAAGCTTTGATTTTGCTGATACCGAAGCCAGGGAGATACCAGTTAGAAACAGGGTCATACCGTTCTATATCAATGCTAAATGTCAACCTTAAGCTCCTTAGTCATGTATTGGCTGCCCGACTTCTTCCCTACCTTCCACGTTTGATCCTGGCCTTCTTAGATATAGAGCAGGCATTTGACTCCCGAAACAGTGTATGTGTGGAGGGTCTTGGAGAGAGCAGGACTTGGCTCCCCATATAATTACTGGATCAGACTACTATACATACACCATTGAGCAAGAGTACAAATGTCTGCTATGACTATGTCTGAGGAATTTGTCCTCCAAAGTGGCACCAGACCGGGATGCCCTCTGTCTCCCTTAATGTTGCCATAGCAATGGAGTTGCTGTCATGTAGAGTCCGACAAACCCTTAAAGTACGGGGGATAATGGTAGAAGCCACGGAACATATGGTTTGATTATATGCAGATGATGCCATGACATACCTGAGACGGCCAGACATATCGGTCCCGATTCTTTTGAACGTAATGCAAGAACTTGGGGTGAATGTAATGAAATAAGTTTCATACCCGTTGGGCTGCTTGACTAGTCAACTGCCTGAGAATATGCCCTGGGCGGGCCTTCCCTGAAAGACAGACAAAGTAAAATATTTAGGCCTACATATCAGCCATAATGAGAAACAATTCTATGACCTCAATGTGGGGAAGGTAATTGCGAAACTAAGAGCCTCCATACAGTTTTGGATAGGGAAAAGAAATGGGAGAGGACCTTGCTGGGGATAGGGGTTTTTTGAGGGGGTTTCATGTGAACTACCAGTTAGGGGAGCTACTGATGAAGGGCAGAGGATTGCCCCACGTTTCTCCATGTAATCAGACTTGTGGGTAGAATATGGGAGAGAGCAGTTAGAAGGGTTCTTAAGAGAGCGCATTATGCGCCAGATATGGATATCTGGATTCTGCCCCCTTTTGTACAAATGACGCATACTATGATGGTGACGTGATCGCAAGAAGGAGGTTGCATAATTATCTTACTTATACCCTGCAGGTAGATTTATTACATTGCAAGAGGCACAGGAGTTGTTTAATCTGGGTGCAGGGCACTTTCTACAATATGTAAATGACGCTGCAATAGCTAGACAATTATGGTCCACGTTCCTGGAGGCACTAGCACCATCTCAAACACTAGTTGTGCTGCTTACGATGGTGGTGGGGGGGAAACGTAAGCTTGTACCATCCTGTCATAGTGCAATGCCATTTGTACCAGGCATTGCGCTATGACAGGAGGTTACAACCACTACTAGTGGAAAGTACTTGGCAACACCACATTGGGGATGCATTATTTTCACCGGATTGTACCAAAATACATACAGCCATGAGGGTAGTGGCAGAATGCTACCGATTTAAACTAATTCAATATCATTTTATACGTATGACCTATCTATCACCTCTAATGATAAGAGTTGCCCGAGGTGCAAGGAGGAATTCGCTTATTTGATTCATATGACCTGGCACTGCCCTTAGTACGGGATTATTGCGTGAAGGTCCTTTAGCTGAGGGTGGCCATGGGATAGGAAGTCCGCTGACAATAGAAAAATGTCTGGCACTTCTCCCTCAGAATCCCAATAAAAGGCATAGCAGGCGTTACACTACGTTAGGCCTAAGAGTCGCAGAGCGATGTATTGCAGTCCACTGGTTGGGTCTAAGGGCCCCAACAAGGGAAGAATGAGAGTCCGACATGGTGGAGTGGGCAGGGGCTGAAGAAGTTCACATGAGGACAAGGATAGATGACAAGACACTAGAAATATTGATAGCCTGGGCAGAGATGACACGAGCACTGCTTGCACAAAAGGGTGCACAACAGGGAAGTGCCCCTGTTGTGTAGCTATTTTAGCTAAAGTTTTATACACGTTATTGTAGCCAAACTAGGCCTGGCGCTGTGCACTTAAACCTAGACATGTTTTATTCTAGCTTTGTTATATTATTTTAACAGTTGCCACATTTGCAGTCTTATTTTATTTTCTCTATCTAGCTGTTCTTTGCTTAGGTCAGCACTACGTTCTTAAATGAGACATTTCTTTCACTCTGCTTTTCTCAAGGCTGCAGTAAGATAGGTTGCCCCAAAAGTGGCATGCGTTGTTTCCACTATTCACAGAAACATGCACACTCTTACTTGGGGATCCTTTCTTGGAACATCAGCTGTTTTATTATAAAAACACTACTTTGACCTATGTACGTTAGTGGGAGATTCCGGCCAGATGACCACAACTGTATGCTGATTGCTTTGCTGCAGCTGCTTATGTAGACTACAGGCCTCTTGCTCAGGTATGAGGGATGAAGTCTTCCTAGGGGGAACCTGAAGGGAAGAATTGGAGCTTAACATGCTGTGCTCCAACATAGCCTAGGTAGGAACTATCTATACAAATCCTAGTGACAATATGGTAGCGTTATTCTTGTGTTGTACTCTCCTTGTCACTTTTTTAATCCTGTTGTGCTTCATCATCCTAGTTATTGCAATACATGCTTTATTATCTAAGATGCAGTTACTTCAATAAAACCTTATTGAACTTTATCCTGCCTCTGATTGTCCTTGCATACGTGAGACTAATGTAACTGAGAGAAACGGATGAGATCCCAGTGACCACGATTCCCCTGAGGAGTCATTTTATGTCATGCGCCTGGTTGCCCAAATCATCCCTGCTCTTGGGTGGAGATGAGGCACTGCCGGAACAAACCTGGATTAGGCTGACGGGCGTCACCTGGACTAGGTTCAGACTCAGTCCCCTGCAGTCAAGGCAATTCTACCACCCAAATCCAGTAGTCTCATTAGGATAATGATAACCTACGCGACACCCCTTTATCGCAAGAGGATGGAAAGTGACAACTGGTCACTGGGAGGTGTAGGGTTTGTGTTCATTATCTGCTGTAAGGACACTATGGCAGACTGAAACCGGAAAGAGACCATTCTAACAAACACTGATGAAAAGAGTATGATAGGCCTTCCATGGAAGCTTTGGGGGACAGAGGATAAAAGGGGGACGACACTTGTATTTTAGTTCATTTGAATAAGATGTTAGCAGATTAGTTGTGATATGTCAGGCTAAATCTTTTGCTTACATGTTAATGCTGAGGTGTGTTATTGTCTACCTGACGTGGATGTAAACTGTTGTATAACTTAATAAAAAGAATACAAAAAAATACAGCTTAGAAGCCAAAAGCACCAACCGGGGATATCTGGTCATGCTGAACCAGGCCCAAGTCAAATGTTCAGGCCGACCGCAGTAGAGAACAGGTGTGATAGAAGGACTAGCCTTGGTGCTCTGCAAAGTACCTTAGTTACATTGGCATCAAAAACTAGATTTGGGGTGCAGGCGAGGGGGATACATCGTTGTCGGTCCAAAAAGAAAGGCAATGTGGTTTGTCCCAAGCTGCGGAACAACTGTTATGCGTCGAATTAAGTTGGTGCTCCACACAGTCTACGATCTATCCTTGCAATGCTGGCAAAGTGCCCGCAAATGAGATGTTCTGGTTCTGAGTCCTTATGGCGATGCATGGATTTTGCTGGAACAGCTCTTTAAACCCACTATCCAAGGGTCCAGAACTGTGTGGACACCACATGGTAGGACCGACTCGTAGATGGCTGTCCAGACGCTGGAGCAGGTGTTGTGGAAGTCTTTTATGTCCCTGAACTTCAATCAGAAGGCAAAGCAGCAAGCCATTGGAGACACACTAGTTCGGAGTTCAAGTGATGTGGGTCCAGTCCTTCTCACCCAGGCAAGGAGGGCAGCAGGTCAGCACACCAGCAGAGCAAGAAAGCAATTCTTCCAGAGCAGCAGTCCAGCAGAGTGTCAGTCCTTGTATGACAGCGGCCCTTTTTCCTGGCAGAGTATCTACAGGTCCAGAAGTGTACTGAGGTGGTGGGGTCAGAGGTCCAGTAGTAATACCCAGTTGTGCCTTTGTAGTGAGTATGACTTCAAAGAAAGGTCTTTGAAGTGCAAAAAGATTTTTTTTTTTTTTCTGCCCTGGCTTCAGACACACTATAGGGGGGTTTGAAGCCCTTTGTACGGGGACACGACACATCCTATTCTGGTGTAAGTGTGAGGCTTTGTCCAGCACCTCCCTCCCATCTGGCCCATTAGTCACCCCTAAGCTCCCTTTGTGTGTGGCTGTCCCGAGGGAATGCACAAAGCCCAGCTGCCACCCCGCACCTGACATGTATTGTAGTCAGGTTGCAGGCACACAGGGCTAAGAAGGAAAATGCCTACTTTCTAAAAATAAATCTGACTTTACCACTAAAGAGCATTTATCATTCTTAGGTACTAAACATCATGAGTCTACCCCTTCCAAATCAGAAATTATGGCTTATATAAACGGGGAAGGCCTCACAGTAGTGGAACACGAATTTGAGAGTTTTCCAATACCAGGACATGTAAAAAATTAAGCCTGTTATTTACACAGCCCCCTGCCCTATTGCTACCTTGGGCCTACCTAATGGGTGAATTATATGTAATAAAGGGGGAGTTTAAGGCTTGGCAAGGGATTTTAAATGCCAAGTCGACATGGCAGTGTAGCTCTGCAATGACATGCATGGGACATGTTCTAAAGCGCAACTTGATTGAGTGGCACAAGCAGTGCTGCTGGCCCACTGTTATTATGTAATTTACCAGCCCTGGGCACATGTAGTGCACTTTACTAGGGAGTTATAAGTAAATTAAATATTCCAGTTATGTATATACCATGAAACCATGTTTTAGGGGGAGGGCACAGGCACTGGTTAACAGTGATAAAGTGCACAGAGTCCTAAGGCCAACCAAACTAATTCATCAAACTTGGTGGCAAGCAGGCAAAAGGTTTGGGGAAGACCACCCTAAGACTGTCAGTCTACCAACCCTATACATGAGACCATTAGAGAAGGGCTGTGGTCACTTGTTGTACGGGTCACAATACGGGTGGAAGATGGACTATGCTGATGTACAAACATACACTTACACATGCAGATAGCTTTCGCCGTCGTAGTAGACTATGACAATTACATTACATCACATTACATGCATCCTTGATGATGTGAGGAACACATATGATCGATCTTGCAGAAAAGGGTCAGAGGCTGGAACCTGAACCTTCATTGTACATACGTGAACTCAGAACAGTGTTTCTACAATTAAAGTTTTTGAAATACACCTACAGAAGAATGCGATGCACATCCAGATGAAAACATTTTGAGATAAAACAATTTGCAGCAAAGTACTACTGGAACAAATGTGGGGGCTTCAAATTGCCGGAGCTGTCAAAGCTGTCACAAGATTTGTCAGTAGGCAGTTAGCAGACAAGCACACATTGTTGCATAATAGGGCCAGAAGTGCACACTACAGCACAGTTATTCAGATTGAAATGCCATTTAAAAATGTCAGTTAATGCAGAGAGTAGGAGGCACCTTTTCTTACAATTTTTTTATTTTTTTTATTTTATTTTTTTCCTTTCCCCGAGTAGATTCGTTTGCAACCAGTGACTGGAAGAAATGCCCCAGTTGTGTTGCCAGGATCCCAAACACCATTCCAAGGGAAATTCTCTGCTGGCCAGATTGTACAGAACACCTGTAAACTCTTTTCCCTTACCGCCAACCTGGCATATGGTGTGAGAAATGGCAAACATTTACTTGTGCTCTTTAAAACCTAGGTCCAGATGTATCAAAGGGTTTTACCCATTATGTGTCTATGGGAAAATGTGTTTGTAGATATGGCCCCTAGTTCTTTCACATTCTCAACCGCTGTGTATGCTTATAACTCAGTGACTGGACCGGAAGATCTTTATGCACTAAGAGTAACAGACAACCTGAATAGAACCCAATGCTACTCAAATCACCAACATTAAAGAGGCAGACTTGATTGTCCCAGTCCGTCACGTCACAATGGAACTTGCTAGCCATGAAAACATTGGCAGCCGAGTGAACCATGCAGAACCTAAATCCTATAGATTTGGCAGCATGCCTGTGGTCATACAGTTCAGTTAGCCAAATATGCCACCAACATGTGTGTAGATATTTAAGGGGATGAAAAGCCTACAAGAGGAAGAAGCTGCTGTGCGAGACATAAATGCTTTGGGCCTCTGTTAGTGTGGTGGAAACCAGACATATGCCATGAGCTGGTGAATGATCTGCACCCACTACAGTAATAGCTCCTCCGCTTCATTTGGTGGTAGCGGAGCCACTGGGTTTACAGTGGTCCGCCTCGGCTAGCTCTGTTGTGGGGAAACCCTATGCTAGTGGCCCTTTCATGGTATGGCTTACACTATTAGGTAAGGAAGGCCCGACTTGTTTAGGATGGCCCTTCTGCTGTTCATTTTTCCTGCTCAGCGCTGCCTGGCTCACTTGGTAGATCCAGTCAGGAAAAAGCAGAGGGGGTCCCAAGAGTGGTTAATAAACTCCTAGCATGTGTGTTTTTTTTTTTTTTTTTTTTTTTTTTGTTTTTTTTGTTTCACTGACCCAAACACCAGCTAAACACGATCCCTCGTTTTCCATCCAGTGGCAGTAAAAGTTGATGCAGTTCTGGCACCATGTGGAGACAGCATCTAGACTCTACTTCTGGGCGCTACCATGGGTGTAGCGATCATTGGTGCAGCACATGCAGTGGCATCCAAGACCTGTGGTATAAAAAGCTCAATACAGCTCAGTTCTAGCTGTTTGTTACAACACAACAGGAGAAAGTAGACAGTTTCAATTTTTTTCCATGAGAGTTGGAACTGTGCACTGCTCCTGGAGATAGGTAGTAAAGGTTGTGTACATCGTGTATGCTCATGTAATCTATAAGATGTTTTATAGGCTGTGCACAAGCAAAAGAGCACCTTCACTTGAGTTTGATGGAGGGTGTGTTCGAACAAGCATTAACTTCAAAAAGTCTAAAATACGTTTTGACCACCACAGAAACGTTTCTGGCATAGATAAGTAATTCATTTCAAGCCAACAGATATCACATTACAAAAAATGCTGAAACCTAACCGTGGGAAAGTTTAAAAGAAACCAGATTCATTATTGTTTCCATGACAATCTGTTGTGGTGTATTAAAACCACAACCTCAGCCACCACCCTCCAGTGTTTTTTCAAAGCGGAACACTTTTGTTGTCACTCTGTGTGCATTTAATAAAATATATTTATCTTCCCTCCGTCACAAACTGGATCACATTATCACAGCATGACCTCACACTGCAATCCTAAAATAGATCCTTACCTGCAGCCATAAAGTATAAGAAGAGGAAACTGCTCGAAGAAGGAGTCAACCTGCAGAGACGATGCCCATTCAACTTCCCATTTCAAGCTACTTTGTAGATGACGGGCAATTGCCGCTCAAGGGTTTTTCTTCCAAGTGCATGTCACGGTGACCTACAAAGGGAAGAAAAGCCCCACTAGGTACCTTCAGTAGCCTAGAACTGGCAGTTGAGGAGCTTGGTGAGGCCTAAAGAACTGAGAGGTTGTTCCTTGTGTCCCATCCCTAGAGCATTAGCAGCCCCCTATTTGCTGCTAAAGGGCATAGAGAGGGGTAATTAGTGGGAGATAAATATTGTAAACATGGTTCCTGGAGAGCTGTTTGCTTTCTTCTGTGCTTTGCCCAGTGAAGCCTAAACCATGAACTGAAAGGGCAATGCCAGAAGTCGCAAATGGCATGCCAGTAAAAAACCGCTCCCGTCTGTGGTGGATTCCCCCAGTTGATGACCATGCTTGTTTCTTCCTGTTCCTCTGAGGTGTCTTTTTCTGTTTTGTGAGGGAGTTGGGGGTGGGGGGTGGGGGGGGGCGCTTTTAGCTAATCTCATAATTGACATTGTTTTTCAATTGGTGTAGCTCATTTTAGGTAGATATTAAGATTTACTGTGTGTACATCTTTGTTTAGATTGAGAAGAAATTCTCTGTAGGTCAGCTGTGGCAATCCGGTTTCTACAGCTCATCTACGGGTTCCTAGTGCATGTTATTGAGTGTTCCTAGCACCCCCTCCAGAACGTTCCTTTGAAGAAGCACAATGTTCCAAACACAGCACCCTTCTTTGCTGAGATCAATGGTAACATCAGTTAAAACGTGACTTATAAAGAAATGGTAAATGTATTACAACAGTCCTGTGTTTTCCTAGTAGAACCACAAGTGAATAAACAAGAGAAATAAAGTATGCCCTTAATATTCACTAGACTGTGAAGCTCAGAAATGGTGAGTTTAGTCAATTGCTTGTTAAAATACACATTTGACCCGAACGCAATACAGTGCTGCTCTCTCACCGAGAGGTTTAACAAGGGCTGTAAGGTAGTGCATCTTAGGAGTGGGAGCTATTTGATGATGATCAAGGATAGCTGCTCCTTATGGTGCGTATTTTATTAGAAGATTGTTTCTGTGAATGTCTATAAAGCCACAGAATTATTATTATTATTATTTTTTTTTTTTTCTTCTTCAGGAAATTAATGTATTCACTCACTGTGTAGGTTTTTGGTGCAAGCTTTCACAATAATATTTGCAGGCTGTTGTTGAACAAGGTGATACAAAATAAATAAGTTAACAGGTGTGACAGGCTAGAGCACATACAGGTGTAAGAAGAACTTACACTTTTCAGTCCCTGACCTACTGTTAACTGACTAGAGACCAAGAAAAGGCACAAAGGAGACTGCGTGGAATTACGTTATGTGTTGAGAACTTCCCTTATTTCCTGCCTTACACAGCCTTCATCAGCCAGTCTCTAAAATAAGTTCTGGAGTACTTGCTATGGGCGCAAACGCGAGAAGGAAGTGTTTTGTTACTGATTGTTATGTATCCCAGACTCCTGTCTAGTAGTTGGCCAGACCCGCTTTAATAGGGGTTGATAAAATGAGCACAAGCTAAACGTCAAACAATTACAAAAGAATTGTAGTCGGTTCTTCTCTATGTGGGACTGTGTGCTCGGTCATGCACCAATTGTTCTTTATCACCTGGTCTTTACTCTGCAGTTGCTGCCCTCCAATATTCGGCTTTTGTTATTGGAAGTTGTCAGTTATCCATTCCTATTCTATCCTCAATCCTGGCAAATGCCTGGGATCTAAATCACTAGACGTGAATCTTCTATGAGTGATCATTTCAAGGCTAACAACTTGTGATTTTATTATATTGGCCTAGGGGCTCTTTAACATTCTCTAGAAATGTATCCGTTTAATGATTCACAAATGTCTGATTAGTTTTGCCTCTGCAAGGATTGTATGTCTTTACTCCACCTACCATTACATCCCCATTTCTTTACTTTGCTACAGAAATTTTGTCACCTATTTACCTTACGTACCAACCCACAACATTAAAATGACAAGCAGTTTGCCACATTTACCTTCCCATACCTTTTACTTAGTTCCTCACACCTAACCATACACTTTAAAGTTAAATAAAAGTTGAGATTTAAAAAAAGTTAGCAGCATTTTAGTCTTTCATTAACTAAATAATTTACCTTTTGAATTGATATGACGTATTTTTAACCTTCTTTAAATAGATTACCGTTGTCTAATACTAATCTTAAAATCAACCCTAAAAATACATGTTCTTCCTTTGTGACTCTAACCCATATTTATTTAAATTCAAAATGTCATCCTCATTCTAATCCTAAACCTATAATTACATATTTTTGCATAATTTGAGTCCAAATTACCTTTGTTATTTTAAAATTATTGCAAAATATAGTGACCTGATTGCTAATCCTAAATTTATCACAGTATTCCAATAATTTAATACAAACTCTAATTGTAAATGTTCTACATAAACGTTTACTATAGTTGTAAAATATCTAACCCAGTGCAGTTACTGATTATGTATATTTACAAGCATATTTTACCTGCAAAATTGCAGCTAATCTATGATGATGATTTTATCTTCAGAAGCATTTACCGTTTTTTCCTCGGGTCATTATTTAAACAGATCTATCCTATGGTACTTGACTCGCCCTTAAATTATTTTGACATTGATCCTCAAAGCATACTATGTATGTGTTACTGCTGCATTTGATACTGTCTGAATATGTAGACGTTCTTACCAGCAACCAAATAGGTATTGATTTCAAATGTGCTTGTTGTATTGGTGGCCTTGATTTAAAGTTATTTTGAACTTACATCTGGTTTCTAAAATTAAATAGAACAGAAATAAACAAACTTGTATCCAATGTGGTAGGGAATTGCACATTCAGCTGCTTGTAGCTGTCTCAAGGGTGAGAAAAAGAAGAAATTAAAGCCACCTTTGAATTGTAATTAAAATACCGTGAATCAATTAAGCTGATGGTGCAATCTATGGCACAAGTCAAAAACTGCCTCTCTAGCACATAAAAAGCCGTTCCATACTTCACAATGATCTTAAGGCAAGAATAACGACTTTTGCTGTAGAGAGGATTTCATGCTGTTATGTGCACCGGTGGGAATACGTTCTGTGAAAAGGTGGAATCTTGATTGACAGTGTTAGAGTTAGGAAGGAGAGAATCAGGGCTTCTTTTTCAGAATGTTAATCATAAATAGTTTGATTTACAGGTTTAATTATTGGGGCTCCTTTATAAGAACTACAAGCATATGTAACCAACGGGTGACCTGTGCAGAACTAATGTGCTTAGTGGAAGCAGAACGAGGATCTTGTCTAAAATAAAGCTACACGTTCTTTATTTACCTTGTGGCTTCGAGATCTGATTAAAAGAAATGTTGCCTAAAGGGAGAAATGGAAAACTCTAGTGTTAATGCTGCAAATTAGCTTGACTGAAGTCGTAGCGAATTTACAAATTTCATGGCCCCTTTTGGTTTTCACTTAGCGCCTTCCTTGCCATATCCATGGCAGGTAAAACATACATAAGTACTACATGCTCTCTGGAATGTGGAAGAAGCGCACTTTTCATTTGATTTTTGTTGTTGCATTGCACCGTGGATGTGTTCTGAAGTGTGTGTGCTTCGTCACTCGGTGGCAGTCCATGTCCAAACTATCATGCATCAACACATGCCCTGCATTGTTGCACTTTAGGCAATATGCTTCTGCTGTAAGTTTCTTAATGCAAGATCATACTCTGATGTTGAGCCTAATGTGTATTGAGTTGTAATCAGTGCTGTCCTTATTTTACAGGTGATCCACTTCAGTGCCGTGCCTGGGTGGGGCAGTGCGCCCTCTATATTCTGATTATGACAATTGAGAAAACTGCCATTGTTGTAGTCCTGCGAATACCTCAATGGAAAGAGGTTTGGTTGCCACTTCGTATTTATAAAAAAAACATAGTATGATTTATTGATGATACTTTGATTCAAAACTGGGACTAGACATGACACTCATCTCTCCAGCAAATGTTAATTACCAGAGTTATATCTTACCATTATTATTATTCCCTGAGATTTATGGGGCATACGAAGCTCTCAGCAACAGGTGCCTTAGCCCCATTAGATTTTTTATTTTTTTTAAACTGCACTCTTTGCAACCAATTAAGCAGAACATGTGTATTGCCAAGTTCCTTCTTGTGTCGATTTCTTTGTGGAAGAGATTTAAAAAATAAATGTTGAAATTGAGGCCTGGATTTTGCCTCAGGGTTGAGTCATGTTTTTGGCACAACCAAAGCAAAATCTTATTTGTTCAATCTGGTAATTCACTCAAATGTAATACTTATGGGCCTGATAAACGTATGTTTGAGGTTTTAAAAAGAGCTGTCACTAATTTTGAGATCACTTCCTGCAAGGTTATAGGTTGTAAGGTCACTTCCTGTGGTCTCACCGTAGGAGGCTGGCCTGGCTTGTAGTGGGTACCAGAGGTACTTACACCTTGTGCCAGGTCCAGTTATCCCTTAGTAGTGTAGAAGAGGTGTTTCTTGCAGCTTAGGCTGATAGAAGGTAGCTATGGCAAAGCAGCTTAGGCTGAACTAGGAGACATGTAAAGCTCCTACCATACCACTTATATCATATGCACAATATCATAAGAAAACACAATACACAGAGTTACTAAAAATAAAGGTACTTTATTTTTATGACAATATGCCAAAAGTATCTCAGTGAGTACCCTCAGTAAGAAGGTAGTGTGTGTGTGTGTGTGTGTGTGTATGTATGTGTGTGTGTATATGTGTGTATATATATATATATAAATATATATATATATGTTCGATGGCATGTGTAGCTGCAGATACACATGCTGTGCATTATCCTGCCATCTAGTGTTGGGCTCTGAGTGTTACAAGTTGTTTTTCTTCGAAGAAGTCTTTTAGAGTCACAAGACCGAGGGACTCCTCCCTTTCGGCTCCATTGCGCGTGGGCGTCAACTCCACCTTAGATTGTTTTCTTTCCGTTATCTGGTTCGGACGTGTTCCTCTTCGCTCCGTATTTCGAATCGGGAAAGTTAGCTAAATATCGAAAATTCGACGGTATTGTTCGGGCTCGGTACCGGTTTAGTGTTAGTATATCGACACCGATAGTAGAAGCGCTCCGGCGGCCCTTCGGGGCTTCCACTCTTCAGCAGGGCCTGGTCGGCCCGACCACGGCCGTTGTAGAAACTAATGGACTGGACCCCCTTCCGCTTCTGTCCGGAGTGCCACGCGAAGTATCCTTATACAGACCAACACTTGGTCTGTAATCTGTGTCTATCACTGGAACACAGGGAGGATACTTGCGAGGCCTGCCGGGCATTTCGATCGAAAAAGACCCTACACGATCG